>NC_060163.1:12605765-12664487 GCF_021292245.1 Micropterus dolomieu
GACATCACATTATATCTGGCAAAACAAGCTTTGGCCTTTAGGGGAAATGAAGAAGGCTTGTCAAGTTCAAATAGAGGAAATTTTCTGAACCTGGTGGATTTGCTTGGCCAATATGACAGCGTACTCGGGCTTCATCTTGATGCAGTCAAGGAAAAACAAGCATCAAACCAAAGGTGCCAGGTGTCTCTCCTGTCCAATAGGACACAAAACGACCTCATAAAAGCACTTAGTCTTTATGTGAAACGAATCATACAGAAGGAAGTGACAGAAGCATCACAATTTTCTATTTTGCTAGACGAGACCACTGATGTGTCGCATATTGAGCAGGTATCCTTTGCTGTGCGATATGTCCACAACATGACTATAAAGGAACGCTTTGTACAAATATGTGATGTGGCATCAACAACGGCAGAGGCACTGGAGAATGTAGTGATGAAGCTACTGGAGCAAAACAACTTCAACATTCAAGATGTCTGTGGACAGGGATATGATGGAGCTGCCAATATGAGTGGACGCTACAATGGGCTCCAGTCCCGGATTCAGAGACAAAATGAGAGAGCGTTATATGTGCACTGCCATGCACATTGTTTAAATCTCGTTTTAGTTGAGAGTGCAAAATCCAACAAGCACTTTGTGGATTTCTTCACAGTCGTTGAGAGGCTGTACACATTCATTTCCAACTCTACAAAGCGCCATGCTGCATTTGTGGAAACTCAAAAAGCCATGAATCCAGACCAACATGTCCTTGAACTACAGAGGCTTTCAGACACCCGGTGGAGCTGCAGGGAAGATGCTTTAAAGACAATAAGAAAGGTCCTCCCTGCTGCCCTACAGTACTTGAGAAATCTGAGAGAGTGTGACCCCCCCGATCTGGCTGCAGGAGAAGCTAAAATGCTGTTGAGCAGCATAGATTTTGAATTTTTGCTGTGTCTTGAAATAGCAACGCCAGTGTTCATGGAGACATCAGTTGCCTCAAAAGTACTCCAGCAGGATGACCTGGACTTGGCTGCTGCTTATTCTGTGTTGGATGGTGTCTTGAAGCGAGTAGTGGAACTGAGGAGAGACAGCCAATTCTCACAAATATACAACACTGCCACAACAATTGCTGAGGAAAATGACATAAGCATTCCCACAAATATTCCAGGTAGACAAAGAAAAGTACCCGCAAAGCTGAAATACACTTCCAAATCAGCAAGAGAGGATGATGCAGTCCAGACCTTGGAGGAATATTACAGGGGAAGGACATACTATACTTTTCTGGACAGAATGAGACAGGAGCTTGAGAGAAGATTTTATGGGGAAGGGAAGACTCGGGACATTGTGATGTCACTGCAGAGACTCACTGACCCAGAGCAGTGGAAGGAAATTGGCCAAGGTGTTGATACAGCACATTCACTATGTGAGTTTTATGGACTTCAGGGGGAAGAGACCAACCTTCAAACAGAGCTGAGAGTCTTCCATGCATCTTACAAGTGTCCCAAGAGGACAGTCAAGTCTATGCTCGAAGTATTCAAGGAAAACAATGCTAACGTCATATTCCCCACACTATTCAAACTAATCAAAATATATGCCACTTTACCCGTGTCCACTGCAACGGTAGAACGTTCCTTTTCAAAGTTGAAGCTGGTCAAATCAAGGCTCAGAAATCAGTGTGGTCAAGAGAGGCTGTCTGACCTCCTCCTGCTGGCGATAGAGAAGGACATAGGAATTGACAAGGAAGAAGTTCTGAAGATTTTTGTTGAAATGGCCCCTAATAGGCGGCTTCTCCTCTGAAGCTTTGCATGTTTATTATCCAAATGTGGAGCAACCTATCAGTGAGTTGATAGGATATTGATGTAGGTATTTTCATGACTCGAGTCATGTTTTTCTGTTTTGTTATTAATAGTAGTTTAGGTTATTGAGTGCTGTATTTAAGTGTTTTTACTTTTTGTATATTTTTTAATAAAAAAATGTTTTTTTCTCAGCCCATGTTTTTTTGCTTGTTTTTTTTTGGGGGGGGGGGCTTTTTTCAGGTCAGAGCAACTGCCCTTCAAAATTCCTGTGCACGTCCCTGTTTGCTTAAATGGTTTTCAGGTCCTGCAGTCAGGTGGAGCTAGTATTTATCTAAATGAGGGGCCAGAAAGGGGCGCGGTATTATGTGTATGAGCGGTCCTCCCTCATGAAAATTTAATAAAACCTACCTAACAGCAAATATTTAAAATGGACATTTTTCAAAGGACTTCTATTTATTTAAGGGAGCTTTTATTTCATAAGTAAAAACACATTTATTTCTTAAACTATATTGACTAATTTATGTATTTATATTTGTTTATATATTGTCTCATTTATTTATTCCCGGATTTATTTCGTTGGAAGAACAAAGTATCGTGGTACCAGTAGTGTGTTTCCAACCACTGTCTCTTATATGTTTGAATTACATGGGTTGTGGTAGAGTTTGTTGTCTCCACCTTAAAAGCATTCAGATAGCCAATTTACAGCTTTTTCTAGTTGGGGGCGGAGGTATAGAAAAACATCTGACTTGTGTAGCCTAGTAGTAAACTGAATATTTGGGGTTTCTGACTGCTGGTCACACAAAAAAAAAGCAATCTGGAGACATCCCACTTGGGCTTTGGGAAATGATTTAGCAGTAAATCGAAAAAATAATCGACAGATGAATGACATGTGAAAATAAGTGTCAGTTGCAGCCCTGTAAATGTGTTGCATTGCCTTTATCATAACATTATGGCCCCAATTGTAACACCAAACCTACGCCCTTTAGTTTGAAAGAAAGTCTGTATGTGTATCAGCCTCATGAGTCATCTCGGGCTTTTCCTGCTGGCGTTTGCAGGAATTGTTTTTTATTTTTTCTTGGTGGTGGTGTGTGTGTGTGTGAGGGGGGGGGGTATGATTTGGTATGATGATGTGTATTGTAAGCATTGCATTGTAATATCCGGGGGTGGTCCAGAGTGGAGTGGGCGTGTCTGCGCGCTGCTCTCCCTTCCTACCAGGAAAACGCTGGAGGAGACCCACAGTGCCATACAGCCGCGCACTGCAGAGGAGCGAGCAGGACACTAACGCCACCGAGGAATATGTCAGCTTCTTCACGCACCGAGGGACGCTTAAACCACCGGCGTAGCGCAGTCAATGCATATTTACTGCCTCCGCTTTAATTCAGCAGACACACATCGCGCTGTTTGCCACTTATGCCCTGGTGAAATCTTCCCTGCCGCCGCTGCTGGTCCATCCCCGTCCCCTCCTCCCCTCTTTTTCTCCTCTTCCTCCTCCTCCTCTTGCTTTCCGCCGTCCCGTCGCCAGGATGGACAAGACGCTCTGCAGTCCGCATCCCGGGACCAACAAAACCAACTCTTCCTCGTCGGACCGCGGGAACTCATCGTCAAGGAAGCCCGGGAGGACCGGGTCTTATAGCCCCGGCTCCGGTTCCCTGGGCGGCCCGGCTGGAGCGGGAGGCAGCCGGGGAGCTGTTCTTGGGAACAGCATGAATCTGCAGCAGCAGCAGGCGCGCAAGAGGCAGCTGGAAGGAGTGCTGAGCAAATACACCAACCTGATCCAAGGCTGGCAGTACAGGTAAGAACACGGATGGAGTTAGATGGACCGAGGAGAGGGGGGCGTTTCACTTTCGATTCAGGTGTCAGATGGCTTCGTGTTGTTATTTGCCCCATCCACGTTGCACTTTTACCACCACGTCACCGGGAGGAGGAGGAGGGGGTAAAATTCAAACGCTGCACTCATGCTTATAGGCCTGCGAATTAACTATTTTGCTGACTATTATAGGGTAAATAAACACAAACTGCAAAATCACATTATAGAATTGACAGAGATACCGTTTAATATAGTCCTGCATTAAATTAAATCTTATTTATGTTTATAATAGTCACTTTTGGTTGAGGTTGTGCCATGTTTCATGCCTCCTGTGAAATCTACAGTAGTTTTTGAGGCTGGATTTAGTGGTGGTGGTGTATTTAGAGCTGAAATGATGAATGAATCTATTACCAGTTAAGTAACTGTTTCGACTTAAGTGTGCATATTCGCTACTTTTCTAATTCCTTTATAATAAGCTAACTATCTTTGGGGTTTAAACTGACAAAACAAGCAAACTTTAAATGTCCCCCTTGGGACTTGGGAAATGATTTAGCAACAAATCTGGTAAATTATTGACCGATAAATTATATGTGAAAAAATTGGTTAGTTGCACCCCTATAGTTGTGTAACTTTAACCTTTTCTAATATTATGGTTCCTCATGTAGTGACATAGGGTGTGCATCAGTGTTATGCACTCCCATATATGGCTACAACTAAAGATTATTTACATTATTGATTGATCTGTTCTAATATTCTAATTATGTTTTGTGTGACTACTTCAAAATCCCAAAGCTATTTAATTTACTATAATGTAAAACCAGTAAAGGCAGGAGATCTTATCAGATAATATTTGACGTCTACTTGAAATATGATAGATTCTCTGTCAGTGGACCCATTGACTATTTGACCATGGTTTCAGCTCTAATCCATTACAACTAGAGCTAGACTGATAAGTAGTCTGCACTGATATGTTGGCCAATATTTGGGCCAATATGTTTTTAAAATTAAATGTTATGTTTTTCTTATGATGCCATATTTTTATTATTTTATTTTATGCTTGAATGTTTTTCAATCAGGTGACCTTGAGTGCCATGAAAGGTGCCATCAAATAAAATGTAGTATTATTGTATCTTAAACAATATTTTTATTTTTTAAATTCTCAAATATTGACTTAAGTATAGGCCTCAAAAATCCAGTATCATTTGGGCTCAAAGTACAACAGTTGACTACAGCATCAAAAAACTACGACAGAGTAGAATCAACAACTGCCCATCATGATTTCCGAAAGCTGAAGATGGAGTCTTGTTCAAGTGTCACATAAGTCAAAGGAAAGCAGCAAATCCTTTCAAATGAAAAGCTAGAACTAGAGTGTTCAGCATTTTTGCACAAAAATTATGGAAACAATCAACTTGTCAAAATAGGATTTTTGTAAATTTTTCTGACTAATCGTTGATGCCCCAGTTATAAGATTCATAAGCTAGGATTCATTGTAGGGTTGTTGGATTCAAATATATTCCTGTGTATACTGAGTGCATATGTATGTGTGTGCACTAGCTTGTTACGGGTTGCTGTGGTTCGTTGATATTACCCTTATTGCTTTATATTTTATTGCTTCAGACAGAGATTGCGCCCGTATCCTGCGGTTGTCTGATATTCTCTTGCTCATGAAGCCCTGCAGCCGCCCTTATAATAAAGAAAATCTCATCAACAACTGCGGAGATTGCAGCAGTGCATTATTGTGACCGTACTTCATGCAGCATTCATGGGTTCACTCTGTCCTGTCCTGTCCGATTTACTCAACTCAGATGCCACCAAATACTAAGAGGAGTTTTAGGCGAAGAGAGTGAGTTTTTGATTTAAAAAATATTGCTCAAGCCAACACTTGTTGCGAACAACGTATGAAACATCTGGTTGTGTTTTTATTTTAGAGGAACAGAGTCTTTTCTCAAGGATTTCCTGTAACTCCTGTACACGTACTGAAAGTAGTTCTTTGTTGTATCAATGTGCACACAAAAATAACCAACTTATAGCGCTCCATTGTTGCTGTAGCGGTGCTGCAGAGAAGCTGAGACTGTAGTGTGCATGATCTGGGCTGGAAGCCAGTGTATGTGTGAGAGGGGTGGGGTAAGGAGGCGGAGGTGGAGAGAGAGAACGGTTGCTCCCTGCTCTCCCATTAAACTGGCAGGCAGATGATGCACTGAACTGCATCTTGATATGCACCCTCAAGAATACCTGGATGTAAGATTCATCCTGAGGGGGGGAAAAAAAGACATGTTCATTTGAAGGAGGTAAAAGTGAGGTGGTATTGATCAAAAGAAATCTAAATTGTGTTTGATGTTAATCTGGGATTTGTTGTCTGTCACCTCTGCACACACAAACACTTAAAAAACACATGTAAACAAATCACTGTATATAATGGTCGGGGTGTTATGAGCAGGATTGTGCTGATTTATAAGTTTAAGTTGCTACCAAGAAGGGTATTACAGAATCGGTGTGTTCTCTGGGGTGATGATACCGGTCATGTTTCAATTTCAAAGTGCCTAAAGGCAAAGGTGTCGCTTTCAAGGAGAAATTCCTTTCATTCTGACACAGGTTCATTGACCCGAGCGAGCACCATGGCCCCCAGCTCAAGTGAATGTAGACACAGATACTGAGCACTGACTAAAACATCCTGAAAATGTAGCCCAAAACTGGAAAGCCTCCTTTTTAGTACACAACCAGATCGGATTAAATGTTTCTTGTGCGCACACAAACCCTGATGACACCCCTGGTGTCATTTAAATGTAAATTTATGAAATTCAGTCTTTTTTATCTTTTGAAGGCAGCCAGAGAGTTTACTAATCATATTCTGCTTCATGCCGGTTGTTCTAAATGCAGTACGTAGGTAGGATGTGACTAATCATCACGTGATGTACCTGAAAAGTTTTATGATTTAACTGTACATGATTAAGATGATTCCTGGTTTCATGTTTATTATATTGTATGTATTTTCTGTTGTATGAGGCTGGTTTTCTTAAAAAATTACTCATCGATTATCAAAATAGTTGCCGATTAATTTAATAGTCACAACTAATCGATTAATTGTTGCAGCTCTAGTCAGCAACATTAACTATATTTTGCAAAATAGTTTGTAATAAACTGTAAATGGAACTGTGGCAGCTGGAGCAGGTTTCAATCGGCTTTCTTTTTAGAAACATTTCTTTTCTGTTCACTGTTTTAACGTTACATTGCCCTTTGAGACTATTTAACGGGCGATAATTTGCTAAGTCAATCACAGTTTTACTCCAGATTCATAAATTAACTTTCAGTAATTTAGATATTGCTTAGTTACTTTAAGCAATATCTAAATAAGTTACTTATTTAGATAAATCACAGACATTGTAATATACAATATTGAAGAGTTTAACTTCCAATATTAAAATAAACACTTGTGTTTCTCAGGTTAACAAAATGAAAATAAAGCCCTATTTACAATCAAAATTGATGTAAACAAACCTTTAACAGAAAGTATTAATAATTCAAATGATAGATGTCTTAAGACCTGTAACTCAGTTTAGTAGGGAAAGAAGGGTTTAACATCTTTTGTTTACATTTGTTCGTAGATTTGACCTGTTTTAAAGTGAGAAAACATACATCACAATTCAGTTTTCCATTAGTCCCTGCCCTCATGACCATTTTTTCTGCCACATGCAATACCTTAATGAAGATATATTACATTTTTACTAAAGTTGGACACTTGAAGTTTGAAATGTTGAAGTGGAATTTAGAAAACAGCTAGATAAAAAGGTCAGACACTTAGACCCTTTGTTGCAGCTGGTTCAAAATAACTTGTATCAGCCTTTTAATAAAAACCTATTAGAGGAAGGAGAGAAGAATTTACAAATGGTAATATCTTGAAGTCAGCATTTATATATAGAAAAATTTGAAGGAGAAGAGGCTGTTGGAGTAATAACAGTCTTCAGTTCCAACATTTGTCATGCGGAGAAAGACATTGTGTGCGTTTGCCAGGCGGTGTCGTGGTGGGAAAAGGACCTGAGTGGAGCTTATTCTGCCACAGTGTGGGTGGCCATGTGTCAGTGTGAAGTGCCGTTATGCTGTGTAGGTGCTGTGTGTGTTTGTGTTGTTTTTTTTTCTATACACTCTCATATACATACTATACTTGTGAGGAAATAATGCCTTCGTTAATCCCAAGAACTGACCTTAACATGGATCCATTTTTGAAGGTTTTCAAATTTTTTTTTTTTCAGTTTATGTTGGTAATAATGACAACATTGTACTTGCCAAGTTAATTGCAGGAATGCAGAAACATTGTGACAGTGCAGGACCCACTGAACGCGGTGTGTTTTTTCATGGAAAGTGAGTAGGTCGCCTCTCTAAGCCTTGTGGGACAGCAGGTAATACAGGACCAGGGAGGGGTCAAAATTTTTAAATGTTGACTTCATGCAAATGAGTCTGAGTAAATAGTCTATGGTAATTATTTAAACGGTAAAATAGATGAAAACCATAAACAAATGGGGGGCGGGGCGGTTGTTTAAAAAGTGATTATTGTTACAAGTATTTTTTTTTTGTTTAAGGAAATAGGAAGAAAATAAAACCTGTACCGCAAAATTTGCATTTATGTATATATTTGGCTTATATATTTATATTCTTTGTTTCTGTGGAGAAGATCATTTTCATAGATTATGAGATCTCTCTTCTTTTGCCTTTAAAATTTCGGACACAAAAAAAACCGGAACGACTTTTTGGCACAAAATTATGTAAAATCTCAGAAAAATGACGCTTGTTTACACTTATCTTTGCTAATGAGCAAGCGACTTGCATGCTTGCAAGCGTTGACTTATCAGCGGCGAGTGCAAAGTTGTGAAGGCAATGTTGGCTCTGAGGGGGTCTTCACCGTAAGTCCAATGGTGCAACGAACCCAAACACTCAGACGATCAGATGGGTTATTCAACAATCCTCAAAGTTTTCAGACCAACAACAACCTACTTGCCATAGTTGCGTCAGCACCGTTTTTCCTGTGAAGTAAGAGATTTCTAGCATTTTTCAGATTTATGCACAAAGCAGGCTGTGATTAAGATATTCTGGTCTGTTTACAACTGGTCTGATTTTCTGCTTCATTGCAGCAATGTTGCTGTGTTCCCAGATCTCAGCAATTTGGTGGGAACAATGTTATCATAACTGATAAATAGCCACAACTATGCAAATGAAACTGAAGTTGTAATAAACTAGATTTAACAATCTAGCCTACATATCTAACCCAAATGCTAAACTCAATATAATTCTTAACTATTCCTAACTAAAAACCAAATCTTAACAGTCAAAGTTGTCCCCACAACAATGGAAATGCAGCACATACACTTACATTGTGATGTATGAACACTCTATGAATCTGTTTTATTTAATTTTAGTGCTGCACTAGAAGATCTTCACTTGAGTCTATTTTGGGATTAATAGGTTGACTCTTAATTACACAGCCTCAAGGCTTCCAGACAAACAACCATGTTGCTAAAGTCTTTTTTGCACGATTACACACTTACATTCATATACACACACTCAAAATATGTTTGAAATGCATGTAGTGATTGGATAATATCCTTGCTGAGTCTACAAAGATGGTTGTGTGTCAGACAAGATTCATGCATTCATGCATGATTCACCTGCTGTGACTGTAATGTAATGCCGTGTACAAAACAGGACCTGAAGCATGTGTGTGTTTTGAATGCCATTAACCTGGTCAAGCTTTGTGTGATAATTCAGGTTGAAGTTAGTTTTCATTGTTCTTGAAGCAGATCGGAGGCTTTTTGGTTGTGGATGCTGTTTGAAAGCTGGTTTACAGGGTGATGATGGTGGAAACAGAAACTCTTGAGTGTTTGTGCATGTAGGTATTCCAACATTTGCATTCAGGTCACAGAATACATAAAAACATTCAGAGGGCTCTCATTCTCCCTTTCAGATATCACGTTGTACAATAAGAGGCTGGATGTGCGAGGATTGCTTCATGTGTAGATTCTAAATGTATGTCTTCGTAAGCAGTCAGCAGGGTGGGGAGTACATTGCGAGGGATGAATCATTACTTTGCAGATGGGCTCACCGCTGCTTTGATCAGAGCTGTGAGTTGGGGTAATGCAGCTTGGTGGGTGTGTCTGTGGCACAGAGGAGGAAGAAAACTTAGGGTGATAGGTTTGATTGTTGGTATTTATTTCTTTTCTTGAAGTCTCGTTAGTTTTTGGCTGCCCTTTTTTAGAAATTATTTCTTTTTAGATGACTTGGATTTGTCTTTGCTGTCTTAACTGTAGTTGGTTGTTTTGCTGATAGCAGCAAAATAAATGTTTTTTACAAGGAGCTGACAATAATCTCAATTCAAGGTCCACTTACTAAATTTGTCCTGGGCTTGCAGTTGCATCACGCTGTCTTTATGATTATGATCTGTAGTAGAGCTGGGCAATAAATCAATAATGATAATTATCGCAATATAATTTTCCTCTAACAATGTAACAAAGGTTCAATATATCGTCAAATGTTTGATGTAATTCATTTGAATCCTGAACAAATTAGCACTTATTTTTTCTATTAACATATTTATTTTGTTGAGGAAAAAGGGACTGAAAAAAGATTTTACTTAATTTTAACCAAAGTCCTTCTAGGCAAGTCATGCCACTCTGCCTCCATCTTGGCAACGCCACTGGGCAGCTATTTCGGGCTAACAAGACCAGGCTCCTATCTAAATGAATGGGGAGAGAGCCAGAACTGTATTTTTACTGGTCACCAGGACATAAAAATTACATGAATAGAATCAGCATTAATATCTGATAAAATAGCTGAAAAAGTTGACCACTTTGCACGACTGGTTAACCTACTACGCATTTGTCACCACTTCCGCGCATGCGCAGTAGAAGTAAAACAGACCCTTATGTCGGGGACACCAAATGATTGGCTGAAATATGATTTCCGCTTTGGCTGTTAAAAGCAGACGATTGGCTTTCTAGCGGGAGGGGCGGGATAACTACCATCTTTGCCGTTATGGGCTTTCCCCATAGAGTTGTATTGAGGAAATGATTGAGTGCCGTGTCTCCTCTAAAATGTCTCTGATTTTACTCAAGCATGTGATTTAAAAAAGATTTTATCGTAATTGTTTTGAATGTTCTTCCTCAGACTTTTTAAGTGATCCACTATTTTGTGTTAAGTGTTTGTCATGTTCTGACCATAAAGAACAGTTTAAAACCACAACTAACCGTTGAATGGTATGAAATCTTTTATCGCGATAAAATTTTTTGCCATATCGCCCAGCCCTAATCTGTAGATGTTAAAACTTTGGATGAGAGGTCCTGGAGGTTCTCAGAATGACGAATCTGCTGATGAAGACCTTATGATACGGCCCAACGCTCCAGAGCAAGCAAGTAGGCGGACCTTAAGTTAAGATTGATTTGTCAACGGCTGTTTCCAAGTTCAGGAATTAACTGTCAAGCTTTTTGAAGTTGTTTGATTAAAGCTCAGACTTGAGCTTCAGTGATGTGTTTGGGATTAAAGCTGCAGTAAGCAACAATTGAACATAAAATGCTAGGTGGAGTCAGAGGAACAAGATTTTTGTTTCCGCAGATCAATCGAAACTTTGTAAAGTCGAAACAGTCCGTATGTAGTGTCAAACCCACTGAGAAATGCCCCTCAGCTTTTTAGTTTTTAACTTTGAGTTTTTTAAACCTCCTTTTAACCAAGGTTATATACACTGATCTGATCTGAGAATAATCTCATCAACACCTTCAAATTGGCTCTTTGTCAGTGTTTATTCAACTGATGTGATTTTCTTTGTGCATAAGCTAAGTTATATTTATTACAGTGATCGTAGAAGGAGATTATACAGTCCCCTCCAAAAGTATTGGAACGGTAAGGCAAATTCCTTTGTTTTTGTTGTTCACTGAAGACATTTGGGTTTAAGATCAAAAGATGAGTATGAGACAAGAGTTCAGAATTTCAGCTTTTATTTCCTGGTATTCACATATAGATGTGTTAAACAACTTAGGACATATCACCGTTTTTATTAGACCACAGCATTCTTAGGTGAGCAAAAGAGATGGAACAAATAATCTTAAATAAAGTAAATAACATTTAATATTTGGTGGCATAACCCTTGCTTGCAATAACTGCCTCAAGCCTGCGACCCATCGACCAAACTGTTGCATTCTTCATTTGTGATGCTATTCAAGGCTTTTACCTCAGCTTCTTTCAGTTCTTGTTTGTTTCGGGGTGTTTCTCCCTTCAGTCTCCTCTTAAGGAGGTTAAATGCATGCTGTATTGGGATTCTTACTGCTGATGAGTGGTTTGCATCTTGTGGTGTGGCCTCTCTATTTCTGCTCTCTGAGTCTTCTTCCAACAATGGATTTTGATACCTTCACCCCTGCACTGTGGAGGTCATTGGTGATGTCACTTAATGATGTTTTGGGGGTTTTCTTCACAGCTCTCACGATATTTCTGGGATCAACTACTGTTGTTTTCCTTGGCCGACCTGTTCAACGTCTGTTGCTCAGTACACCAGTTTCTTTCTTTTTCAGGACTTTCCAAATTGTTGTGCTTGCTATGCCCAATGTTTGTCCAATGGCTCTGGTCGATTTTCCTTCTTTTCTCAGCTTGACAGTGGCTTGCTTTTCTCCCATAGACAGCTCTCTGGTCTTCATGTCTTCATGTTATCCTCTTTAACAGGAAATGCAGTCTTTATAGGTTTGAACCAAGGATGAAAACTTAGACTAGTCATGCGGAGCTATTTAATGTTTGGACAATCAACCTAAAAGGCAACACCTGGGCAACAAGAAACATCTGTCAGTCACATGTTCCAATAGTTTTTCTCACTTGAAAAATGGGTGGGTTCAAACAAAGGGTGATATGTCCTGAGTTGTTTAACACATCTAGATGTGAATACCACGAAATGAGAGGTGAAATTCTGAATTCCTGTCTCATACTCATCTTTTGATCTTAAACCCAAATGTCTTCAGTGAATAACAAAATCAAAGGAATTTGCCTTACCGTTCCAATACTTTTGGAGGGGACTTTATGTGCATTTGGTCTTCTGTGCAAGTTTTATCTTTTGCTGCTGCAGCCTTTCCATTAATCTGAAGGCATTCGATTCAGACTTGTGCCGTATTGAAAGAAAAATGTTACCAGGGGCTTATTAGACATGAGACCGACACATTAGATTGCCATTATATTAACTTAAAGTGATGCATGCCTGAAAGGGGCTAAATTTAGGGAGCCATTTCCGTTTTTTGTACAGAAAGCCCGAGTGAATGAGCGTCTGGCACAGGAGGTATAGCGGGTTATCCGTTGATCGGTTTGATTGGGGGTTTGATCCCTGGCTCCTCCAGTCCAAATGTCGAAGTGTCCTTGAGCAAGACACCGAACCGAAGTTGCTCCCGATAGGAAGCTGCCATTTGTGTGAGAGTTTTTCTGCCCATTAGTGGTTACAAATCATTTAAAACAGCTGTAATATTCTCCCATGATACCATGTGATGATAAAATGTTGGCTTTACATAACCACTTTGAGGCTACAAGGCTACACATTTTATTACTGAACAAGTATAACTAACATTTCCAACCAAGGATGACTTACAGCCTTCCTGCTGGTCTGAAGTGCCCTGAGCCTTTTTGAGAATTAACTGCGAAAAGAGTAGGGAGGAGATGCAAATTCTGCTGACAAGCTATTTCCTGTGGCACCAATGTTAATGCCATTCGGAAATGGCAGTGTTTCTCTTGGTGTGGATAAATGTGCTTAACTAAGCTCTTTTTGTTATTATTGTTATGTGGCGATTTAGTTGAATGATATCAGCAAAAAAGTTAATCAGTATCAGAAAGTTCTTTGTTGTTACATATTCTTGAGGGGATGAGTGATTACATTTTCAGAGCTGTAGGGACAGTTTTTGATGAAAAATCTGAAAAGTTTAATTTAGTGTTTTCCATGCCTAAAAACATTAAAGCATATGTATGTACAGGTTGGCCTGAAAATGGATCTAAAAGCTATTTTAATCCTGCTTAAACCAGTAAATGGTTTAGTCATGATTTACTTCACTTGACACCTTGATATTGACAATTGCAGTCCAGTCATTCTTGGGTTGAGTTTCCTGCACCCTCTTTGCTGCAAGCAGCCAAAGTATTTTAAATATTCACCTTGTGACATACTGTAGATTCATCTGGGATTTTACTCAGGTAAACTTCTATTCCAAATATTTCCATTATCTCTTTGGTGATATCTTACCAAATTAAAAGAATTGTAAATAAAAGTTAAGGACAAATTCAGAAAATGTAAAATTGGGCTTTAAATGTTTATTTTGGAGACACATTGTATTATGTTCTTCCAACAGAGCTCTTGCCAGGACTTTACGTTCTCTGGCTTTCACACGTTTTATTCCAGTCTTCCTCAGATCTCCAGACCTGATCTTGTACTCCCAAGTAGTTTTAAGCGATGAGGCCTTAGATATTGGCAACGTGTAAACGTCGGCCCACTATTTTGGTCCAGACTTTAATATGTCAACAACTATTTGATGGATTGCCATGAAATTTTGTACAGACACTCATGGTTTTGGTGATCTCTTAACATTTCATCTAGCGACATCATCAGGTCAAAGTTTCAGTTAAGAACTTTGGTTTATGCCCAAATGCTTCAGCTGTACTTTCTGCTAATCAGCTAAATTTAGCATGCTAAGAGGCTAATCTAAAATGGTGTCATTGTGAGCATGTTAGCATCCTGACATTAGGATTTAGCTTAAAACACTGCTGTGCCAAAGTAAACCTCAGAGCTGCTAGCATGGCTGTAAACCCTTGTTGAACTCTTGTATTCTGTTGTATTATCATAATATTAGATGTTTATGGGGCTTATGCAGCAACGAGCATATTGACTAAATTCTGTCCACTGACCTCTGTTTGTTTCATGAGACACCTTTTAAAAGCAATACAAGCCCAAACAACAGCTGTGATACCTATTATTATATATATTTTTAACAGGAATAAATATTCACTATGTATCAGGTTTGGGAAAGCTGATTAGTGATAAGGACATTTAATTGAAGAAAGAAACTGGCTGGAATTTCTGATTTTGGAGCGGTATAACAAGTGCAGTAACATTGCTGCAACATTTTGATCCATCAGTGGTTGTGCAATCATTATGTTACATCTGGCCCAGTCTCATGCATCTAAAGGTGAAAAGTTCACTGTGAGGACAGAAAGTCTGCGGCCTAGCAGGTCTGCCATTATCAGCGCTGCTATGACGAGAGGCTGAATGTAAAGCCTAAGGTTTTGTTATCCAGGACCATCCATCATGTTAAAGGTCTGCATTGTGGTTTAGCTGCAAAGGCAAGACTGCCTGGGGGGGGGTCAATGGTAAAAGCCTCCGCTCTGCTGACTGAACAGGGGATGAGAGAGAGAGAGAGAGAGAGAGAGAGAGAGAGAGAGAGAGAGAGCGCGCTGGATAGAAACTGACGCAGGCAGATTGTTCCCTGGTTGGCTGTGGTCGACATAAATCACCAGCTCTCCTGATGGAAGGGGGCAAGACTGAGTGTGGATCAATTTTCAGAGAACAGTATTCACTGCATCCTCTCTGGGGAACTCTAGAGGGTTCATGGGAAAATGCCTGATGTGAGGGATGCAGTAACAGAGTTCTTTGTCCTCTTATCATTTGCATATTTGAAGACTGAAGCCATTCATAATTTTTTATCATAAATAACAAATGTTTATCAAGCAAAATGCTAATAATTTGCTGTCTAAAGGGATTTGCTGCTTTATATAATTGTGTCGTTGGTTGGACAAAACAAGCAATTTCAAGGTGTCAACATGAGCTCTGGGAACTTGTGAATAGTATTTTTCAGTTCTCTGACATTTTATAGACTAAATGATTACTTTAAAACAAGACTTATAGTGTACACAGCTCCACAAGCAGGACAGTAGTGCTTTGAGCTTTATGATGACATCAGCGTGCCCTCAAAGACAAAGCGAACATACTGATGTTTATCTGGTAGGCTTGCTTGCATCAGAGCACTTTTTTTTTGGTTTTGCTACCAAATAAAGGGCTCATGCACTAAACTAAAAGCACTAAACACAAAGTACAGCTGAGGCTAATGGGGATATCTTGTAGGTATTTGGTTTTAAACCAGAGTATTGGACACATAAAATTGACCTGATGATAATGCTAGATAAAAAGTCGGGGGACCAAAGTCATTAGGATTTGTTTGTCTGGCATCATGTGTATATATGTACCAAATTTCATGGCAATCCATTTATTAGTTTTTAAGATATTTCAGTCTGGACCAAAGTAGTGGACAGATTATGGAGCAGTGTTTCCCATTAATTAACGAGACCGTGGCGGTCCGCCTCTAATTTGTTCCACCATAGTTTCAAAATGAACCGAAAATATTTTTACACATATAACATTATAGACGTTGCTCGCATGCTCACACACTCGAGACAACTACTTTTCTTTTGAGCTAACTACAGTAACGTTAACGGTCTGTTTCTGTCACTCGTTTGTGAGAAAGCGATTAAGCTAGCTGCACCTAAATTTGGAGTGCACACGTATTAGGGCTGAACGATTAATTGCTTTCAAATCGAAATTGCGATTTGAAAGAACGCGGTTAGCTAATGGTGAAGATGGTTTTAAATTCTTTTTGTCATCCTTGCGTGACAGACTTACTCCCCAGTCACAAGCGCCATGCGCCTCCTGTTAAGGTCCTACTCACCAATCAGAGCGGGCACAGGGCGTGTGCATTTTACAACAACAAACAAAACTAGAGGAAAACGTGGGATAATGGCGCCAGCAGAACAGACACTGGCGGCGGCTATGCTGCAGTTTTGTTCGGCGTCAACATACACTGAAGTGTTTTCAGCAGCAGAGCGTTTAGCCAACATGTTGTTAACTGTTGTTAATTTGTCATTTTGTGAGCTTCAACAATGGATAACAGCTCTCTTTGAGCCCATTTCGCTGCTCTCTGCACGCTACATATCCACATGGAGCATTTCAGAATAGAGCAGATCAGAGTCTGATTTTGCTGACTGGTTCAGAGTTTGCTTATTTGTTCAGTTGTCCTTGATTTTTGTGCTTCTACCATGGTTAAGTAGTCTACGTAGTTAAATTGTTAAACTGTGTTTTGTCTGTTTTAACTGTGTTTATTGTTGATGTATGATCGTGAGTCAGCAAAGGGTGTTTAATTTTTAAAATTGACTGGATTCTCTGTCGTTCTGTGTCTGACTTCCTGCCTGGTTCATCTGCTCTGTGCCGCTTGACATGGCTTCCGTCAAAAATAGACTTGCAGTGAATATTAAAAAAAAAAAAATCGCAAATCTAATCGCAATATCTGGCATAAAAATCACCCAAAATCTTTCAGCCCTAACACGTATTAAAGCCTTTATGGTAAATCCACTGAAACAGACGAGTGTGAGGCGACAGGCAGGTTAGCGACTTTATCCTTTTATCTTTACAAAGCGTTGCAGTATGAGAGTCTGACCTGAAGAGAGGCAGTGAAGTCTTCATGTTACACCATAAAAGAACCACATACAACATAATTTATCAAATAGGGCCGGACTTGATGAATTTAGCGCAAGGATACACATGAGACAACATCCAGTTTTCAAAATAAGGTGTCTATACAGTATGGAAATAAGATTAATTGGATAATATTCACAGAAAGTATAAAACATATGTGTTCATTAAAAGTAAAAAAAAACATTAAAATGTTAGGGAAATAACTATGTATTTTCTATTCTTTGACATCCATTAAATTTGTTGACTTTTATTGCTGTTTCATCACTGTTTATAGCTATACACAATGGGTTTATGATAATTGTTTACTAGAGCACAACATTGTTTACAAGAGTGCAAAGTTCTTCACAGATAGCCTCTTAATTGAATGCATTTAACTTTAAAATGTACAAAATTTTCTTCCGGGGGGGCATGCCCCCGGACACCCTGTGAGGGTCCAAGGCCCACCCACCATAGTCTCTTAAAATCCTGTGGGAAACACTGATGGAGTCTCAATATTAATGCATGTAATTATGTAAATCAGTTTTTATATATAAATGACTCTGCATAAATATTATTAATATTTAAGTTAACACTAGTGTGTTAGCTGACGTGTTAGCTATATAATGCTGATAAATCCTATAACCTATGATCATTCATAAGCTTGGTAGCCAACTAACTGAGCAAACATTCATAACTCAAACATATTTAATCACGCACACCAGGAGAGTGATCACTTACATGTGGAATGGTTGACCTGCAGATCGATAAAATGCCATACCGCTGCAGGCTTGCAGCAAGTTCTGACCATTCAAACAGTATAAAATGTCGGACTTATGTCCTGCTTTTGGATGTTCTAATGAAGGAAATGCAAAAACAAAGAAATGGGGAATAACATTTCACAGTTGAGAAGTTGTTTTAAAATATTGTGTATCATGTCTATCGATGTAACGCTGCATGATCAGAGTAAAAGAATCTACATTTATGTGATTGGCTGAAATATTAGGAGCCATCTGATTCGGTACAGAGAAGTCCCAGTTGACAATCGAGCTGTGGTATGGAGGTCTCAAAAAAACACAAACGCAGTAAAGTTAAAAAATGTCAAGCAGGTTGTTAATGGAGGTACAAGTGGTTGTATATAAATTTAATCCATCCAAATGTTTTTGATGAGAATTGCAAATACTTATGTGTATTTTTGTGTGCATTAAAAAATTACTTGTGAAGTAATTTGTATATACAGGTGCTGGTCATATAATTAGAATATCATCAAAAGTTGATTTATTTAATTATTATTAATTCCATTCGAAATGTGAAACTTGGATATTCTATTCATTCATTACACACAGACTGATACATTTCAAATGTTTTTCATTTAATTGTGATGATTAAAACTGACAACTAATGAAAATCCCAAATTCAGTATCCCCCGAAAATTAGAATATTACTTAAGACCAATACAAAAAAGGATTTTTAGAAATGTTGGCCAACTGAAAAGTATGAGAAAAGTATGAGCATGTACAGCACTCAATACTTAGTTGGGGCCCCTTTTGCCTGAATTACTGCAGCAATGCGGCGTGGCATGGAGTCGATCAGTCTGTAGCACTGCTCAGGTGTTAGGAGAGCCCAGGTTGCTCTGATAGTGGCCTTCAGTTCTTCTGCATTGTTGGGTCTGGCGTATCGCATCTTCCTCTTCACAATACCCCATAGATTTTCTATAGGGTTAAGGTCAGGCCAGTTTGCTGGCCAATTAAGAACATGGATACCATGGTCCTTAAACCAGGTACTGGTAGCTTTGGCACTGTATGCAGGTGCCAAGTCCTGTTGGAAAATGAAATCTGCATCTCCATAAGGTTGGTCAGCAGCAGGAAGCATGAAGTGCTCTAAAACTTCCTGGTAGACGGCTGCGTTGACCTTGGACCTCAGAAAACCCAGTGGACCAACACTAGCAGATGACATGGCACCCCAAACCATCACTGACTGTGGAAACTTTACACTGGACTTCAAGCAACGTGGATTCTGTGCCTCTCCTCTCTCCCTCCAGACTCTGGGACCTTGATTTCCAAAGGAAATGCAAAATTTACTTTCATCAGAGAACATAACTTTGGACCGCTCAGCAGCAGTCCTGTCCTTTTTGTCTTTAGCCCAGGCAAGACGCTTCTGACGCTGTCAGACATAAGTGGCTTGACACAAGGAATGCGACAGCTGAAACCCATGTCTTGCATACGTCTGTATGTGGTGGTTCTTGAAGCACTGACTCCAGCTGCAGTCCACTCTTTGTGAATCTCCCCCTCATTTTTGAATGGGTTTTGTTTCACAATCTTCTCCAGGGTGCAGTTTTTCCTATTGCTTGTACACTTTTTTCTACCACATCTTTTCCTTCCCTTCGCCTCTCTATTAATGTGCTTGGACACTCTGTGAACAGCCAGCCTCTTTAGCAATGACCTTTTGTGTCTTGATACCTTGTGCAATGGTCGTCTTTTGGACAGCTGTCAAGTCAGCAGTCTTCCCATGATTGTGTAGCCTACAGAACTAGACTGAGAGACCATTTAAAGGCCTTTGCAGGTGTTTTAAGTTAATTAGCTGATTAGAGTGTGGCACCAGGTGTCTTAAATATTGAACCTTTTCACAATATTCTAATTTTCTGAGATACTGATTTTGGGGTTTTCATTAGGTGTCAGTTATAATCATCAAAATTAAAAGGAATGAACACTTGAAATATATCAGTCTGTGTGGAATGAATGTATACATTATTCAAGTTTCACGTTTTGAATGGAATTACTGAAATAAATCAACTTTTTGATATTATTCTAATTATATGACCAGCACCTGTGTATATAAGCAGTGATTTAGTATAAAGTTCAACACAATTATTTTTCCTAGTTAGTGTTCCCTAACTCTACAGCAGCCCTAGCTGCAGCTACTGTAGTCACACATATCAGTCCTAAAATAGACAGGCTTATCTGTGTGGTAGCTGGAAGAACCTAAACCATTCGTGCCTTTTGTTGCGCCAGTGTGGCTATTTTGAGACCCCAAAACAGGTACTGTTAAAGTGTGTAACATTCAGATAGAAGCAATATTACAAACACACATGTTAGTGCAAAAGGAAAGAACGCTTAAAATAAAAACTTTAAATAATCTGCTAATTACTGAGTTGCTGAAGTCAGAATACCCACAATTCTCAGGTTTTACGAATCAAATAAAAATCTGATTACAGCAGGAACACCAAAGTCAGACTAAGGGAGGGCTGAAGGGAGGACTATTATTTATAATGTGATAACTTCAGCTTTATGAAAGTGTGGTAACATTTCTGTGTGGCCTCACAAACTGCATAATCTGTAATTCATTTTGTAATTCAAAAACTGAAAAATCTTATGTTATTTTTTTCAAAACAAAAACCGAAATATCCGTTTTTGGTGTCAGAATTCCTTTATGATTTAAAAAATCACCCATGGACTGTGTAGTTAGCAAGGTGATTATAGTTTAGTAAAACTAAACATTTTAGATAACTGTTATAACAATTACAACTAATAAAAATTACAATAACAATTCTGGCTGTTAATAAAACATTTTTAAGACCATATTGGTGACCTGTAACTTCAGATTAAGATAAGGTGAACTATTTTATTGTGATATGAAGCTGAGGAGCAATTAATGTTTTAATTATTATTATTTAATTTATAGTTATAATATTTATACTTGCTATGTGGAAGCTCAACCAGCAGAGGCCATTGTACCCCCTGCTGCGGTGCCCAGTGGCAATACTGTTCTGAAAAGAAGGCTAGCACGGCTACCACAGGAAGCTAATCACTGAGTTTGAAGCCATGCCTTCTTGCTACTCTTTTAATGACACTATCGCTGTTAAAATCTCTCTCAGCTTCTGCAATCTACTGTTACCCTTTCTGTATCAGAGCCAGGGCCGTGCAGAGACCTTTGGAAGGGCAGGTGCTCAAAGTATAAAAGGGGCACATGGAACAAGGATTTAAATAGGGCTGTTCTCAAAATATTGATACAGAAATATATTGTTATGTAAGCCTTGATTATATGTGTATACAGATGCTTCTGTATCGATACATCAACAAATGCTGTGACACAGTTTTGAAAAAGAAACACAGGGAATACCTAGATCTAGCTTTAAAACACGGTGGGCTGACATAACTTACAGGGAACAGTTGCTGTTGAGGGGTTTCCGGGGTTGTTGCTGCTGCTGCTTTGGTTGCTGCTGCTACTACTGGCGGTGATCTGTGACTAGAGATATTATAACAAACATAGGAGATATATAAACTGATGAAACAAATATGTGACCATGACAAGATGTAAAGATTGCTGACAGTATTTGGGACCGGCTCACTATGACTGACCTGCTGTAGCTGCAGCCGCTGCCAAGGCTGACTGCTACGAGAAAATAAGAGGGAGACACTCACAGAGACTGCTGCACACCGAGAGCTGCAGGTAGAGGAAATAAGATTCCAGGTTCAAAAAAGTGTGGGAAATAATCTTGGAAGGAAACAGTACTGGGAGAAAGGACTAGCTTAGCCAAGGCAGGGGTAAGAGTGAGACAAATCTATAGACAGGTGTGTGTGTGTGCGTGTAGCCAATATTGTGACAATGATTTTATATATTGCATTGTGAATCTGAGATATATATTGGATTTTGATTGACTATATGTCTAATCATAAATCTAAAAATATGTGTGTGTTCATTCTGTTGGCCCATAATAACCATGACAGAGCAGCATTTACCTTTCAAATTAACATTTCATACCTTTTTATGAAATCTAATAGGGCCATTTCTTCTTCACTCTTTACTTTGATGTCAGAAATATTATTTATTTTATATTGACACTGACATTATTACATGTATTTCCAGTTATTTAGTTCATATAATAGGTTTGCTATCTATTCAAATACTGTTCTGATTTAAATGATCGTTTTAAAACGGGCTGATAAGTAGGCTATAATTCAGAGGAATAAGTAATACAACCTGTTTTACCAAAGTTGTTATAATTATTTTAAGGCACACTACGTTTTTAATTAAGTTACTGTAATAATCCTAGTTGAAGTGAAAGGTTTTTAATCAAATTATATAAAAAATACCAGACGCCCGTGAAAATTTTCTCCCTCAAACAGCAAGAAGGAAGTAAACACAGCAACTTTTGTTTATCTGTGTGTAGAAGCAACGTTAGCTGTCGGCGCAGTGTTAGTCGGCAGCTAAAGTTACTTCTGCTGGCGACACACAGCAATATACAACTACTGTGCTGCTCTCTTTGTGTCTTTCTTGTAAAATACATCCAACAACCCACAACAAGCACGTTGAGGCAAACCCCTCTTACCGGCGGGATCGCAGGTGTCCTGTAGGCAGAGCTGTTGAATCACTAACGGTGTCTGAACGGGAGGGCTCGTCACGGATGAGGTCATCAGGTGAAAGGTCATAATGTGGGTCATTTTATTTACTACGAAATTATTTTACTAATAGTTTGATTCGGTAGGCCTTCACAAAAGGACCTTTTATAAATTTAAAAATTAATTAATTAATTAAATTTGTCATTGACAAAAGGGCACTTTGGACATCAAAGGGCAAAAGGGCAGGTGCTCAAGCACCCATAGCACCCCCCTCTGCACGTGCATGGTCAGAGCAAAACTCTTCCAAAACACATCTGTGGAGTTTTTTCTATTTTTGCAATTTTATGACATTTAATTTGCCAGTGTAATTATTATGTTAGATTTAATATTTTACATGAAGCCTGTTGTTCTCATTAGTTAGGTAGGCCTACTTATGTATGAAACCTGGTGAGCATTATTATGAGTAAAAAAGCAATCGATCAATCTTTATTTATATAGCACTTTTCATACAAATACATGTAACACAAAGTGCTTCACACTACAGAGCCATTTAAAAACCACAATAATGTAATAGTACCACCCCATATAATGCCCATAAGCCCTACCACAAATGAGCACCGGAGGGGGGGGAGACCTAGCAGATCAAGCCCAAACATCAATCCCTGCCACCCCCAAAACACTAAAACCCTAGGACCACAGAACAACAAGCACTAGAAAAGCAGCCCATCAATAGTAAAAGTATAATAAATAAATAATGTAAATAATCTAAATCAAATAAATACAGCTCAGTTAAAAGCTTAGTTAAGTAGGTATGTCCAGATTTCCCGCTGTTCTCAGCTCAACAAGAAGGGTGTTCCACAAAAACGGGCCATAACATTGAAAGGACGCCTCACCATAAGTTTTAGTTGAGGCTTTAGGAATAATTAATAGCCACTACAAGAGGATCTGAGGGTTCTGGTAGGTTCATAAGGTAACAGCAAATCTGATACGTATTGTGTAAGTAAGTGACTTACAAAGTAGTAAAAGGATATTAAAATCAATTCTAAAATTAACTAGAAGCCAATGCAGAGACTAGGATAGGGGTAATGTGTGTTCTCTTTCTGGTCTTAGTCAAAAGACGTGCAGCAGCGTTTTGAAGCAGGTGCAGTTTAGAGATTTTATTTTTTGGAAGACCAGAAAGCAGAGCATTACAGTAATCAATCCTGGAGGTAATAAAAGCATGGATAAGTGTCTCTGTATTTGCTTGAGAGAGAAAGGGTCGTACTCTAGCAATGTTCTTGAGATGATAAAAAGCAGTCTTAGAAATATTTCTAATATGTGACTCAAAACTGAGGTCTGAGTCAAAGATAACTCCCAGGTTTTTCACCTTATCACAGGGATTTAGTGCCAGCATTTGCAGTTTCATTTTGAGTTTCTCTGTCTGAGATTCAGAACCAATGACCAATACTTCTGTTTTGTCCTGATTGAGCTGCAGAAAACGTTCTGCCATCCATGACTGAATGTTTAGAAAACAGCTAAAAAGGGCATCTGCTGGTCCTGGGTCATCAGGGGACACAGCAATGTAGAGCTGGGTGTCATCAGCATAACTGTGAAAATTGATGCCGTGGCTCCAGATGACGTCTCCAAGCGGCAGCATGTACAGATTAACAAGGGTAGGGCCTAAATTGAGCCCTGTGGAACAACACAATTCCTTTTATGTCTTTCTATTCTTCTTCAGAAGGGGCTTCACCTTAGCAGTTTTAAAGGCAGTAGGGAAAACACACATCTGTAGAGAATAGCTCACGATGGTCAGTAGATATTCACTCAAAAAAAAAAGCATAATGTGTTTTAAAAAGAGTGAGTGAGTGGGTGAGAGAGAGAAGCGTCTCCTCATCTCCCCTTGCTCTTTTACTGCCTGTCTTGGGTTTAATTCTGTTTGATGAGCCATCAGGGAAAGGCAGTGCTCTGCATTGTTCGTACCTGTGTAAAATAAAAGTGAAATTGAGTCACTCAGTTTTTCTCCCTGCAAGAAAACCTCCCAAAACCTCCCAGATTTTCCTCAAGATCACTCTGAGCCTGTGCAGAGTTTCAGGACTGATGATAGTAGCAAGACTAGTCCTAGTAACCTACCATCTCATATATGTTATTTTAATATATATATATATATATATATATATATATATATATATATATATATATATATATATAGACTAAATATTTATTTTTATATGATTTTTGAATTGCAAATGAATTACAGATTATCCAATTGATACCCAGACTGATAACGCTCCTTTCACTGGTGACTTTGTGTGAGGCAACAGAAATGAAACACTTTCATTGCAGTTGAAGTTATCACATTGTAAAGTATAGTCTGCCCTCCAGCCCTGTGTTTGGTTTCATTGCAGTGTGCTCTTTTGCACACAGAGCTCCCCCTGCTGACCATTAGGTGCCTCTGCGCACCAGCTGTTTTAAACCCAGCCTCCGGTCTTTGGCCAAGCCCCCTTATTGGCATTCACTCCTCAATCCTAAATCCCAAATGCCCAATCCTCAATGCCCCTCCTAAATGGCCAAATGCCCGATCCTAAATACAAAATGCAAACTACTAAACCTAAACGCAATTTCATGTGAGTGCAACAGCATCTGTATTTAATATGTTTATTGTGGCCAGCCTAAGGCACACCTGTGCAATACCCATGCTCTCTGATCAGCATCTTGATATGCCACACCTGTGAGGTGGATGAATTATCTCGGCAAATGAGAAGTGCTCACTAACACAGATTCTGACAGATTTGTGAACAATATTTGAGAGAAATTATCCTTTTGTGTACATAGAGATCTTTGACCTTTGAGTTCAGCTCATGATGAATGTGGGGAAAAAACAGAAGTGTTGCGTTTTATAATTTTGTTCAGTGTAAATACCTCAAACTTACTTAGCGATACTGTACACACCAACAATGATATACCTATCTGCCAGGCTAATATACTGATGTAGCTCTAATTTGTTGTTGACTCTGTTGACGGTGACGATGCAACAGAAGATGAGCAGGATGACACAAGTGACGAGGAGCCGGCCACTGACATGCTGCAGTTCCACCCCAGCTCTTTGTGTAGTGTTTGCTCCATCTGTGAGGTAAAACTATGAGTCTTTAATGGGGTATCTACCTGGGGTAAGAATCTATCTATTCTTATGAATAGTCTGTGCTTTTTTCAAATAACCCACTTTGACAACTTTTCATCCTAAGCTGAACTGTTTATTAGTAAGTCTGGCTTTGTTACAGTCACACTGATAATTGGTGAATGACTAATCATAACTGTACATGTTGTGTCCTGCTTTTAGCACTGTTCTAATAACTGTGACAACTGCCCCTGTGAAGAAGGAGAGGAATCAGATCACTGTGAGCACTGCCAGGTAAGCTTCTTCTTCGCTGTCCAAAATACTGTAAATAATACACATGAAAGGCAACATTTCAGTGGACAAGACCTCCTCATTTGAACCTTTTTTGTCTTCCAGGGATGCTCATCCTGCTATATCTGCCCCTTACTGTGTGACACAATTTGCACACCAGGTAAATACTGTTAGAAATTACTCGTAATGTGCATGTACCATTGTTTATTTATATATTTCGTCAACTTTATCCTTTCTTAACTTTTGTGTGTCTTGCTTGTTTTTCAGGTGGCCTTGTTGATGAGCTATCTGGGTCCCTCTTTCAGTAAGAATTCTCATCTTTCACAACACATTGACATTTTATGGTATACTTCTAATGTGTAATTACTAATGATTTTACAACAGGTAGACACATGTTGGGAAATGCTCTGTTGCTTAGTGTCAAGTTTACTCATGCCCTGGATTTTGTTTTGTAGGGCCGTTGCCTCTCTACTCTGAGAAACCTTTTGACGCCACCATGTGGTTGTGTGAGGTGCTCTTCTCAGGATTGGAGCTGTCCACCTGTCCATACCTTTCCAGCAACATGAAAACTCCCACAAGAGCTTGTCATGAATGGCTGACAGAAAAACAAAAACATATTTAAGTTTTAACTAATGTAACTTAGTTCTTAGAGTCTATTTTATTTTCCTTTATTTAATTAACTGCCTACTGTACATCATACTGTAGCCTTCCTAGGACTGCTCAGACTATAATAAAAAAAGAAGTATTATTTGTAGAAGTATTATTGTAAAACAGTTTTAATTGAGCTAAAATCTAAGTGGGTGATATCTGTATGAAGGCACCAGAAAGATGAAAATGACTTCTGTTGCCACTCATGATAAGCCATTTTTTTTACAGTAAATATTTCACACGTTATTACAAAAACAACTGATACAATGTTACTGATTTTCATCTGATAATAAATTTCTTTTGTCTGTAAAACTTTGTTTAATGTAACCGATATGTGCAAGGATAAAAGCCAGGTGAAGTAGGCTATTATTGTAGAAAGATGAAAATTACATTTCCTGATAAGCCCTTGTTTTTTGTAAAATATTTCACATAGGTCTACATGTTAATAGAAAAACAACTTATCCAATTAACTTCACATTGTTTACTGATTTCTAAAGTATTTCTAGATGTAGACCTATTTCAGTGCATAGGCTGGTTTGCCTTACTCATTTAAAAAAGTCAATAACTTTGGTAAATAGACCTATTAAATACTCCGTAACTACACCAGGCCAGTAAAGGGGACAAGCTCTAATTGGGACTAGGCGTTTAATTGAAGTTTTACAGTATCTGCCTTTTTGGGTCATAAATATGCAAGAACAGGGGCCTGTTTCAGAAAGTGGATTTAGTGAAAACTCTGAGTATGGTGAGCCCGAGATGAGGGAAACTCTGGGTTTTCGGTTTCAGAGAGCGAGATCAGATAAACTCTAGGTCTGTAACCCCAGCAACTTACACTGTGAACCTAACCTGCTCGGGAGGAGGTTTACTTCAACTAACGTCTCGGGTTACGTATTGTTGAAGAGAAGAGATCAGATGACAGTGCCTTAAGTTTCGAGACCTTTATTACCAAAACCAAAAGCAATTGCAGATATACACTGCTCAAAAAAATTAAGGGAACATTTAAACAACACAATATAACTCCAAGTCAATCACACTCTTATGAAATCAAACTGTCCACTTAGGAAGCAACACTGATTGACAATCAATTTCACATGCTGTTGTGCAAATGGAATAGACAACAGGTGGAAATTATAGGCAATTAGCAAGACACCCCCAATAAAGGAGTTTTGATCTGATGTTTTGGTCACTTTTGAATGCTGGCGGTGCTTTCACTCTAGTGGTAGCATGAGACGGAGTCTACAACCCACACAAGTGTCTCAGGTAGTGCAGCTCATCCAGGATGGCACATCAATGCGAGCTGTGGCAAGAAGGTTTGCTGTGTCTGTCAGCTTAGCGTCCAGAACATGGAGGCGCTACCAGGAGACAGGCCAGTACATCAGGAGACGTGGAGGAGGCCGTAGGAGGGCAACAACCCAGCAGCAGGACCGCTACCTCCGCCTTTGTGCAAGGAGGAGCAGGAGGAGCACTGCCACAGCCCTGCAAAATGACCTCCAGCAGGCCACAAATGTGCATGTGTCTGCTCAAACGGTCAGAAACAGACTCCATGAGGGTGATATGAGGGCCCGACGTCCACAGGTCAGGGTTGTGCTTACAGCCCAACACCGTGCAGGGCGTTAGGCATTTGCCAGAGAACACCAAGGTTGGCAAATTCGCCACTAGCGCCCTGTGCTCTTCACAGATGTACGGAGAGCATCATGTACCCTTCTCACAATTCCCCCTTTTGAACTCTTCTAAGAGATCACCCCTCATCTTGGAGTTGATCCAGCTCGAGACCAACCACCTCAGGAGATCCCAATAGAGGCATCATATGCCTGTGATCAACGTCTCTCTTCTCAACAGCTGTGGTGATTACGCGCTGGATCAATGCCCTCAGAACCTCTAGGTCAGGTGTTTGTAACCCTTTTTGCTCAAAGTCTTTCTTGCTGGATGTGCGCTGTCCTCAGCATGGCAGTCCGTTCCTTCCGTCTTCTTTCTTCAGTCCCAGGGGTAGACTGCCCTGAGACCAGTTACACAGACCAGGGGATTATTCTGCCCCTTGTGTTGAGGTCTGGGTTTTTGTGTTTTTGTTTTTTTTCTGACCCATCCGAGTCAGTGCTCAATGCTTGTTGTTGCAGATTCTTCCCCACCTCGGCCAAGGACCTTGTTGGCTCTGCTGCCTCTGCACACTGGCTCCAATAATACCAGGTCTCACCTTTGCCCTTTAACCTCACCGTGTGGGAGGTCCTTTCCACCACCTGGTAGGGTCCAGTCCACCTTGGTTCAGACCACTTCCTTTTGATCACCTTCAGCAGCACCCAGCTTACTGTGGGGTCAGTGGATGTTCTCCCTGATGTACAGCTTTCTCTCATGAAATTGGAAAAACCTGAAATGAGAGCTTGCAGTTCATTAAAATATGCTTTGTGACTTTCCACCCTCCCTGGCTCATCCTGTGGCAGGAGTCCTGGGCCTGGAAACTGCCTTCCTGTCATTAGTTCATATGGAGTAAACCCTGTTCCCTGATTAACAGAGCTCCTTACTGCCATCAAGGCACATACAAGGTACACACCTGACAGCTTCTCACGTGACCTTTGACCATTTCACAGAAAAAGGATGCCACCAATGGCACAAGTGGCGCATCATTTGTGCTGTTCCCACATGTCCTGGTCCATGGGCCTCTTCCAAGACCCTCTGCCTGATTTCAGGTGGCAGTACTGGCCTTCCATTGGGTGCCCTCCACATCCCATTTGCTGCTTCCACCGCTCCTCTCTGTTTCCAAACTGTTTTTTCCTGCGGTGAGGCCCCCTTTTGACATTGTTTGATCCTTTCTTCTGTTAGGGGCACTCCTAAAAGATGTTCCTCCTCAGTACTTATCATCTGTAAGGCTGGATGGTATCCAGCCACTTTCTTGGCTGCCTGATCTGCTGCACGATTTCCTCTAGATACTGGAGTGTCAGCTGAGTCATGTCCTTTGCATTTCATGATGGCCACTTCCGCTGGTAGAAGTAGAGCTTCTGCCAGTTCTTTCATCTCTTCTTCATGTTTGATTGGCTTGTTGCTAGCAGTCAGGAACCCTGTTCTTTTCCACTGCTCTAGCTCTACATGAGCTGCTCCTACTGCATAAGCTGAATCTGTGTAAATGGTCACTCTTCTATCTTTTCCTTCCTTGAGAGCTTCTACCACTGCCTTGATTTCTGCTCTTTTTGCTGATTGCTGTCCCTCCATCCTCTCTGCCTTCACTGTCCTGAACTCCTCCCCTTCTCTCCTGACTACTGCATATCCTGCTTAGTCCCTCTGAGTCATGTCTGAAGCAGCAACCATCAGTAAACAGTACCTCTGAATCTTGCAATGCCTGGGCTTTCAAATCTGGTCTCACTTTCTCTTCTCTCAACACTTCCTGTTCACATGTGTGTGGCTCTCCTGTCCCCATCCTGTCTGTCATGTTGATTCCTTCATGTGTGAAATTCAAATTAGGTGCCTCTAGCACTTTGCTGAGCCTCTGTTGTCTCAATGATGTTATTGTAAATGTCTGAGAGTTCACATAGGCCACTATACTGTGAGATGTGAGTACGTGTAGAGGGTGGCCCATGACAATGTGTGCTGTCTTCTGAATGATTTTTGCTACCCCTGCAGCATGTTGAGTGCACCGTGGGTGTCTTTTTTTCCATGTTGTCCAGCATTACACTTACATACATCAGCACCCTACGTTCTCCCCCTTTTTTCTGAAACAGTACCCCATTTACCACCCCCTCTGTTTCAGAAACATCTGTGATTTGGGGCCACATTATTCAAAGCCACATAAGGGTTAGGCACAGGGATGGTGGGTGTGGTGAGAATGGAGTCAACGGACCTCTAATCATGCGCCATACGGTACTTCCCTGTGCCTGCTTTCTCTATAGGTAAAATGGGAGAGTTCCAGGGTGACTGTGAGGGCTCCAGGACCCCTGATCTTATCAAACCATCAATTGTCACTGCTATCCCTTCCTCCGCAGCTGGCTTGTGTAGATACTGCCTAAGCCAAAAAGGTGGCAAAGATTGAATAGTAAAAGAGATTGGGTTACAATCATGTCCGTGGGACCCTCAGACCACAGTGATTTAGGGAGAGTGTCTATCAAAGGTCCTGCACTATGGTGATCCATCTTTTCCCTGCCATGATCTCTAGACACCATCTCATGTTGCAGTGTGACTGTGTCTGTGCACTGCAAGTGAATGCAATAAGTTTTGCAGCTGGGGGAAAAAGACACGTGTGGGAGCTGGGTTGGAACCCAGTCCGAGCAGGCCAACGCCCTCTTGACCATTGGTCCTAAATCTTTGGTTTGTTGTTTGGGGTGAAGTGCCAGAGAAACATGTGGCACAGCTTCCTCTGACATCTTATACCACTCAGCCTCTTCTGCAGTTAGCATGGTAGCTGATGCAACCCCCTCCGGGCCCACATACACGTTCTGGGAGGTTATGTCCCACTTTTTCCCTTCAATTGTTTCTGCAAAATGTTGCTCCCCAATAGGTTCACAGGAACAGTGGATGAGAGTACAAAGGGACGGAGTAAGCACTCTCTCCCCAACTTTGTCGGCAAAGGTTTAGTTAATGGCAGCTTCTGTCCTACCTCGGAAAAACCTACGACCTCTACAGTGTCTGCTGAAATGTCTTTCTTTGGTGGGCTTTCATTAATGGTAGAAAAGGTAGCCCCGGTGTCAACTAGGAATGGCATTTTTCTGTTGTTGACCTCTAGGGACAGCATGGGGTCTGCCTTTCCCCCACTGTCTAGGTCTCTCTGTGGGGTGTTTCATAACTGGGCTCCTTGATCTGACCAGTCCCAGTTGGTCAGGTCCACCTGAGGGTATTGTCCTCTGGGTGCAGCCTGTGGGTTTGGTGCAGCCACTCCTCCTCTTGGAGGCCCTCCTTGGCCCCGCCCTTTGGGTTGTGTTCGGTGGTGCTGTTGCTGTTATTTGTTAGGGCATTCTCGAGCCCAGTGACCTTCCATGCCACAGATGAAGCAAGCTCCTTCCCGTGTGGGCCCACCTCTGTCTTTCCCCCATCCTCTACCTCCCCTGTTACCTCCCCTGGGAGGTCTCCACGGTTGTTGGTTCCACTGCCCCTGATGGTAGTGGTGTGGATCCACCCAAGGTGGCATGGGATACAGGTCTGGGGTGTATGGTTCTGGAGGTGGAATTCCAGCCACCATTTGCTTACCTGTAGGCTGTGGTGTAGTTTTCTTTTTCTCATTTATTTTCTGCCTTGCTTCCCCCAGTTGCAATTTAAGAAGCTGGTCTGTAGCTCCTTAACCTCATTATCTTTCCCTGCCTCCTGATCTTTAGCTCTCTGTAAGTGGTGGACTAAATGTCTCTCCCAAACCTGTGAGTCACTACCTGGTAGATAAGGATTAGCTAATATAGCATCCTTCACTGCTCCCGGAACCCCCTCCAATACAGCCCTACGGAACCACTCCTGTTGAACTCCACCTTTCCCTGGATGGCACCCTGTGTGCTTGGTCCATGTCTCCTTACTCTGCTCTAAATAGTCTCTGGGGCTCTGTTCTGATTTCCAGGGCAGCTTAGGGACCTTCGCTGAGTTTGGCAATCTGTTTCTCATGGCCTCACCTATTCTACCCACCACCACTGCAAATGGCGTCTCATCAGGATCATCATCTGTATGGGCCTCCTGTTCTAGGTCCCTCAACACATGACTGGCTATACACCTGGCTGCTACTGCTCTCCAATCTCCGAGGGCCAGTTTCTCTCCTGCTGTGAGCTTATCTAGTTGTCCTAACCACAACCACCCGCCCTCCGTTGGCGGTGGCATTTTGTCTACCAAGGCTTGTACGTCCCCTAGTGTCCACCCCCTAGCTGTATCAGAGGGAAATTACTGCCTGCTGCCCTCGCCCCCTCTCCTGCTGTATGCCTCAGCTCCATTCCATTTTTACCTGCACTCTTCTCCATTCCTTCAAGTAATTGTTCTGCTTCCGCCTGTTTCCTCGCAGATTCCTGCAGTAGTTTCTGCACCGTGATGTTCCCTTGTTCACTAGAACGTGGGGTCCGGACTGAGAGCAGTTGGCCCTGCTCCCCCTTTTTACTCCCTCGCCCCGTGTCCCGCTGGCTGTCCTGCGGTGGCCATTGATCCACTGCTGTACACAACTCACTTACCTTTGGCTCCTCCTCTTCTTCTTCTTCCAGTTCACTATCCTCATCCTTCCACTGACCTGAGAGCTGACCCCACACTGGGTTTCTTGGGCCCTTGTTCCCTTTTTGTTGTATTTTGTTCTCTCCTGGCTCGAGCTCGGAAAGGTTCATGATCCATTTCCCTCTCCTTGGCCTGTTCTGATCCTACTGACTTACCATACATGGAGCAGGTTTCCTCCTCCTCCTTGTGTTTTTCATGTTTAGGGGTGATCCGTCTGGATTCTTTATTCTCAGGCTCTGTATCCACCTGAAGTGTGCCTCCTGTCACCTGTAATGTCGGATACATACTTACCGGAGGTGCACTGGGCGGTGCACTAGGCATTGTTCCATTTTTATTATAGGGGGTGGTGCCCCCTCTTTTTCGCCGCCCTTGGTGTCTGGTTTCCTTGTTCTGCCAAGATGTCTAACTGCTTGGGAATCTACTGCCAGGGCAAACCATTTCTGTCTCTCCTCCTCCCATCTCTTTTCTTCTGTTCTCCACTTCCTCTTGTGCATCAGCCCTGCTGTTGCCTTCTGCTCGCACGCTTTGTCCCACTTCCGCTCACATTCTCGTACCTTCTTCCATACTACACCGTGCAGCGCACCCACCCCTTCTGGTCCAGGTGCTTTCTCTGCAACTACACTCTCCAGTTTGCGCTTTGCTTCCTCCTGTTCTTTGTCTCTATCTTTTCTCTTATGTCTGTTACCTACCACCACTACTGCATTTGCAATTTGTTCTCCCCACGGCTTCCATAGCCCCCATCATCAATTTCTCTGTCAAACTCTCCGTCCATCCTTACCCTGCCTGTCTTGTGTACTAGCCAGTCAGTTTGTATGGAATTCACCCGAGCAACTGACCCAATCAAACACTACTTCTCACTCAACTTCCTTTATTCACTTCGTTGTCACCGTTAGGTATCTGTGAAATAAAGGGGAGGTTTTTCGTGTTTGAGACACTAGCACCCAATATTGCCCTGGAGAGTATCTTTCACACACTCATACAATTCATTCACTACCAACACTTCATGTACATCTCTTTTTATCCTTAGAATTCGGGGGTCCTGATTTCCCCGGGCCAGTAACCCAGCGCTCTAGGGACTTTAACCCTAAGGGACTTTAACCCTGAGCCTTCCCTCCCTGTCGAGAGAGAAGTGGATATGCCAAATCAAGGACACAATATTCACTTTTTAAACCCTTTTACCATAACCAATAATCTTCTCCAGTTAATTCACTTTCTCTTTTAAACGACGTTGCACTCAGGACCGATTTAGCTTGGATCAATTTAGGTCAAATCTGCAGATTCGTTAAAACAGGTTCTGATTATCTTTTTAAGATGACTGGTCCGAACTACTTCGTTCCTTTGTGCTCAGTCAAGGGCCAAATGATGATGATTGGGTGATGATTTCACTCTCATCCCGGACGAACCCCCAAATTGTTGAAGTACGCCGGGCTGGGGACGAGAGGGAGAACCACAGGGGACAGTGCGTAGTCTCTTGAGACGCAAACAAGTCCACGTCTATGGGGCCGAAGCTTTCGCACAATAACTCCACCACCTCAGGGTGGAGTATCCATTCCCCGGGCCTCAGCCCCTGTCTCGACAGCAGGTCTGCTCCCTGATTCTGGGTCCCAGGGATATACATCGCTCTGAGAGACAGCAGTCTCTGCTGGGACCACAGGAGGATCTGATGTTCCAGCTTGCATAATGGGTGCGAGCGCAGACCCCCCTGGTGATTCAAATAGGCCACCACTGCCATATTATCGGTCCTGACAAGGACGTGGCGACTGCAGAGGGCGGGCATAAAACTCCTCAGAGCTCTGAAAACCGCCAACATTTCCAGGCAATTTATGTCTCAAGAGAAATGATGCTCCTGCCAGGAGCCTCTTGCAAAGCGGCCGTCCATGACCTCGCCCCACCCCGTGAGTGAGGCGTCTGTCGAAATAATTATCCGGCGACATGACGCTCCCAACACGGGACCCTGGGACACGAACCGAGGTTTCCTCCATACTGACAGGAAACGAAGCCACCTGCTTGTAACCCGTATCAGACGGAGCGGATTTCCCCTTGGGGAGAAGCCAGAAGGTATTATACTGGACGCTAATGCCATGAGACCCAACACCCTCTGAAAGTGTTTCACAGTGATGGTGCGGCCTAGTTGCACTCTGGTCATTGAGTCCCACACCACCCCTAGGAACGTAGTCCGTTGGGCAGGTGTCAGCACGCTCTTCTTCGCGTTGAGCTGCAGCCCCAAACGCTGAACATGGGCGAGGACGACATCTCGATGCCGAACCGCTAACTCCTGAGACTGGTCCAGAATGAGCCAGTCGTCGATGTAGTTCAATATGCGGATGCCCTGGAGCCTCATCGGGGCCAGAGCTGCATCCATACACTTGGTGAACGTGCGAGGGGAGAGTGCTAGGCCGAATGGAAGAACCCGATACTGGTACGCCATGCCCTCGAAGGCGAACCTCAGGAACTTCCTGTGAGAGGGACGGATGGAGATGTGGAAATATGCATCTCGCAGATCTATCGTGACAAACCAATCCTCGGATTGGATGTGACTGACGATGGCGGGGATGGTGGCATCTTGAACCCGAATCTCCTCAGAGATTTGTTCAGGGACCACAGATCTAAAATCAGATGCAACCCTCCGTCCTTTTTGGGAACTATGAAGTACTGGCTGTAGAACCCAGACTCCCTGACTGGCGGGGAAATTAGTTCTATGGCCCCCTTTTCCAGCAGAGAGCAAACTTCTTGTCCCAACATCTGGCTCTGCCCCGAGTGCACCGCAGTCCAGACCACCCCGTTGAATCTGGGGGGGGCGGACCCAGAACTGCAGCCTGTAGCCATCCACTACGCAGGACCCATGGGGAAATGTTCGCAAGGCTTCGCCACGCTTCTGCAAAATCCACCAAGGGAACCAGCCCCTCGGGGAAAACTCGCCGACAACACACTGTGTGACCCCGACTCCCTCGGGGGGGGGGGTGGTAGTGGGCCCCCCTACCCCCTACCTCTCTTCAGCCGTCACCGTCCTGGACCCAGACTGGCGTCTTGAGGGATGACGCTAGGGTGGGAGAAAGGTAGCTCGCTAATGCCTCCTCAACCCGAGGCATCGTTTCGTAGCCGCGCTGCTTAATCTCTGTCACATTGCTGTAATCCAGCAGAGGGGAAATAGTCAGCCGTGCAGAGAAGGGTTTATTCCATGATTTACACAACTCATTGTGTAAGAATGGCAAGGAGCGGCGCGGGGGCGGCGCGCGGTGCCGCAGAAAACGCTCATTTAGTTTACTGCCAGCCCGCCTTTAGTTCATCATAGCTGGGCGCAGACTGATGACGTCGGCACGGCTCCCAGAAGTCATCCTCCATGACGCTAAGCACGTCTAACTCCTCAGAATCAGACTGTGCGAGCCTCTCCGGACTAATACCTCGTGCGGGAGAAGCCAAGAAGCGGGCTCCCGAACGGGGAAGAGGGGAGTCGGAGCCAGCAGACGAGGAACAGGAAAAAGCCTCGGCAGTCCCGATGCCCTCTGAGATGTCGCGCTGGGAGCCTCATGACCGAAGCCGCCGTGCCACCTAAGCGCACACGGCCCGAGCCACGGGGAGAGCGCATCCGGCCATCTTCGGAGAAAAGAGCCGCACGGGACCTCAGCACCCTCAGGGGCAGGGCCTCGCAATGGCCGCAAGCAGCCCCCTCGAGAGCTGCCTGGGCATACGGCATCCCCAGACAAGACACACACAGGGCATGAGTGTCCCCAGCCGTGATGTAGCGCGCGCATGGGAAACACACTGCCTGAATTGCTCACCAGCCATTTCCTCTGCCAGAATTCCTTCCAGATAAGAAATTTCCTCTCGTGGTTGTACTTCTTTCGTAGTCTCAAACTTTCCAGAGTGCCTGCTGAATAGAAAAACGCTAATGTGTCCTGTGTGCCGGCGTGCTTATATACACCTCCAGTTACGCCATCACACGCTACCGTTCTAGCAACACCAATAGAATTGGAGTAGTTTCATTCATAATTCAGCCCTGCCACGCCCAGAGGCGTTCCCATAGTGTCGTCACCGATGCAGTTCGAGTTCCATCGAAGGGGAACGCTGAGTTTCTCTCTGACTCCTCCCCTCCTGCGGAGCTTGAAGCAGCTGTCTGACATTTCCTCATTCAGACTGTCGATATCAAAGCACATATTGGAACACAGTTCCGTCTTTAGAAACATCGAAATCACGGTTAAATAGGCGGTTAGTTTTATTAGTTTTTTTACCCAAACATGATCTTGAACATGACGCTTTTATGTTCAATCTGTCATCGATGCCTAACAGAGAGTTAGGCATCTTTGCACATCATAAATTTATCCTCAGCACAGAATAAAATCTATAGCCTAAACTACACTGTCCTTTATAACACAGTGACTCTGTGGACATTAAGGCAAAACACTTCGGCCTACTGTACGCTACAGTGCTTCAGTAGGCTAGGCCTAATCACTGTTTAAAGTAGGCTAATCTGTATAAAACTGATCAATGAACAGTAACCTTTCATATTGTAGTTGCACAGATTGAACATTCCTATCGTAGTTATCAGCTGGATATGATGTGAATATTTCTGAGTGAGGATGACGGTGGTGCAGCTGAAACAAATAAATGTAGTTTAAAAGTAAGTTTTTCATTATTTGCTGATCGTCTTAATGTGTTTTGACAGCATTTAATAAAATACGAAATGAGTAAGATTTCATTAATGTAACATAGACGTCTAAAACTTCAGTCAGTTTGAACCGAGACACAATTTACATTGCAAAAAAAATCATTGATAGGCCTACTGAGTCTGACTCACTTTACAATCACAGGTCCATGAGCAGCCTAAACTGTGTCTAATCTGTTCGACTATTATTTTCCTCTTCAGTTATTGCCACCGGCATTTAGTCCCGTCAGGTTAGCTAAATAAACAGGCCTGTAGCTATTTAATATGAATAACAGGCTGTAGGAGAATTCCAGCACTTTATCATTCATTAAGGAAATTCCAGTCTGGTAAATAATGAATGAGCAATGCTGTACAAAATGTAATATTGTTAACGTTGGTCCATGTTGGCACACATTCATATTTCTAGCTCCACCCGATTAAAATGGAGGCTCTGCCTTTATTTACCCGTTGCCACGGTGAATAGTAGTATCGGAGCTCCATTGATGATGGCTTTTTTTCATCCCCACGCACGCGCTTCCATCAGGTTCAACATACTCAGAGTTGACTGAACTTATTCTGATCGGCCTTTCTGAAACGGAAAACTCGGAGTTTGACAGCTCAGACTTAGTATCATGTTTGTGTCAGGTATTGGGCTTAAACCCAAAAGCAGACTGAGACAGGCAGGAAAAGTTTAAGAGGTTTATTTAACAAAAAACTATGAAGATTTAGGGAGTAGTATGGTGTGTGGCTGGGGTTGGGGTTGAAGTTGGGGTTTCTTGAATGTGAGTTGGCAGTCTGGCTTGACTGGCAGAGACAGAAATCTGATTGTCGGTTTGTGATGACAGAAAATATCAGATGTTAGAAAGGCAGGGAGGAAACTAGTAGAGTTTCTGGGCTCAAGCAAGCAAGCAAGCAAGATTGCAGTAAGGTAAGGAAAAGTTGCCAACCCAGGAAAGCCCACAGCAACCAACAGAGAGAGACGGAGAAAAAAACAGACACAGAGTGCTTCTCAATTCCCTTATTTGTCGTTTTGTCGGTATTTCACAGGGTCTTGAAGTCATTTGTGGTTTGCTTCACTGTTCCAACCAAGGGGTACCCCTTTGCTCTACATGCATTCCTGGCGCGCGGGACTAAGATGCAAGGAAAAGAAACAAGTGAGGAAAAAGTTGATGCAATAAAGAGAACTGAGAAGCACCCACAGACAGACAGACAGACAAAAAAAACAAAACACACCAAGCAGGCCACATTCACCCAAAAGCAAAAAGTAACAAAAACACACACACTCCCGCAACAAAGGGCGGTTCCAGAAAGCAGACTTAAAAACTCTGAGCTTAACCCTGAGCTCTGCCATAGCCAACTGCTTGGCAAATCTTGCGACTTCACTTGGCAACAGATCAAAGTAGGTGTCACGTTGAATCAGCTGCTTCTCCAAATCAGGTGAAAAAATCTTCAGTGGCTTTGCATAACCAACCATTGTTGTCATGGCTGTCCTTCTCTCTCTCCTTCTCTGTAATTCTTTGCTGTCCTCATTAATTTGTTCTGCAACTTCACCTACCTAGTTGCCTCTATCATTGTGTCAGGTGGTGTGCTGCCATGCTCCGTCTTTTTTGATAATTTCTAACCATCCTTCCTTCCTTTAAAAACACATTTCCTCATTGCAATTACAAACAGGCTTGTTACACTGTCTTCTATCCTTTTTGCTACTATGAAATTCACAACACCACATTATATTAATGACTGTTTGAAGTAGTGTGTGTGTGTGTCTGCTAACACACTACATGCCTATTGCATGAGACAGTGTCTCCCCACACGCAGACACACACTACTTCATACAGTGTCGGTCTTGTGAAGTCCAGGAATGTGCCTGCTGCTGGAAACTGCAATGTAGCTATAACAATACATTTATAGTATAATTTAATCCTATTTTCAGAGATATTTTCACAATATCCCAATGTTTTGAGCATGTTCTTTGTGTCTGTTTTTCCTGGGGCAAAAGTCCTGTAGACAACTTGCCCCAAACTGACATATGTGCTAATGTTGGCTAAATCTCAAGGTTAGCTCAACGTAGCGTTACAGCTAAAGTATCAAAAGACATATCTCCTCTGCTTTGTGAAAAATTTTAATTTTGAACAATCACACCTATCAAAGTTGTATAGCATAAAATGAAAAGTGCAAATTATTTACTTTTTTAGCAGAAAAAAAGAAAAATGTGCTCAGATTAGAGTGACCTTGGCCACATGTGAACAGGAAATTGGCCATAGAACACAAACTTACACAAAGTGGCTATTTAATTTGTGAGATACAGCCTCTAGTGTTGGAGTTAAGAAGAGTGTGACAACCCCGCTCTCCCCTATTGTTTCACATCATCTCATCAACATAATAACGTGCGACTAATCACAATATCACAGATGATTGTTCATTGATCAGTTACAACTTCCTACAGATTTGTTTGATTTTAACAGTGATTACCGTAGTAATGGCTCATGCTAAATGTTTCAGTACAACTGTTGCCAACCTGACAGCTGCCTTACCATCCACAGGGTCACAGTGTTGCGAAGAAGGACGGTATCTTACAGCCTATAGATTTTATGAGCTGAGGATGAATCCACGATTGATCATAAAAGTGGTCATGTTCAAGATCATGTCTGGGTAACAAAGCTAACCTAATAAGCAGGATTTCGATGTTTTTCGATGTAATCTTCTGCAAATGAAACTAGACCCTCTAATGTATTTGTCCACTTGCTCAGTTGTGCAACGGGGCCTCCCACTCCTCTTTTTGGTTAGGGCCAATTTGTGCAGTTCTGTGAAGGGAGTAGTACAGCATTATATGAGAACTTGGATTAGCTAACTCAGAGTGCCACTGGAACACAGGGCTGATGGTTTCTGAAAATGGGCCCCTGTACACCTATTAAAATATTCTATCTTAAATCAGCTGTTTGCAGCAACAATAGTCACAAAATATTATTTTTTTTGTCATTTTTACACAAATGATTTCTGATTTTGAGCAGCTAATTTAATTATGTACAATAACAAAAACGGTGCTGACTCAGCACCCAGTACATTACTGCAGTTTGTAGTCAACAGTCCTACAACTGCTTTTGTGACCTTGACGTCTGGCTTAATCCAAGGTGTAAAGACCATTTTTTTGCAGGAGGCTAGTTTTTTAATGACACAGCTGGATTGTAGTTAGACTACTTTAATTAAAAAACGCAAACCATCTTCATTAAAGTAAATATATGGGTTACACAATAAAACACAGTTGCAGTAAAAACATATCTTACAGGAGAAGTTAAAATTGTTGACAAATACTGTACATTAATTAAACACGTAAAAGTCTTAATATCTCATATTTGCTTACAACAGCATTAGTGTTTTATAAACCATTTATTAAATCTTCATGTACTTCTTTTACATACTTAATAGTGGAGGTTAAAGAGGTTCAAAGTAAAATGTCACTGATATGTCAAAATCTGGCTTTGAATTTAACTTATAGGGGTTAAGGTTAAATTTGGGTCAACTATGTTTTTCACCCTCATGATAAGCCAGCATTGTTTAAGGAAAGCTGAGTGCTGCATCATGGAGCAGGATTGATTTAGATGTTTCCAGATCATTGGCAACACCTGTATTTTGATTGCAATGTCTTGAAAGAAGAGTAGTCAACCTGTAGTTAAGTTACATGTGTCTCCCCCATGCCGATTTAGTGGTGTATACACAGTGGGCCCCCCTCCTACTCTATATCACTGACTTGAATTGCAGTGGGACACTTTGTCACCTCCTCTTCACGGATTTGTTTGGAAACGGACACGTTTGTAATGTGACACCTCATTCTAACTTACTGGGTTTTTTTTCTTGAGTCTTGGGGTCTCCAGACCTGGATGATAGGGCAGGATGATTTGTTCAGCTTTAACTCTTCTCTACATGTTTTTACATGTTCTCTACTGTAGCATACAGTAACGCTTCGTCATTCACTGACGCTGGTGTGGAGCTGTTCTTTCTCAAAAGTTGGTAACTTTAGATAGGAAAAAGACATGAAATTGTTATAAAATCCAATTCAAGAACCTATAACAGATAACAAGTTTCTTTTTCTCCCTAAGATATAATAAGGAAGTATGCAGTTTGAAAAAGATTACACAGCCTATTTATAAAATGCTTCAAAATACACCACCCCATCTTACCCCTAACATCCAGCTTTGTCGTTCAGTAATGGTCATACTACGCTGTATATTGAATATATTCTGTAATAACCATTAAAAAATACCTACAGCACAAAGTATTTTTAGGATTACAGATTGTTACTCCCTTGTACATGTACTGTAAGTATCCAGACATAGACCCTTAGTGGTACACAATTATGCTGATGCCGTAATCTAAAGCTTTATCATTCATACTGTTCATGCAGCCATTTTGGCATCTGACAAAAGCCCATTTAGTTGCAGTTCCTCCACTGATTGACAGTCATTGTATTGACCTCATGATCAATCTGTCAACACTGGGTGTGGAGGTAGTCAGGTGATCACACTGACAGCTAAATTCTCTCCCTCCCATCACCACAAGTTTCACCAAGTTCAACAATGTGAGTTGTGGGAGGAAATACTGGACGGGAAGCTCCTTATTTGCATTTACGTCTGGATAAGAACATTCATTTATCAATTTCTTAGTGATACTTTACGGCTGAAGTTGAATTAGAAATTGTTACACCTGCAGCCACCGATGCATGCAGGCAAGCATCATTCACCAGTTAACATAAACAAACTGGTTCATCCTGGTGTCTGGTTCGATGATCGTGTTTGATAATCAGGTTTGTTTTACTGTCTGTTGACTGTAACAAAAGAAAATGTTAGGCATGTTTCATGTGACTCTGAAAAAAAAAAACAGATAGTTTTGAATCATATCTATGTTGCAGAATGACACGTAATCTTTCTCTCCATCTTATCTTCCAGACAGCCATGAGCGCTATTGATAGGAAGAGGCACGTGTCTCACATGCGTGTGGCCTTTTCTTGCCTGCATATGAGGGCTCAGCAGGCGCACGACTCTTTGAAATAGTCTTAAAGCATTGGCCTCTCTGTGAAACACTTAAAACAGTCAGAAAGTTGTATTTTAGTACAGCAACTAATTTAAATGCTCCAAAAGTAAGGGCATAAAAATTGCCATGGAGTTGCAACAACACCTTTTTGATGATCTTGGTTGATGTAAAGCACTTTGGACACCTGCTGGTTGCTGTAAAGTGCTATATAAATAAATGTTGATTGATTGATTGATTGATTTTATATCCTTCATAATAGTAAGTTATTGCAGCACTGTTTTATTATACATTTATTTCCTGATTTTAATTGAAGCATGTAGATTTCCATGGTTTAACGCAAGGAAAATTTAACAACTTCATCATCTTCAGAAAACATTCCGCATTTTCAGGCACCTTGTAACTTTGAAAATGTAATTTTGAAAGGTGCTTTACAAATAAAGATTAATTACTTCTATCTTATGCGGTTATTGATGTTTTTGTATATTACAGTGATAGCCAGCAGTGGAAGAAGTAGTAACATAATTAAGTAGCAATAACATAGAAACACTCTACAAGTATACAATTAAAAGCTCTGCAATTTTACTTAAGAAGCATAATATACAATAGCAAAATATACTTAATTATATTTGGTATTTTTCAATCTGGATCCTGTTTTCTCATGATTTTTGTCCCATTTGACTAATTGGGATAAACATTTTTTGAAGCTGGTCCAGTATTGAGCGAAAGAGGGATGAAATGTAGGCCTAATCCTTGCGGACAATTGCGCCCCTTCAATGTAGGTCCACTGAAGTGCTTGTTTTTGCCACTGATATGGCTCAGGTTGTTATTATAAGTGTCTGACAATGTTGTGGAACTGGTCCAAACAAAGAAAGACCTTTTTTTAAAGAGTAAGATCCTTTTATTTAACCAGAAACAGTCACTATGTCGCTCTTGACATAAAAACTGCCATTGTCCGAAAGCATGGATTATGTTGCAGCCCTCTTTTGCTGCTACTGACTACAACACGCTCGGCCAGTACTGGACCAGTTTCAAAGTATATTGTCTATTGTCCCAAGTTTTTGTGATAGTCACAAAAACATAGGAAAATATGGTCCAGCTGGTGAAGGTGGGGCTTCTTCCCTCAACATGTCACCTCAATTCATTGTAACATTTCATCTGAGACAAGAATGTTACAAACTCTACAGAGGCTATACACCTGCCATTCTTTTGCTTGTCTGATTTACAGTATGATAATGTGGACTCCAATACACAGTAAAAATTCTTGGTCATTTTGTGAAATTCTTTCTCATTTATGTCAGATACAAACCTTTGTATCCTGTGTAAAACCTCCAAATGCACACCATGAGAATATCTGTATAAACTATAGAACTGAAAATACATAATAAATTGTTTTCACAGTGCATTTAAACTGAGGGAATGATGCATTCTGTTTTCTCCAGTCTAACTTTGACATTGCATAATAATCCAACAGATGTTATCCATTATCCTGTGATTTTATTACAAGAAACCTGCATGTTCCATTATATAACATGACAATCAAAACTTACAACAATGAGCTCTTAGAGGCAGATACGGAGCGTGTTGTCAGAGCTCTCTGACGCTACAGTTTGTTTGGCATCTCTGGTATGCACACATGATTGCACAGCAATTGTGTTGTATATTTTTCTTTTTGTCCAATTGAATTTACAGAAAATCCTGCGTTGTGCAAATGTAAGAAGTTAAGCATCTAGATAAACATCTGGTGGCACTAAATATGTAGTCAGGTGCCATCATACTACTGCAGAAGGGCGCAACAAGATTATGTAATTAAAAGAGCACCAGGTAAACCACAAAATGATGGAAGATAGTGTGGAAAACTTAGTCACATGCTTCTTGCACATCATGATTTCTTTGCTAAGTTTTGATTGTACTTTGTGGCATTTAGCTTTTGCACCTAGTTTTCCACCTCAGCCAAGACTGTAAGTGGAATTTTTTTAGATGTTTTTGTGTGAGACACACCCACATCCCACTGGTTCTCATCGAAGACATACATCTTGGAAAAAAGGTCGGGGGATATAAATGTTTAAAAAGGCTAAATAATTCCCTAAAAAAGTTAATTATTCAACCAGTAGAAAATATTGGAAAAATTAAAATGAAGGAAAGTTTATTTGTATACCACATTTCAACAACAAGGTAATTTATAGTGCTTTACATAAAACATGAAAGCAACATAGGGAAACATAAAAAAGACACTGAAATACAATTTTAAAATGAGTTAAATAGAAAATAAAAACTAGATAAAACAGGACAGTAAAGCTACGGTGCTGTTTTTGACGTGAATGCAACTTTAGTCAAATGAAGTAGTTATCATGGGTGTTTTCTTGGTTAATCCTGTCAAAACACATTGTGTGCACAGGTTATACTGATGGACCGGGTTAACTAGTGCAGGTACATAAAGTTTAATAGATATACATCAAGTTAAAAGAATTGATATAACGTCAGTCTGTCCTAAATGAAAGCTAACATTTTCTTTATCCCCACCAGATGATGATGTTCCAGATTCAGGCAGAATATCACAACGTGTTTCGACCTGCACAGTCTCTTCATAGCAGGACAATCTACACAAGCGACCAGTGCCCCTGGTCCCAAAATATTGTATGTACTACAATGTTAGTATGCAACTGTATAATCTCATAATTACAGTTTTTCTCACTTGCTTTGGTACATTTCTCAAATCATCCCTAATATCTGCAAAACAGGTTTCAGGAAAAGCACTTACTATTGAACAAACAGCACAACACAGTGGATTTCCTGCAAAAGCCCGTAACTTGCTCAAAATCCTTAGTCTATCTCTCAAAAGCAAATCTTTATGTCAGTGAACATGCCAGTGTCATCAGAAAGTCCTTGTGTGATTGTTTATGAACAAGATGGTCTAAATGTTTAGTCATGTTATCAATATAACCGTGTTAAGTGTTTTCTGATGTAAACTATGTTACTGATGTAACATTTGGAAAATGCACAAGGCTGCACTTTTTCAATTTGGCATATCAATTTCAATAGTATAAAGTTATGCATTGCAAGAGATTGGACAGGATTCACATGTTATGTTTTTACTGTTCGCACTGACATTTGTTGACAGAGTATGTCATTGTGATGCAGAAAAGAAAAAGAAAGGCCTGTTTTACATTACTGCATAGCACAACGGAAGAAATTACAAAATTAGAAATGTAAGCTTGTGAAACTGCTGATGCTCCTGTCTGTCAGGTCACAGATTATTATCCACATCACAAGGGATATATTCATCCATTACAGTAAGGACATATTTGCAAAAAAAGCCTAATAGACATGTACAGAAAATATGATTGACAGATATAGACGATCTCTCTCTCTCTCCATATATACACACACACGCACTTATATACAAGTATATACATCTATTGGCGTCTAATATATATATTGCACTATTCACTGCTCACTGTGTATTGTTACTGTTCATTGTATGTGGTATATGTGGTAATGTATATTATGTATATATTGTGATCAGCATGACATAACAAATTGATAATGTAAGAAACAGCAGACAATTGTACATAATCATTTGCATCAATGTGTGAAAGCATTTGCAATATGTTCAAAACAATGAGAAATTGCTTATATGATGTGCACAAGTGATGAGATGTGGAGGCTGAAGAAGCAGTTTTGAGAATTTCAATTCTGATCTGAGAAATGTACTAAAGCAACTGAAAAATAACTGTGAGACATTGGTGACTATAGGCTGACGAGGAAAATTTTATTTTCAAAAATCCTAATTTGGTTTTTTAAACTCCAGGGTGTTGTTAGTCCCTCTATCCACTGCACATCATGTTAGTATTTTGGATTGGTGAGCAGTGGCATAAGTACCAACGGTGCAATTGGTGCAGTGCACTGGGGCCCAGCTGATTACTAGGGTTTGAGTCGAGGGCAAGCTGTAAGAGTTGCGTTTGGCACTTCGGCTGCTGTCCGTGGTGCTGATCAAAATCTGCAGGTTTGCAATTGCGTGGGGAATTGTGTGTCTGTACCTATGATCTGTGCATCTGTGTGTACACAAAGGTGCTGTTTGGGCCGAGGGGCACAAAGAAAAATATTTGCAGCAAGGCCAATCACAATTATGTTACGCTGCTGCTGGTGAGTGATCTTAACAGTTTTAATAATGTTGTTTGACTACTCAGACATGTAAAGTCCAATTACTAAACACAAACGTCACCACTCTAGATTCTAGATCAAAACGTCAACTATCTTTCACGTGATTTAAGACATGCTAAAAGGAAATTATTTATTATTGGGGTGAGTGTTCTTGTGCTTTTGTGAGGACTGTATTGTTTTAACCACTAAAAACTAACTTGTGTTGATATTATTTGAAATGTGAAATGCTGTCTTGACTTGGATCACTTATTGATGACGGTTTCTGGCATACACCTAGAGGCTTCATATCTACTAGATTTGGGTGTACAATTCTTTTCGTGTAATATTTATCAGTTTATCGTTGATGTAAAGAACTGCTGTCATCCGTGCTTACACTCACAAGGTCTAAATCAGTTCACTACAATGACACAACTGACATAGGCTATGTTTATGGCCACACTTCATTGGCATAATGGTAGTTTTAGGGCCTAAATTTGTTGGACATTATTTAATGTATTCGATGAAGATGAAGAGCATGCAGACAGGCAGACAGGCAGAGCGACAGATAGGTAGACAGATAGATAGCATGCACTAAGGAATGCCACTGACCAAGTGGAAATGATCCGACACAACCACACCTGAATGAAGAGACTTTGATTAACAACTACCATAGCTTCTCAGAAGGTTGTGCCAGGAGCAAACATATTTAAATAAACACAAGTCAGAAAATAAGCACGTGGAAATCAGGTAGGGCAACTTTGACGATAAGCCAACCTCGTCCCTGCTCACTGGCATTGTGAACTTTTACTCTTTTAGCTCACTGTGGGTTTTTTGTCTGTCCTAAACAGGAGGTATGGATCAGTCTCAGACACTATCCTCAATGTCCACAATAGCTGTTTCCAACAAACTACAGTGGTTGAGATGCCAACTCTATACTTTTCATGATTAAGTTATTATAGGCAATTGCAGATTGCCTGAGACAATTATTGCAGGCATTATGGCACCACAATAAAACTTCACAGGGAAGGCGACAATATTTTATATTTACTGTGCAATTAATTACAGAGGACTGACTCTAAAGACCTTCATGTTATCCACCATGAAAAAGAATCCATGTTGTCTCTTCTAATCCTTCACGGCCCTTATTTGTCTGTTGCCCCTATTTAATATAATTAAAGATATACTGGTAATGTTGTATTTTCCAGCCCTGATGCTGCATCATGACTCTTTCATCTTTATTTGTACTTAAATTATCGAAGGCATAGGTGTGCTTTGAATTGAAGGTCATCTGTGTTTAGAAGTACCAGCCTGACTGCTGGTTATTTCTTAGAAATTATACTTACAATACTTTTTAATACTTTTTGAATCTGAAGAAAAGGAAATGTGTCTTTTGTATTCAGAACACCTCTAAATATTTTAGGAATTCATTGTGTTTATTGTTTAGATTCATAAAACCTGACTTTTCTTTGCTCTTTACGGAATAACTGTCAGGTGAGAGGGCTTCTTAAAAGCACGTTTTGTCACACTTAACAAAGACGGCTGTGGATGAGGCTGGTACATTGCCTTCGATGGTGAACATGACATCTGATCATGCAGACAGTTAAACTGGTTTGAAAAAAAAAGAGTAAAAACTCAAGTATGCCATCCGAATGACATCAAAGATCCCTTATCTGGCTCAGATCTGTTTCCTCCTGCCTCTGTATCAATCAGTCTCTCTATCTTTCTGACTGTATGTACAGTCATGTAATCTTTGATATAACTATGTCACATGCTTTATACACCCAGCCATTCACCCCAGTCTCCTTCCAAGGCATTTTTGCAATGCTATGTCACATTCCTTCAGCCTTTTCTGCTGAGTCATTATTTGTACCTCCTCAAGATCTATTTAAGCATCTTAAGAGTTTAAATAATGACATATGATGTTATGTGGGGAAATTGTGAGACATGCAACAGATCATAGTGCACGCTCAGATAATAATTCCCTCTCAGGAAAGTGACCTCAACAGTTGATGTTGAATTAAATTGATGTTTTAATTAGTTAAAGTTGGTAAGTGAATATTACATGCTTGTGGCCAAACCAATGTCACGTCTCATTCTCAGATTTTACTCATTCTATTTGTTCTATATGGTAAAATGCATAGTCTACAGTTTTAAACAGATACCACATAAACTCCTCACATAAAACTCAGGTGGTGTAGGGTCAGTATGGGCCCAGTCATATGAGGACTGAGACCACAACCTTAACCAGTGAGCTGCCATACCATTAGGGCTGGATTAGCAATCCAGACCATGGTTCACCATATGGTTAACTGTAAATTCATCAGGGATTTTGCACTACTTTAGTAATGCACACTATCAACTAAGGCATACCCTGCATTACTGGCTGTTTTGTAGCCCTGTCTTACAGAGGGACTCTAAGCCAAAACCATAGACTGTATAAAACATGGATTTAGTCTCTGTGAAGTAACCCATAGGAGCCATTCCTCATTTCAAATGCAAATTAAGCTCTTATGCTTCTGAACTGGTTGCTGGGTTTATGGAAAGGTTCTTGTTGAGGAAACAAGCTAGAAATTAAAAACTCATCTGCCTTATATGACGTCATTCCCTCTTGGTGTGTAATAACAGCCTACATTGTTTTGATGAGGAAGAAATGCTGTCAGATTTTTTTGGTGGTTATGTTACAGCCAACAATAGCGTATTAACTTATTAATTACTGTTAGCTATATTTTGAATAAAGACATGTAAATCCCACTTTGCTGTTCACTTTTTCTTTTGATCATCATTAGACTGTCATGCCCTCTGCCTTCTCCTAGTTAGGAATCTCTCTCACTTCTTATCTCTCTCTCTCTTTCTCTGCTGCAGGCTTCCTGGGCTTCACCAACTTTTACAGGAGATTCATCAATAATAATAATTAGAATTATAATAGCTTAATTTTTTATAGCACTTTTCAATACAGGTAACAACATTTATATCAGTCAATGTCAAACATAAACAAGTCAGATAAAGATTTGAATCACACACAGTGGTGTATAACAAAGAAAAGAATATATGAAACATAAAACATAATTAAATATCATCCCTGCTGAGTCAACTCACATGTAGGCATGACTGAATGAAGCAAACACTTTAAATGTGCAGGTTGCACCTTTTCACCTCTATAATGTTTAACTATTTTTAATAAACCTCTGTTCTTCAATAACCCCTTTGTTTCAGCAAATTTTCTGCTCATGTTCAAAACTTTCTGCACATTCAATGTTAAATAACTACAGTGTATATTCTCTGTAAGTGCGTCCCAGATTATTGCACAGTTGGCCATACATACCCTCTAATAGGCTAATATAATAGGTGACTAGCAGCTAAAAATAACGACAGTATAATGCAACAGCAACATTGGTAGATTTATACTTCCTGTTATTAGTTATGAATGGAGACATAACCGTTTCGGTTGAATAACTCTTTTGAAAAAACCTCCTTTGCTCACCTGGAAAAGTCTTGCAGGGAGGTCATGGCCAGCTTAGATGCCAGATAGAGGTGGCGTCAGACCAGCTGGGCTGAACGAATATAAAAATGCAGGATGAAGCTCTAGATCTGCTAACTTACAGAGAGGAGGTACAGATGTGCAAAGGTAAGACACACTGCTTAAATTAAAATACTTTTTCCTCGATATTTTGTTTCGTTTTTTGCGCTATTGATGGGCTCTATTGTCTTTTAAAATTAGCTGTGGCATTTTCAGATATCTGATTTCTGTATGCCTAGTTTAGGATTAGGCCTATTTCAATTATTTTAAATTTATATAGGCTATATTTAAAATATGTACGTAACTTCAAATTATATAAATAGCCTATAAATGTTGTAGCCTAATAAATAAATATAGTTTATTGTGTTATTCAGATCCCCGCGACCCTGTACGCAGGATAAGCGGTTGACGATATATGGGATGGATGGTGTTATTCAGATGTTGCTTGGCTATAGGTGCATTTCTCCCGGGATTTAATGTGGATAAAAAAACTGGTTAGTGATTTTTGTCTGCTATTTTAGATGATCTGGCTTGTAGCTGCGTTTGCTGTGTGCATCCTCGCACCCACCGTCCACTGTGAATCAGCCTCAGTCGGTAAGTAGGCCTCTTGTAAAAGAAAATGTTTTTCATCTTGGGTTCATAATTACTCATTGGATTAACAGTGCGTCTCTGTGAGACTGTTTGTCACGAATATGTGAGAGACTAAATGCTCTTTTTCCTCCTCCAGCCTGGTGTTATGATGAGCCAAGCTGCAGTGAGTACCTAACCCCCCTTGAAATTTTAAATGGCAACAATATCATCTTAACATTTCAAAGCCCTGCTCCTCTCCGGCTAAACGTCTTGTTCCTATTTAGATGCCACTACCTGGCCATTCATTGCTGCTAAACATTGCAATGGCACCCGACAGTCACCGATTAACATCGTCTCAGCATCTGCCGCACCCAACTCCAACCTGACTGCATTCACCTTTCATAACTACAGCAGCACCTCTGCTCTGAAAAAGATCGAAAATACTGGCGAGACAGGTGAGTGGGTGTGAACGGAAACTTGGTGCTAAAAGCGTTTCTTGTATTTGGTTATATAAGAAGTGCCTATTTTCAACATTGTGCTATTCTAAGAATTTGCCAACAAGTTATATTTTTCTTGCGCCTTTTTAACAATGCAACCTTGGAAGCAGGCACATTGTAGATTGACTTCTAGTAGGTCCTTACACAGTGGCCACTTTATTACGTTTTGTAGTTACAAAAACAGCAAGGGAAACCAGGCTGCAAGCTGCGTCCACACCTGTAGGATGTAATTTTAGCTCTGACCCTGTTCATGTTCAAACTGACTTTAAACATTAGAACCAGAAGGAGTAAATCTGAAGTTATACATACCGACAACTCCTTGACACCTTTTGCTATTTTCATCTTTCATCATCAGTGACAGTTTATGAAGCACTTTAATGCTTCTGATGTAGGTCAATATTCCTTTTTTTTGGTGTATAACAAAGATCTCACGAAGAAATAACCGATCATAAGCATAAAGCCTATTAGACTGGTATGGAAATTGACTTAGGTGCCATTTACTCTGGGGACATTGGGGACATGTCCCCACCACTTTTTGAAATGGCTGATTTTGCATAATTTGTTTTAAACATTCTGAAATGTAGAAAAAATCTTCTTTGTGATGAAGGAAAAAATGAGGCAAAGTGAAAAAGTAGGCTATAGCCTATTGGTCCAATAGCCCAATAGAGTATAAAAGTAGGCTATAGGCTGCAGTTTTAAAAAAACAGTTACTAATTTTCGTTACCTATAAGGAGTAGCCTAAGATTTCCTTCTCTGGGTGTAACAGCACCCAGAGTAGTGTAGCCAGGAATGTAGGCCCACAAACATAAAAAAATGAGCACGCTAGAAAATTTGTATTAGGCTATGTTTTCACCGGTCACAGAAATAAACTCATTTTCTTTCGTTTCTCATTTCTTTTAATTTAATATTCCATCCTTTTCCCCCCACCCTCCTCCAGTCAAAGTCATTTTTGGAAGCGGTGTTGGCATTTCAGGAGGAGATCTGCCCGAGGCCTACGACAGCCTGCAGTTTCACTTGCACTGGGGTAATGGCACCTCTTCCCCGGGCTCCGAGCACACTGTAGATGGCAAACGCTATCCGATGGAGGTACTGCCCAGTCTTTGTTTCATATTTGTAAATTAGAGTTTTGTCAGTATATTCACATTAAAATATATTTTCTTTACTTCACTCCCCAGTTACACATTGTAAACATCAAGTCATCCTATAAAGGAAACACAACTCAAGCTGTTGAAGACTCCACAGGACTTGCTGCTCTTGGTTTCTTCATTGAGGTGAGAAAAGATGCAATTTAAGTTTTTGTAATGCCAACAGTGTTGGGGAGTAACAAGTTACATGTCAATTAGTTAGCCTATGTGATTTAATTACAAAAACAATTTAACTAATCTGTTACAGTTACTGGGAAAATGTAAAAATCCAGTCCATATGTTGGATAATATAAATTTTGTTGCTTTGCATGTTTTCCATGTGATTCCTTTGCCATTTCCAGCTATTCTGGGGCTTTTTATTGGTTCTCATGTGTGAATATACAGCGCCACCCCTTTGCCAGTTAAATTGCTTGTCAAGGTGTCATTTTATAATGGTTAAAAGTTGAAAACATTTATTAGAAATTTAGAAAAGTAATCAAAAGGTAATTAAATGTAATAAGTTACATTGTCAAAGTAACCTTCCCAACACTGACAGCCAACATCATTACTCTATGTATCAGCCACTTCTTTGACTCAGTAAGTTTTAGCATACAGTTAGACTGCATAATTTAGGATTATCTCTTTTATTCTAATTTGTCACTTCACTTTTTTTTGTCAAAGCCCTGTGAAGCAATTCTTCCTCCACCTAGGTGAAAATAAAATAAAACTTAAAAGGCTTAAAACATTTGAGCCTGATTAAAGACTGTGTCCACTTTTCAGGAAATGTCAGGTGAAGCTACTGGCCAACCTGCAAGCTGGCACACCTTGACCTCCTACCTGGCTAACATCACTCACCGTGGTAAGAAGACGTTTTACTCTTTTCTTGTTGTAAATAATGTTTACTACAAGAATGTTTTTGAATAAAATGTTTCAGCTACAGTCCCTTCAGAGTTCCTGTTTCTGTCCTCAGGTGAGAATGTTTTAATGGCACCTGGACTTTCATTGGATGACCTCCTCGTTGGGGTGGATCGCACCCGTTATTACCGCTACCATGGCTCCTTGACCACCCCCGGTTGCCACGAGGCTGTGGTTTGGACTGTGTTCAAGGATTCAATCAAAGTCAGCAAAGATTTGGTGAGTTTTTTCTGGTGGGTCTCTGTTTGCAGTAAACAAGACGATCAGCAGAAATACTCTTAACTGTGCTTCATTCAGCTAACTGGCTCATTATCTTGTCTCCAGATTAACCTCTTCAGCACAACAGTGCGCATCTCCAACAGTACATCACCTTTTATGGTCAATATCTATAGAAATATCCAGGCTCCACTACAGGTCACAACACAGCGTGCCAGCAACAGCTCTGGCTCTACAACCTGCTACTCTCTGGGTTTGATAACACTGAGCCTTGCCCTGGGGAGGAGTTAGAGCCCAAAATAATGCTGAAGCTGTTGTGGTGTCTCAGCAAGAACATTCTTGCTTTCCACTGTAGCTCCATATATTGATACAGTTAAAGTTCAAAAACATAGCAAATCTGATGATGTCTGCCTCGCTTTTCTGTGGTTGTCCATCACATTGCATCCAGAGTTTTGAAGAGCTGTGAAGGATAATTTATCCAAAATCACATTTAATCTTTTTGCATACCTTATATATATATTAAAAATATATATTAAAAATTATACACAAAAATGTTTAGCATTATTTTGTTACATGAATAATTCAGGCACAGCTCATGTTTGTTTCAAGTTGCCAAAGCAACATTAAGATGTCTGAGAAAGGGATGCACTTAGATGCAGGTAGATGTCATAATGGCAGTTTGTAAATCCAATGTAAACAACCAGGAGTGTGACAGAATTTGTTAATGTCTAGACTCTCTACAAATTGTTGTTACAGAATATATACATTTATTTATTTTTATTTTTATATTACATGACTTTGTAACTTGATTTTCTTCATCAGTGCAATGTAGCAACATTGCCAAGCTGCATGCTCCAAATGAAACCTGTGCTGCCCTTTCAGTCGGTGTAATGAAGGACTGACTCAGTCAAATGAACACAATTATTTATCATAATCATATTTTCTCCTTCAGCCCTGTTTTGCACTTCTTGCACATGCAACAGAACTGTTACCTCATGATCTTGTATTAAATTAAATATAATGTAAAAAAAATATATAATGTGTTTAATTTAAAATGATTTGGTGCTTTCTTTTTGAGTGATCTTAGTTTTACTTTGATAAATACTGTGGAAAAAACTTCAAAACATTTTGAATCAATGCTGGAAAATTATGGAAAATGTACAGTAAGTTTAAAAAAACATATCGTGTAACATAATCACATTTATTTATTGCTTCCTTATAAATCATAAAAATAACAATACAATTGTTCCTTGTGCTTTTAACCTTATCAAATGACCTGAAGTGATATTTACAGCTTTCATTAAAGGGGCAATATGTAGTTTTCAATGACCTCTAGCAGCGGTTTTCCGATGCTTGTCTGCATGCTTGAACTAAAGAGGGAGCCAAAGCAAAGGGATAGGGACGGGCAGAAGTCGAGGAAAAGTGATGGAATAAGAAGAAGAATACTGAGCAAAACAAGAGTGACTAAAAATATGCAAGTATAAAAATTAGTTTAAAATGCATTTTATAATTGCATGTTTATAGTATACTATATACTGATAGTTATTACTCATGAGTAATAACTATCAGTTCTGAAATACAGATCCAAGACAAAAAGAACAAGATCAATTGATATATACAGTATACAGGAATATCAATTAGAATAATCAGCACACAACTTACACAGAGTTGCAGTTTACCAGAATATGCTCCCATTAGAGCCCATGTGTTAGGATGGATGTTATGTGAAGTAAATGATGTGAAGAACATAAAACAATGACTGATAAAAAATGTGTATTTGAAAGGAATTGATGGAGCAACAGAACGGTGCAACATGAAAATGAAACAGACGCTTAAAATGAGGCTTGAAATTCCCTCCATGTCATTTCCTTTATCATACCTCTGTCTTTGTATAAGGTGACGACTGCTGGGCAGTAAATGTATTTTCCTGCCACTCCTGTAAAACTTGTGTGAACAGCATGTCTGCTATTTGGGCCCTGCTTTTGCTCTGTGTGACAGAAACGGCACATTATTCCCTGAGGTTGAGGGTCTGGGAATTTCCTCTTCTTTTCAGCGTTGTCCTCCATTCTGTGCTTTGTGAAGTCAGTCTGTGCAAACTCTTTAAAGGCCATTCTAGGATTTAGTATCACTTTAATGATAGCGGGTTTCTGGCTGCCCACACAAAGACATTTCGTCTGTCTGTAGGCAAGAACTAGTGGGGAAGAGACAGAGGCCGATTCTTTCAATTCAATTCAATTCAAATTAGCTTTATTGGCATGAATGTGACAACAACATTGCCAAAGCATCATATATACAACATAAGAACAATCAGCCCCATACATTTCATTAAACAAGTAATTAAAGCGTAAAGTAATCAAAGCGTATGTGTGTTTGTGTTTAAAAAAGAAAAAAAAAGAAAAAAAAAGAAATATTAAAAATTAAAATAACATAAATAAATAAAACAGTAAGCGTGTATGTGTGTGTGTTAAAAAGTAAAAATATATTTAAAATAAAATAAATAAATAAAACAGTAAGCGTGCGTGTGTTTGTTAAAAAATAAAAATATATATAAAAAATAAATAAATGAAACAGTAATGTGTGTGTATATATTAATAGACAAAAAAAAATTTTTTTAAAGAATTAATTGATTAAAAAATAATAATAAGAAAAAAAAGAACAAATAAATCAGTATCAAATGTGAAAACAAAACAATTACTAAAATATCAAATGATCAAAATAATAATAATTTGAAAATCTGTACAATTATTTGTCAGTCTGAGGTTCCACTGGTTGTCCTCACTTCATAGCATGAGGAGACATATTTTGCAGCAATTATTTCACATTTGGGCATTTCTCCCAGTAAATAGGGGAGTTTCTGTGTGTCTGATATAAATTCAAATTTGGGGTATATTTGGGAAATGTTTGCAAAGTGTTTTTGTCTTTGTGTTTTATATTTAGGGCATGAGGTTAGAAAGTGCAGCTCTGTCTCTACCTGTCCCCTGTCACACTGGGAGCAGAGTCTCTCCTCTTGTGGTAGCCAACTCTGTCTGTGGCGACCCTTTTCTATGGCCAGGCTGTGTTCACTCAGTCTGTATGTTGTCAACATTTTTCTTAATTTGGGACATTTTATTGTAGTCAGGTAATTTGCCAGTGTGAATTCTTTTTTTAGGGTTGGATAACATTGTAATTTACTTTGTGTTTTGGTCGTTTCTTTCCAGTATTCAATATATTTTTCTTTCTGCCAATTTGGTTTGGTCTGCTTGAGTTGGTGTTGCTGTCTTTCTTTCTCAGTTACTGCTGCAGTCTATACATCCGAGTCCCTGAAAAACACTTAGTCCACCTAGGCACCATCCTGCTGTCTCACGCCTCCCTCCAGGTGCTCATGGCATGAGAGCAAAAGCCAACCAGCTGGTCATCCTTTAAGGCTGTTCGAGCTCTGGCCTTTTCCGATTTTGTCGAAAGCTGCAGGCCTAACCCACAAATGACAACAACATGTCCTTGCTGTGCCCATCAGTCATAAACACTCCTGCAGCCTCTTCTTTCTCTGTGTGCTTAATGAGGTAGATAGTGTAGCAGACATTGTTTTCCAAAAGCCACCAGAAGGACCAAACTACAGGATGTAAGGTGAGGTCAGCTAAAATGGGCCAAGGTTGGAGCTTTATAGCACTCTCACAAATCACAAATACTGATCATGAATTGTTGCTACAACACTAAAAATGGTTTTGATTTTTAAGATTTTCTATAGTGGGCATCGGCATCTCATCACTAATAAGGGTGATAAAGCAATTATAAGTAACCTTACCAACAAAGCAAAATGTTTATGAAAGATGTTTTGCCAGGCTCTTTCAAATAAAAATAGGTCAAATTTGTAAAGAAACTTAGATTTTGTGAAAATAGTCATTTTAGGTACTTTTTTAGCTCGCTAAACCAGCGTGATAAATGGGCCACGTCAACACACAGGCTTACTGAAAATACACCAATGTGCAGAAACACACACCCATAACAGAATCAGTTCATTTTTAAATGCATTTTTCAATTAAATATTTCAACTTTTTATTGCATGAAGTATATTTAACATGTTACTTTATCACACCAAAGACAATGATATCAGTCCCCTGCAAAAATTTAGATGATTTCAGCTAAAATTACTGTGTTGTTCTCTCTTTACATTTAACCTAAACAGCTGGCCCATTTTAACCAAAAAGCACAGGCAACATGCTGATACTCAAACTCTCATTACAAAACAATTACATTTTTTCACATTTTTTTTACAAATAAATATTTAAGAGACCAGTGCCAATTTATAAAAATATCATTCGATCTCATGCATAACTTTTTAGATAGTCTTATCGGTGTCTCCTCATCCTGCCTGAAAATCTGCACTGACCAGCTGGCCTACATCTTCACACAGATCTTCAACAGATCACTGGAGCTGCGTGAAGTTCCCTCCTGCTTCAAATGCTCCACAATCATCCAGGTCTCCAAAAGACCCTCCATCTCTGGACTAAATAACTACAGGCCCGTCGCCCTGACATCTGTAGTCATGAAGTCCTTTGAAAGACTGGTTTTTGCCCACCTGCAGGACATAACAGGCTCCTTGCTGGACCCCCTGCAGTTTGCATACAGGGCTACTTGGGACTGCATTACATCCTGCAACACCTTGACTCTCCAGGGACATTTGCAAGAATCCTGTTCGTGGACTTCAGCTCAGCATTCAACACCATCATCCCGAACATCATCAGCACCAAACTCACCCAGCTCACTGTGCCTCCACCTGTCAGTGGATCACAGACTTCCTGACTGACTGGAGTCAGCAGGTGAGACTGAGAAACATCACATCTAGCACACGGACTATCAGCACTGGCGCCCCCCAGGGGTTCGTGCTCACCCACTGCTCTTCTCCCTCTACACCAACGACTGCACCTCAGGAGACCCATCTATCAAAGTCATGAAGTTTGCCGACGACACAACGGTGATGAGTCGGCCTACGGACGAGAGGTTGATCAGCTGGCTCTTTGGTGCAGTCAGAACAACCTGGAGCTTAACACACTCAAAACTGTGGAGATGACTGTGGACTTCAGGAGGAGCCCCCCCACTCTGCCCCCCATTACCCAGTTATGGAATAGAGTTATCTATAACCCCAGACTCCGGTTGTTAAAAACGGTCTGGGTTTATCAGACAGAGTTCGTTTTCGAATCAGGAACCTATTTTTATCAGCCGGAGACAAGAGTTTGGAACTACAGACTATATATAATAATCTGGTTGTACCAGAAGCAACGGTCCACAACCCCTCACCAGTTATTTCCCACATGCTGTCACATACAAAATAAGAGGGTGGGCAGAGTTCCCGTGAACCAATGATAAGAGACTAGGAGGGGTTACCATAGGCCAATGATGGGAGTCTGTGAAAATAAAACGAGAACATTGTCTTCAAGAAATTGCCAAGAGGGCACTTGGATCCTTGAGCAGTATCTACCTACCAAAGAGGGGACCTCCATGCGGTT
>NC_060163.1:12664507-12666470 GCF_021292245.1 Micropterus dolomieu
AACAGTGAGTTAAAATTAAACAGCATTTTAAATTACCTTCAACAGCATGCAGCAAAATAAGAGTGAGTTCCAAAATTAAACTTTGTAAAATCTTTGCTAGTGCTTTGTCTTACAAACTTGCCATCATTATCACTCCAAAGCTGTAGCCTAGTCTTAAACTTGTGAGTCTGTGTCTCCTCTTCTCTGTCCTCTCACTCTTTCTGGTGTAGCATAGGCTGTGCAGGGTGAATTGAGAAATGTGCTCCACCCTCCGCACCTCCTTCCCTCCCTCCCTCCCTCTGTTTTCTCAATGAGCCACATCAAGTTGTGTGTTTTAACTGTCATTAGCATCTTCAGGTAATCTTGTAGACCAGTGAAGGAACAGAGTTATCTATAACCCCAGACTCCGGTTCCCCAGACAGAGTTAGTTTTCGAAACAGGAACCTATTTTTATCAGCCGGAGACAAGAGTTTGGAACTACAGACTATATATAATAATCTGGTTGTACCAGAAGCAACGGTCCACAACCTCTCACCAGTTATTTCCCACATGCTGTCACATACAAAATAAGAGGGTGGGCAGAGTTCCCGTGAACCAATGATAAGAGACTAGGAGGGGTTACCATAGGCCAATGATGGGAGTCTGTGAAAATAAAACGAGAACATTGTCTTCAAGAAATTGCCAAGAGGGCACTTGGATCCTTGAGCAGTATCTACCTACCAAAGAGGGGACCTCCATGCGGTTAATCTTTTTCAGCTAATGAGTGTTTGTATCTCTTAAAGACTTCTTGTTTCTTTCAAAAATGTAAATTTTAACATCAGTGTTAGTAATATTTAAACATTTCTCTGTGATACAAAAATATTCAGGGGCACTTTATTGAGAATTTACAGTTTTACCTGTTATTCAGAAATAACTTGGATGCATGCACAAATATCAAGGTAGCAGTATTAGCAGCAAAAGGTACTTTATCCAGGGATCAATTATATAAAATGTCTTATTACACTAGTGCACTCATTTAAACTTTCTCTTAGGGGAATTCAGGTTTGTCTGTGGTGGTTGGTCATTTTTATGACCTTTGTGGAATGGTGAAGTAGGCCTTTTAAAAGGGCCTTCATCTTTATCTTATTTTGTATTTGCTCTTCATAATTATAAATTAGGACTAAAATGCTCAGCAGCATGATCCTATTTATTTATTTATTTTTTTTGTAAGTAATCACTAAAACAGGTTTATCAACTTTTACTAAACCTTTGGAATAATTCTGTCCCCAAATATTGTGAAATGAAATTGACCAGTTATAGACAAGATTTCTATCAGTTTTGCAATGTACTTGTTTCTTCAATCTAAATTTTATAGGATTGCATTTTATTTATTGACTGCATTACAGAAACGTTCATTGTTGGCTGGCATGTAATGACACAGAGTTCCCTCTTAGTTCCTTCTTAGCTAGCATGGAGCGACACTCCAGCATGGATGAATAAAAGAATGGGGTATTTCTATTAAGAGAATATTGTAATCTAAACTAAATATTTAATTTTTAGTTACACTTACAAAATAAGGACAATTCTTATGTAGCAAAAAACCCAAAACTACAAGTGTTAACAGCGTCCAAATAACTCTAAATGTAGTCTTTCAGTAACATATAGACTATGTCCCTCATTCTAAACTAAAGCCTTACTCATAACTAAGTCACTAGTCACGCTAACAGGCCTCCTCTTTCCCTTTCGTAAAAAAAGCTAGAATTATAAAAAAAATATAGTTTACAACTTGATCAACTGGAAACTTCAAGAGCTAAAGTTTGATCCTTCTACTGAGAACCAGCTCCCTTTTGCTAATTAGGGTTTATTAGACTATTACAGAGGTCATGAAATCCAGAATCCTTCCCTTGGTGATGAAGTATTCAAATGCTAGTTAGCTACTTTGTTGACATAACAGGACAGTAGTTTTCTGTTGATGAAAATAAAACAGAAGGTTATAATAAATCTC
>NC_060163.1:12666490-12668797 GCF_021292245.1 Micropterus dolomieu
CCAATGATAAGAGACTAGGAGGGGTTACCATAGGCCAATGATGGGAGTCTGTGAAAATAAAACGAGAACATTGTCTTCAAGAAATTGCCAAGAGGGCACTTGGATCCTTGAGCAGTATCTACCTACCAAAGAGGGGACCTCCATGCGGTTAATCTTTTTCAGCTAATGAGTGTTTGTATCTCTTAAAGACTTCTTGTTTCTTTCAAAAATGTAAATTTTAACATCAGTGTTAGTAATATTTAAACATTTCTCTGTGATACAAAAATATTCAGGGGCACTTTATTGAGAATTTACAGTTTTACCTGTTATTCAGAACTTGGATGCATGCACAAATATCAAGGATTGCAGTATTAGCAGCAAAAGGTACTTTATCCAGGGATCAATTATATAAAATGTCTTATTACATTAGTGCACTCATTTAAACTTTCTCTTAGTGGAATTCAGGTTTGTCTGTGGTGGTTGGTCATTTTTATGACCTTTGTGGAATGGTGAAGTAGGCCTTTTAAAAGGGCCTTCATCAACTTTTACTAAATCTTTGGAATAATTCTGTCCCCAAATATTGTGAAATGAAATTGACCAGTTATAGACAAGATTTCTATCAGTTTTGCAATGTACTTGTTTCTTCAATCTAAATTTTATAGGATTGCATTTTATTTATTGACTGCATTACAGAAACGTTCATTGTTGGCTGGCATGTAATGACACAGAGTTCCCTCTTAGTTCCTTCTTAGCTAGCATGGAGCGAAACTCCAGCATGGATGAATAAAAGAATGGGGTATTTCTATTAAGAGAATATTGTAATCTAAACTAAATATTTAATTTTTAGTTACACTTACAAAATAAGGACAATTCTTATGTAGCAAAAAACCCAAAACTACAAGTGTTAACAGCCTCCAAATAACTCTAAATGTAGTCTTTCAGTAACATATAGACTATGTCCCTCATTCTAAACTAAAGCCTTACTCATAACTAAGTCACTAGTCACGCTAACAGGCCTCCTCTTTCCCTTTCGTAAAAAAAGCTAGAATTATAAAAAAATATAGTTTACAACTTGATCAACTGGAAACTTCAAGAGCTAAAGTTTGATCCTTCTACTGAGAACCAGCTCCCTTTTGCTAATTAGGGTTTATTAGACTATTACAGAGGTCATGAAATCCAGAATCCTTCCCTTGGTGATGAAGTATTCAAATGCTAGTTAGCTACTTTGTTGACATAACAGGACAGTAGTTCTGTTGATGAAAATAAAACTTTTTTTTCACTTTTTGCCAGTTTGCCTTAGAATAAACCATTTTGTGGAAATGTCATCTGATTATTGGTTGTTCAGTGGGTAAAAAACAAACCCCTCCATATTTCTACCTGGATATCGTACATCATGGAGTTAGCCCCTGCAAATGGCTAAAAGGATAAAAGCAGGCAATGTTTACATAATAGATATGTATTTATGTATGTCCTTGATTGAATTCATGAATTTTGGACCCAACATGCTTGAAAGTTCAATATATCAAAGGTGCTAGGCTTTTCATCAAGAATATTTTTAGTTGTTTTGTTTTTTGTATCTTTTAATTTCTTTTGGTGTAATTTTTATGTTCGATATTTATAATCTAGACTGTTGCAGTGCATTCAGTTGTTTTCATTTCCCTTTTAGTGGTTTGATTTAGGAACCGGACCTTTAGTTGTGAACCCACCCTTGAGGATTATTGTAGAAATTTGTAAAGTGATGCATATGAAGAATCACAATTAATTAACACCACAAGGAAGTTTTTACCCTCTGTAAATATAATATTTGCTGCTTTGCACGTATCAAGTTCCAATAGACTGTATATTGGTGAACCAAAGATTTAAAAAAGTTAAATTAAAACACTTAACTACCACCTTCACTGAAATAGCATTCTTACAGAAGATAAAAGACTATTACTTATTATGTTTAAAGTTAAGCATTCATGAATGCAACATTTATTTATTAAAATACTCACCTTTACATCTCACACCACGCCACATAAGAGGGGAAAAGGGTTCACTTCATCTGGCACATTTTCCAAGGCTGGTACCGCTGAGGAGCCCTCCTCAAGTTGACCGTTGTGCTGACAACAGTATTGATTATGAAATTACATTTTCATTAGCAAATTACACTTCTAATTTGGTGAAGAACTTAGAGCTACTCTAGTGCACATGAACATTGAACTCAACATGGATGGCACCAAAATGCACACCAAAGACAGTGTGGACCAAACGGTATCTAGACAAATATTTAACACTTTCAGCAGTCTATTCAACTATCTTAAGTCTTGCAGGTTGCAATCCAACAAG
>NC_060163.1:12668897-12691208 GCF_021292245.1 Micropterus dolomieu
GAGGACAGAGAAGAGGAGACACAGACTCACAAGTTTAAGACTAGGCTACAGCTTTGGAGTGATAATGATGGCAAGTTTGTAAGACAAAGCACTAGCAAAGATTTTACAAAGTTTAATTTTGGAACTCACTCTTATTTTGCTGCATGCTGTTGAAGGTAATTTAAAATGCTGTTTAATTTTAACTCACTGTTATACTATTTTACTGTAATTATTTAAATTTATTCTTTAGTTCTTTAATGATGGTAAGTTTGTCACACAAAGCTTTAGCAAAGATTTTACAAAGTTTAATTTTGGAACTCACTCTTATTTTGCTGCATGCTGTTGAAGGTAATTTATAATGCTGTTTAATTTTTACTCACCGTTATACCATTTTACTGCTTTACTGTCATTATTTCAATTTATTCTTCACTTGTTTAATAATAAAGACTGACTTGATTCCAAATCAATGAAGAAACCTCCTACTGATCCTTTGCTGGGCCCGGAGTTTCCTCATTTACTTATAACTCACTGCTATACTTTTTTAATGATAAATTTATTGTCATAAACACCTACTAGTTAATTAATTCAAGTTTTATTACTTAATAAAGTCTTTAAATCAATGAAAAACCTCCTCCAATTATCAGTCAAAAACACACAATGGAAGGATGTACGCAACCCTCTTATCAGTTATACACAGACATATTTCCGGTTGGGGCAGGACCGGATGCACCCCTCTTATCAGTTACATACAGACATCCGGTATGGGGGGGGGGCCGGAAATAGCTGTCAAAAATGAGTTTGATGGAATGTCATGTATAATTCTCTCTGACCTACACCCTGTTGCAATATCACAGACATATGGGGCAAGTAGTGGACTGCTGTGTGTGTGTGTGTGTGTGTAAACTTAAATAATGATCTCTCTCTCTCTCTCTCTGATAAATTAACAATGTAGTCTGCCTGTTTGTTGTGGTCATTGGGAAATAAAAGCACATCAGATTTATTAAGTGATGCAGAAGTCCTCACTCCACCTATCCTGACACGTCTAGATCTTTGCTCAGTTTTATTACTTTACATTTATTCATTTAGCTGACGCTTTTATCTAAAGCGACTTACAGCAATTGTAAGTCGCTTTGGATACATGTCAGAGGTCGAACGCCTCTGGGGCAACTAGGGGTTAAGTGTCTTGCTCAGGTTGTGTCACAGTGGGTAATTGAATCCGGGTCTCTCACACCAAGGACATGAGTCTTATCCACTGCACCATCACCTCCCCCTTTTATGTAATAACAACCCGTTTGAATAGGCTACCCAGTAATAAATAGATTAGGTAACCGGTAGCTAAAATATCTACAGTATGTATTTTTGGTAACATCCGGAATTGTTACCCCTTTATTCCATAACTTCACATCATGTTCCAGTAGCCTACCTGCAAATTTGTATTGGTACACACTGCACTGTAACTCAGGAGTAGCTACCTAATTACACTATTAGCCAATGCTGTGGGTTGTACTTTAACAGATTTGTGTTCATTTTAGAGGCACTAACTGAGATTATAGAAACATTTAAACTAAGTTTTAGTCTATCTTATTTTTAAATTGGCTGTTATTTTGTTTTATCATTTAATGCATATCTGTAGGCTAATTGTAACAGCTTCCCTGGTAATTTTAAACTTCCTGTTATTGAATACAGACATAAACATCTCCATTGAATAGCCTAACTCTTTTTAAAAACCTCCTCTGCTCACCTGCAGAAAAATCTTGCATGGAGGTCATGGCACAGATGTCATTTACACTGGGGAGGACATGTCCCCACCACTTTTTGAAATGGGTGATTTTGTTACCACCACTTTTGAACATTTTGTTAAAAAAAAACGTTCTGAAATATACCTTGCAGATAACAAAGGAACATGCTTTTAGAAAGGTTACTCATATAGGCTATCTCTAACTTTAAAACACTGTTTAAGGATCTTTTCATATAGTTCTCGTGAACCTAATGGCGTATTGGTAGGTCTCAAGTGTCTCTTCAACCCTTATCTGAGCCTCTTTGTCCCCACTGCTTTTCAACACAAAGTGACGCCCTTGGGTCATGGCCAGCTCAGATGCCAGGTAGAGGCGGCGTCAGACCAGCTGCTGGCTGAGCCAATATAAAGATGCAGGATGAGGCTCTACAGCCTCTAACTCACAGAGAGGAGGTACAGATGCGCAAAGGTAAGACACACTGCCGCTCAGGTCAGCTGGATTCAGATGAAGCTAAAAGACCATGTGTCTGAAATGGATTTCGTCCCGTTTATGAATTGATGGGCTCTAATGTCTTTTTCACATTAGACAGTAGCATTTTTAAATTTCACAGTGGTTTGATTATTTCAATTAGTATATAAAATATATATATATATATATATATATATATATATATATATATAAATATATATATATATATATATATATATAAAATGTATGCATAACTGCAAATCGGTAACATATGGCATGTTGTGCCAGTTTGAAACCCACTAAAATTAATTGCTTTTATTGTCTTATTCAGATATTGAATGGCTATAGATGCATTTCTCCATGGTCATATGTTTTAGTTAATGAGTTTTTGTTATTTTAGATGATCTGGCTTGCAGCTGCGCTCGCTGTGTGCGTCCTCCCACCCAGCTGTGAATCAGCCACAGTCGGTAGGTATTTGACAATTAAAAAAAAGATCCCGATTTTATAGTGACTCATTCGATAAACAGTGCGTCTCTATGTTTGTCATGAATAAGTGAGATACTAAATGCTTTTCCTCCTTCAGCCTGGTGTTTTCATCATCCAAGCTGCGGTGAGTAATCGTTGTTTAGCTTATATCTAAATGGCAACAATATCATCTTAACATCTTCTCTCCAGCTACTAAACGTCTTGTTCCTATTTATAGATGAGGATACCTGGCCAGTCATTGAAAGGAATTGCAATGGCACCCGACAGTCACCGATTAACATCGTCACAGCATCTGCCGCACCCAACTCCAACCTGACTGCATTCACCTTTCATAACTACAACAGCACCTCTGCTCTGAAAAAGATCGAAAATACTGGCACGACAGGTGAGTGGGTGTGGACGGAAAAAACCACTTAGATGGTGCCAGACACTTTGCTTGTACACATTTGGTAGAAGGCAAATATTTCAATATTGTCCTTTTTTTTTAAAGAATTTGCCTGCAAGTTTGATTCTTCAAAATACAAAAATGATTACACTTGAATATTTGGATAATCTTTCATCCCAAAAGTAAATTAGTCGCAGTGTTTTTCTTCTGTTTCTCATTAGTTTTAATTAAATATTCCATCCTGTTTTTCCACCCTTTTCCAGTGAAAGTCACTCTTGGAGCCGGTGTTGGCATTTCAGGAGGAGATCTGCCCGAGGCTTATGACAGCCTGCAATTCCACTTGCATTGGGGTAATGGCACCTCTTCTCCGGGCTCTGAGCACACTGTGAATGGCAAACGCTATCCGATGGAGGTACTGCCCAGTCTTTGTTTCATATTTCAGCTGTAAATTAGAGTTTTGTCAATAAATTCACATTAAAATATGTTTTCGTTACTTCACTCCCACAGTTACACATTGTAAACAGCAAGTCATCCCATCAGGGGGACACAACTCAAGCTGTTGAAGACTCCACAGGACTTGCTGCTCTTGGTTTCTTCATTGAGGTGAGAAAAGATGCAACTTAAGTTTTTGACGACAATACTTATGAGGTATCTGTCTCAAACTTCATTACTCTATGTATCAGCCACCTCTTTAACTTAGTGTTTGCATGCAACTGTTTGACTCTGCATAATTTAGGATGATGTCCTTTAGTCTAATTTGTCAACCCACTGTTTATTTATTTAAGCCCTGTGATGCATTTCTTTCTCCACTAAGGTGGAAAAACATTTGAGCCTAATTAAAGACTGTGTGCACTTTTCAGGAAATGTCAGGTGATGCTACTGGCCAACCTCCAAGCTGGCACACCTTGACCTCCTACCTGGCTAACATCACACACAGTGGTAAGAAGACGTTTTACTCTTTTCATGTAGAAAGTGATCTAATGTTTTTGAATAAAATGTTTCAGCTACAGAGTTCCTGTTTCTGTCCTCAGGTGAGAATGTTTTAATGGCAACTGGACTTTCCTTGGATGATCTCCTCGTTGGGGTGGATCGCACCCGTTATTACCGCTACCATGGCTCCTTGACCACCCCCGGTTGCCATGAGGCTGTGGTTTGGACTGTGTTCAAGGATTCAATCAAAGTCAGCAAAGATTTGGTGAGTTTTTCTGGTGCATCTCTGTTTTCAGTGAACAAGACGGTCAGCAGAAATCCATGTGCCTCAGGCAGCTAACTGGCTCACTATCTTGTCTCCAGATTAACCTCTTCAGCACAACAGTGCGCTTCTCCAACAGTACATCACCTTTTATGGTCAATGTCTACAGAAACATCCAGGCTCCACTACCGGTCACAACACAGCGTGCCAGCAGCAGCAGCAGCAGCAGCAACAGCAGCAGCAGCTCTGGCTCTACAACCTGCTACTCGCTGGGGCTGATAACACTGAGCCTTGCCCTGGGGAGGGGTTAGAGCCCAAAATAATGCTGAATCTGTTGTGGTGTCTCATCAAGAACATTCTTGCTTTCTACTGTAGCTCCATAAATTAATACAGTTAAAGTTAAAAAACATAGCAAATCTGATGATGTCTGCCTCGCTCTTCTCTGGTTGTCCATCACATTGCATCCAGAGTTATGATGAGCTGTGAATGATTATTTATCCATAATTAAATTTAATCTGTTTGCATACTATATTTATATGAAAAATTATACACAAATATTTTAAGTATTGTATTGTTATATGAATAATTCCGGCAACATTAAGGTGTCTGAGAAAGGGATGCACTTAGGTGCAGGTAGATGTCATAATGGTAGTTTGGAAATACAGGAATGTAATCTAGTGTGTGATAGTATTTAATTAATGATGGCATGTATCTGTTTAGATTAGAGAGTGAAACCTCATTCTCTACCAATAGTTGTTGCAGAATATATTAATTTAGTTTTTTATTTTATTTTATATTACATGACTTTGTAACTTGATTTGCTTTCATCAGTGCAATATGGCCACATTGCCAAGCTGAACGCTCCAAATGAAACCTTTGCTGCCTTTCTCTGTTGGTGTAATGAAAGATTGACAAAATCGAATGAACACAATTATTTGTCACTATGATTCGCATTAGATTTTTCCTTACTTGCACATATGATAGAACCGTGACCTCTTTTTCTTGTTAAGAGTGTCTAAATTACATGTATTCATTTTTATCCAAAGTGACTTACAATTGTTATACATTTCAGAGGTTGCATGCCTCTGGAGTTCAGGGACAGAATAGTGGATGTGTTACAGTGGGGAATTGAACCCGGGCCTTTCACACCAAAGGCATATGTCTCATCCATTGTGCCATCACCACCCCAAATGCCAAATTCTCTTCTTTAGCTGTCTTAGTATTACTTTAATAAATATTGTGGAACATACACACTATAAAAATGTTTTGAATCAGTGTTGCAACAGTCTGGGGAAATTTTTGTGAGTTTTTTAAAAATTGTTTAAAAATTATTTTAAAAACATTTCCCAGTTTTTTAAAAACTACTTTGAGTTACAGAACACAAACTTAATTGCTATTGATGCAGTATGTATGTATGTATGTGCAGATGCAATTATTTCTTATTGGGCTTTTAACCTTATCAAATGACCTGAAGTACCACTTACACCTTGCCTAAACGCTTCCTTCTCAAGGATCAGAATAAATACTCGTGAACATACATAAACTTCCTCAAATAACTTGAAAATATTACATTACATTTTGGACTGTGTTCAAGGATTCACTGGTTAACTAGAGGTATTATTAAAGAAATATTAAAAACAAAAACAAAAAGATGAAGCTCTGTGAAGTAAGGATGCAGCATTATTAATGTCAGCGAGAAGTAACTGTCATTAAAACAAGAAACTGTCACATTTTTATTTTTTTTAAATCACTTGACTTGCAGATAAGATGTTACCAGTGTTTCTTACCGCAAAATCTGAGCTGCAAGTTCTCACATAAAGCAATCTGAGGGAGTCAGAAGAAAAATGTGAACCAGTCTTTCTGGTTAAGATGATGTTCCTCTTCTCGATTTCTGCAGTAAGACTCAGTGTTCTTGACACAAGTACGTCATTGCCAAGAGGTGTTCTTAATAAAGATACCAATCGGTGGTCTGGGACAACAGATAAGGGACTGTCCACTTGGACTCAAGGATGAACTGAATAGAATTTGGAGGTCGAAGGTCAAAGGTCAAGTTCCGCTGTGACCTCACATTCATATCCTTTGTGTGAACGCAATATTTCAAGAACTCCTTGAAGGAATTTCTTCAAATTTGGCACAGAAGTCCACTTTGCCTCAAAAACGAACTGATAGACTTGATGACTAAGAATTTGGTTGTCAAAGGTCAAGGTCAGTGTGACCTCAAAATGACCTTGTCAAATCAATTTAAGTAGTTCAAACATTTCACACAAATGTTTAATGGGATACAATGATGAAGTGAAAACATTTTCAGTTGAAAAATAGGCTATTATTAACAGGAACAGAAGGGGAGATTGTGACCATAGCTTCAGCCTGAGAGAAAAAACTTTAAACACTGCTTTTGGAAACTGCCACCTTTCTCCGCCTAAAATAACATACCTAAAATGAATCAGGAATAACTCCTCAACCTTTGGGCCTACATGCATAATTCTGGTCTCCTAAGCTAAGGAATATAAATCCATTGTACCATTACAGACTAAATGAGATGCAATGAAGAAAAATGTGATATTTTCATCCTAGTTTTTGCTATAAAAATATAGCTTTTAAAAAGCTTTTAAATGCAATAGGCATCTGATAAAAATAAACTAAAATACAACATTTTTTAAGTTATCTTACAACTTTAAAAAAATATATACCGGGCAAAAGTCCTTATTTTGGCAATATTTACAGTTTAAATGTTGAGTTTTATTGAGAGTTATCTTTAAAACACTGTTTATGTCCATACAACCACACCTAACATAAAGTTTCCAAAACATTGAAATATTGAAAATAACAGTTAATATTAATTAATATTCCTATGACCAAAAGCACTCCCATGCTTTAAAGGCATGTGACTTGGAAACGGAACACAGAACTTTCATTTGATACCATGGATGTCTATGCTACTACGGGTCGGCCACCAGACCGCGATAAAGACTGCGTCAGCGAATGGGATTGTACGTGTATATTGGCGCGTTTGTTGTTACTTTTATCCAGCTAATCTTTAATTTTCGTAATTTGAGTGATGTAAGCTATACAGCTGATCTCAGGGGGAGATTTGCTTTGGTTTGAGAGGTTGGACATGGGGATACGTTGTGATTAGAGATAATTGGATGCTTATAACTGCAGCCATGTACAGTGCTCACAGAGCGATGTTTGTTGTAATATGACTTAATTTAGATGCTTGGTGTTTGATGTGAGTTTGGTGTGGATTAAAATGGTTGGTTTGAGCTTTTAGCTGAGCCTCCTACCTTCACAGAGGTGTGTAGCATGGATAGGGTGATGCAATACTAGTGTCAGACATGAATTTCTCACTCTGCATTTTGTGCCAAAATCATGTGCTGCCCCTGGTACCTGGAGCGTCAGGCTCAAGGTACCTGGAGCGTCAGGCTCAAGGTAAACTTTGCCAGCTGTAGCCAGGGAGAAAGATACAACCTAAAAATAATTAAGAACTATGACATTTTTAATGATGATTTCTTTTATATCACAAGAATTGTCCCAAATGTTGATTTCTTGCATCAGACCTGCAGCTACAGTTCATACCGTACCTTTATAATAACTTCTGCACATCTGGCCTTACATGACAAACACAGTACATTGCACCCTAATAACCTTTAGCATAAAATGATTTATTGCATTACATCTGCAGAGCTTACTCCCCCACCCCCCCTCAAAAGCATCACAGCGACAGATATCAGCAAATTTTAATAAAAAATAAAAAGATCAATTCCCTCATTATCTCCCCTACATATATATGAGTCCTCGTTCCCCAGTGATTTGTCTGCTCATCTAATACAGTATATTACCAAGACTTAGGTTTCCAGCCTTCGTGCGTCTTCCTGACCACAACCTGTTCCTGTTTTCACCTGACTGCTAGTTTGCCCCCGCTGACTGATTACCTGTTGCCGAACGCTTTCCAATGTAAAGATTGATGACTTTCAACTGCTCTGCCTGCTTGTGAAGCCACAACACTGTGTGCAGAATCATTAACAGAAATACTGTCCAGCATAAATACTTCCAACATCAGACTCAAATACAAAAATGGTAGTAACAAAACATAGGTCACAATACACAAGTTTGCAAGTTTAATTTACCAAAGAATATTGCTGTTTGTACTATATGTATGTATGCACAGGAACAAATCTACTCTAATTGTAAAAAAATCAGCTCTGGTAAAAAACTTACACAGGCATGTTTGTGTTGCCTGTTTAATGTCCAAACAAAAGGTGGTTGTGTAAGACCTCATTATGAGGGAGTAACCTGAGTGCTGGATTTCTGTGTTGAATTTCTATGCTTTTACCTATGCAGAAATCATGTAATCCAATACTCATTCTAGAAAAAAGAAGGGGGTAAATCCTACAGTAGGATAGAGGAAGGAGGCTAATTCTACCATTTTCACAGGTCAGCAATATGTTCTGATAAGGCAAAGAATTTACATTGACAAAACACATAGGCTTGATGATTATTATTATTATTATCGTTATTATTACACACTGTATGTAATATAAAACCAGCCTGTGGGTTGTAATTGGCTGTGAGTGAAGATGTGGATTAAGAGAAGTACAACAACCTGCAGACACTTTTGAACACACAAAGACTTTCAAAAGTTAAGTGTCTATTTTCTAATAAACTCATTAATTACCAATGTAACAGACATCAGAGGGAGCCAGCCGCTTCTTGGAAATGAAGACGATCCCCTTATGTCACAGTGGCACTCTTTTGGGATTTGAGGATTGGCTGGAGTGAAGGTTACCGGTGGAGCTGGACATCTGAGCCAGTCTACAGCAATGGATTTAGGAGTGACGACATCTTGGTTTAATCCTCCGTTCTTCAGCACCCAGTAAAGGTTGTCCTTGAAGAAGTAGGCATCTCCTAAAATGCAGCAGAAGCTGTGTGACTCTGATTCCGTTCATTTTTCATCAGATAAGAATAGAGATGCTACACAACAGCAGTGGTAGTCAGGAAATTACTTGAATATTTCCATTTTCTGATACTTTATACTTCAGCTCCACAACATTTCAGAGCAAAATATATGTTGTACTCTACTACATTGTACTCTAAAACATTGCTTCACAGCATTACTTGTGGTCAAAGGTACGATAACAAAATATTATAAATGAAACTTTAAAGAAGACATTTATCTAAAAGCCATTTGAGACTGAATAGCCAGTTCCTATGGACACACCTTCCCTTTAAATTCATTTGGTGCACCATTATGGTAGTCACAAGTCACCCAGTAAGCTTGAACCTGGTTATTATATTTGACTTTATAGTAATTGATAGTTGATTAATGTTTAGTATTTTTTGTTTTGAATTTGATCTCTTCCATCACACTGACATATACCTTCCAGAAGCTGAGCAGTCCTGTTGAAAAATGTCACATCCCTATCCCCCAACCTCTATAGGTTTTTTATCTATCTAGCACTGCTATCAGAAACTCATCACATATTTATGCGTCTGGTCACAATGTTACCTTCTCCCCAGCTGATAATGTCATCCATGTGGGAGGGCACTCCGGCCCAGAGGCTGGAGTTCCGTGGGTAGCCCTGCTCAAGCTGCCTGGTCACCTGTTCTGCCTTAAAGCTCTCATCAAACCTCCAAAACTCCCCACCACTGAACACGTAGGTCTTGCCGTTGTGGGCCCAGATGAAGGCTGCCTCCACCCTGTCCAAAAGCACCCCACTCTTTGTCCTCATGCCCCACTCAGAGAGGGGCCGAGGGTAACCGCTCATGGCCTCCGTGTCCTTGAAGACCCAGTACTGAGAACCTGGACAGATGGAGGAAAATGTGACAGAGAACACAATTTGCTTGTGCAAATTAGATTAAAAAAGAAGCTTGTAATGCTTACAGATTTTTGTAAACAATAATCATAAACAGATTGTGTACTGGTTCAATGTGAATACTGAATACTGGTTTATGGATATGTATTTAAATAAATATATCAGTTTTGTTGATGAGGTAATTTAATTTGAAAAATAAAAAGGCTGACTCTTGATGATGTGGCGTTACGAGAACCAAAAGAACACACATAAAGCCTCTGGCTACATACATAATGTAGCTTTGTTGTTTGTTATATTGGTAATTTATGAGTTTATTAGAAAATAGACACATGCTGGTTTCACGCTAGTATCATAGTAAGACTATGTTAAATAATAATAATAACAACATAAGGCCTACGTGTTGTGTCACTGTAAATTCTTTGCCTTAGCAGAACATATTGCTGACCTGTGAAAATGGTAGAATTAGCCTCCCCCTATCCTACTGTAGGATTTTTCTAGAGTGACTATTGGATTACATGATTTCTGCATAGATGAAAGCATGGAAATTCAACACAGAAATCCAGCACTCAGGTTTCTCCCTCATTATGAGGTCTTATGCAACCACCTTTTGTTTGGACAGTGAACAGGCAACACAAACATGCGTGAGTAATTTTTTTATCAGAGCAGATTTTTTAAAAGTAGATTTGCGCATGTGGATACATATATACAATACAAACAGAAATATGTTTTGCAAACAGTGTATTGTGATCTGTGTTGTTTTTTCTTCTCTTCTTGGTTTCTTTTGTGTTTATTTGGGCCAGTGTGCTATGTGTGTGTTGCTGTATGACAAAATCAAGTGTAATGACTTGAACCAATATAAATTATGACAGCATGGTGCAAAGAAACGTTTGTTTGTTTAGGCAACAAACACCATCATTTAATATACCCTGTGTATAGTGACTGTATTTCCCCAAATTTAAAACTATGCATTTTTATAACAATGTGTTTGAGATTCCTGCTGCACACATTATTAGTTTAATATTTGTTCTACAATGACCATGCTGACATTTCACCCCCTTCAAAATAACATCAAACAATAAACCATTTTCACACCTCCCACTCTGACTCAAACTGCAATTACTAAAATTAGAATGAAAAAAAGCCACACATAACCACTGGGTTTTGTTTCTCACCAATAAAAAAGACGATTTTGCTGTCGCTCTTCCTCTCATAAGCAGCGTCGATCTTGTTCGTTCCTGGCGGGAGGCCAATCCAGAAGTTGTTGATTTTAGCCGGATTGAGAGACACCAAAGACCCATCCCGCTTCGTTCTCCAGAAGTGTGCACCTTTTTTAGAAAAAGACAGTGAACATGACACCGACATGACCAACATGTGTCACTGTATGTTCAGACACAGTATAGATAATAAAATTAACAATGTGGACAATTAACATGATATTGGAGATTTTGAAGTACCTTTTAACTTTTTTTTGTGCATTCCTCATTGCTTCTTCTTACCTTTAAAAAAGAAGACCTCTCCCCTGATATTTGCCACTGCGTCAAAGCCTCCCTTACAGCGCTCTAGGAATGAAGGGTCAGAGCTGGGACAGAAAAGATTTAGTCAAAACTTGAGTTATATTTTATAGAATGTAGTTTTATAAAAATTCACTAGAGGGTGCAACAAGGCCAAACACTGTCACAGTGAAGATCGATGTGAAGGCTTTTATCTGCATCCACTGGTTTTAAATTACTCATCATCCTTCACATGCCCGTGAGTAAACAGAGTGCATGGATAGGATATTCATAGTCTGTAAATGAGAATGATAAGTGCTTATTGTCTGAATGGATGGACAGTAGTTTTCATTGTTTCCTCTGGCTCTACTCACGCCTGCGTTGGTCTTGGAGGAGGTGGACCGGGCAGGCGTGGGAGGTCAGGATCAACACCACCTGGTGACCTGCTGTCCTTCACACCTACAACAGAATAGTGACAGCAGACAATGTTGAAGAGGAAAGAAAGCTGTTGACAGCACTAAAGAAAATGTGCAAGCCACCCACCCTGACACACAGGATGCAAACAGTTTTTTGAGACACGGAAGGAAACTGTTGAAATCTTCTGATTGTGAGGTGCACCTTTACACAGTTAGCACCATAGTAAGTACTATAGTACAAAGTATGTAATGGTGAATAAAATAATGTATCAGTCTATGGACATTCTTTATCAGAGGGCTGTTTTTGGCCTCATGGTTCTTTGGGATGTTTCATCAAGCTATAAATGAACAGTAATACACTTAAATCAAATTATTACAAATGAAAAATTAAGGTTCAAGATTTTTCCTAACTTTTAACTTGTAAATAATACATGCTATAATCCCATAAACAATAAGTAACCATCATTAACATTTTCTACTACAGTAGTTCAGGACCACTTCTCCATTTTTGGATGACTTGGAGGCCTACCACAAACCACCAATGGTCATATTTACATGGGCCGTAAGCATTTTATACCACAATACATTAAGTAGTATCAAAATTCTGGGCAGATTAAAGGGCCAAAAGGGAACTTGGGTAGTGGTGTGGGATGGTAATGTTGGTCAGTCTGTTGGTTGGTCGGTCCACCACTTCAGTTCAGACTGAAATATCTCAACAACTTTTGGAAGGATTGCCATGACATTTAGTGCACTTCAATGGTTCTAACAGGGCTTTGGTCATCCCATGACTTTTTCTCTTGCGCCTTCATAAAGTTAAAGAGGTGGTATTATGCTCATTTTCAGGTTCAAAATCCTATTTAGGGGTTGTACCAGAACTGGTTTACATGGTTTAATTTTCCAAAAAATTTTTTTTGTCATACTGCACATTGTTGCAGCTCCTCTTTTCACCCTGTTTTGAAGGCTTTGTTTTAGCTATGGAGTGATACATCTTGTGTCTAAATGATCTTTGTAGGGAGTTGCACATGCGCAGTTCCTAGTTAAGGACTACTAGCCAATCAGAAGCAGAGAAAGGCGGGTCAGCGAAAAGACGGTAAACAGCATTGATTCAGCTGTAGGCTACATGTTGCCGACCAGGTTGGCAATTTGGACTGGAGCAAGAGTTTCAGAGTGGTGAGTTATTACTCTATAATAAAAGTATCTTTCATCCATAAAGTTTTAACTGAGCTCTGTCTCCACATCACAGTAACAACTTTATGTCAATTGACTGCTTGGAGGGTAGCTAGTGTTTGGAAGGGAGAGGAGAGGTGTGCTGCAGCTCAGTGTTTTTCCACTGGTGTTTTTGAGGGCGTGTCGGAGTAGCCGCTCAGCGAGCATTATGACACGTATTTTCATTGTGACGTCACAAGAAAGGGAAGTCAAGGCTGGACTACAAACGAGCTGTTTTCAGGCAGTTCAGAACAGAGTTTTCTGTGGGAGATGGGAACTCCCTTTGGGGTGGACATTGGTGCTTTTTCACTTTGCAAACCTTGTAAATGCACAAAAAAGAGATACAACAACAACAACAATAACGGAGAGGGGAAAAGCCAAAAACCATAATACCATCTCTTTAAAAATTTTAACTGTCAAGTACTTTGATTTGTGCCCAAATAGCTCCAAAACTAACTTGCCATCAGCACAGCTCTACTTTGTGTTTATTGCTAATTAGTAAATCTTGCATGCTAACACCTGAACTAAAATGGTGAATATAGTAAACATTATACCTGCTAAAATCAGTATGTCAACGTGTTCATTTCACATATTACTGTGAGACCAGGTTAGCATTGCTAATGTGAGCATATTACATTAAATTGATGATATTAGCATTTAGCTCAAACCATTGCTGCCAAAGTAGGTTATAGCTTCACAGAACTGCTATAGCTGCTATATATCTACTGTGGTCTAAAATTCCATGTCAGCACTTTCATTAGCCAAAATAAAACCATAAAATTAATCAGCTGAAGGACTGCAACATCCTGTACAAAATACACAGTATCAAACAAATATCACATATGAACACATACTGTAAGTGGGATGCAATAAATATCACAGATTGAGATGTAGTCTGATCCATAAAGTTAGTCCAACTGGTTACTGACCATAAATCTGCTGGATGGCCAGCCTGTCATCCATGTCCAGCTGGAAGTTCACAAAGTCTGTCACAGGACCCTGGTAGTACGGCCTCATGATGGACGGATCAGAGGAGGAATGGGACAAACCCAGCGCGTGGCCAAACTCGTGCACTGCAACTGTGAACAAGTCCGTTTTGCTGGTGTCACCTGAGGAAGCATGAGGCAAAAGTGTGACTTGATGGGCAGAGGAATGTGTTTCTTTTGCTTTTTTTATTACAAAATATCACTTTGGAATTATATTTTGTGTCAGCAGACAAAAACATCTCAAGAACATGTCTTCTAGCCATCATATATCCATCCATCATGATTTTAGTCAGTAAATACCTCCATGGCTCCAGAGCTCATCATCATCAAAGTGTGTGTCACCCGCCACTTCATCTGTGCCGGGGAAGAAGGCATGGGCCAGGGTGCCACCCTGCCCATCAAAAGGGTACCCGTCGTCGTGATACGAGCTGGTAAAAGACACTCTGATGTCCCCTTCAGCTATCGGCCATCTGTTGTCACTGCTGTGCAGCTGATGGAAATTCAAGGGGGCTACGTCGCTCCAGGCTTTGAAGGCGCGAGTCAGGATGTCGTCCACTACATGGTCAGTCAGGCCGGGTGAGAGGGAGGGCGATGGGTAGCTGTGGACACTGCAGACAAAAATAGATTTTGCATTACAAAAAAGTTGTACACTGTTATGTTTTGATCATCCTCTGAATCTGTTCACCGTGCATTCATGACATGTGGGATTTATGTTTTGTTTTACCCTTTGTTACCAGTTTTGTGATTTATTACCAAATTTAATACATACCACACAAGTCTTCAAAGAGTTCAAATGTCTACAACTTACAGGGTTATTTTGGTTTTCGAGAATATTGCTATTTTTCCTGCTTCACCCAAAGAAAATGGATGATTTATTTCTTACTTTTAACAAATCCAATAAAAGGTAAAATTGTACAATGAAACAATCCTACTAAGAAATATTGCCTGTGTAGCCAAAACCGGATAAAGGAAGCTTACTCCTCTGAGCCACAGAGCTGCATTGTTGTCCAAAAACTATTAAAAACACATCAATGAGTTACATTGTTGCACTATATCTCACTTACATTCATGAAACTATCTCACTAGAGATGTGTATTAATCCACAGGTAAAAAAAAAGGTGCTGAGCCTTTCCTACAAATTTTTTTGTGACCCAAAGTTTTCCGTCTTCAGAATATGAATAATGATAGCCTTATTTGATTTTACTCTTTTAAATTTCATAAATGTGTCTATACGGTCCATGTAATAAAAATAAGTCCTCTTTTTAATTTTTACCAAAGATGGATCTGGTATATTGCATGGTGCCAATTTAACTAATGACAAAGAAATTAGAGATATAAAATGTACAGTCGACATACAGCTAGAACCTGATCACAGCCACAGTGGTAGAAGCAAAAGATCCAAACAGTTTGTATGCTTGTATAAATATTTGTTAAGAAAGATTGTTTGACTAACACACAGATTTCCAGTTTTTGATCTGATCTTCAAAATGTACAATGTGCAGGGACACAAAAAAAAGACAAACAGCTAACCTTGCGTGACACTGAATTTTAAGAAAAAGGCTCACTTCCTCTAAACCTAACCTATGATATACACAGCTTTATGATTCATACAGAGAAGACATAAAGTCATACTGTAACATGACCGGAAACATACCTCCATGTGAGGTCTGTCTTATGCCATTTAAGGCCTGACAGGGCATATCTTTTCCTCCTCCTCCTCCTCTTCCTCCTTCTCAGCATGTCCTCACTCCCAACAATATCGGGGAGGGAGCATCGTGGCATGGACATGAGTTTGATGGTTTCGTCATCTGGAAGAGAAGTTTATCACATATTGTATGATGAAACGTAAGCGAGCAGATTACAGGGAGCTTGAGACCTCATGTGACCCTGGACATGTAATATCTAATATACACATTAATAACGTATTGTGCTTATAGATCCAAGTTGAGAGGTTGTTACCGAGCACCCCGGTTTCCTTGACCCCACCGAATCTCTGCATGACACGAATGGCTTTCTCAATCCCCTCTTTGGTCTGCAGTTTACTTGTGCGTGGATCAGGAACAGGGAGGTAGCCATATCTGCTCAACCAATCCTGGACAGAAAATAAAGAAACCAGAGGAAATTTGTGTCTGTGATCTGTGGGGGAGGAGGGGACTGAGTATACAGGGCCCTCATGTGAGGAGGTCTCACAAAGATAATAGAATGAATAGCCGTGGATCCGGGGAGGGGTCCATACAGAATGCTTCTGTACAGGACCCAGATTATTGTGCGTCTCCCCTGCATGAAGACTATTTGATTCACTGGTCCACTTGTCATAAGGCTCAGCACGTTCTTCACAATGCAGCCTTTTTTCCCCCTCATTAATATTATATCATGCTGTCCTTGTTGAATTAGCTGCTGACCGGGTTAAAAGCCAGGGTACAATTTACAATTTGAATACAGGCAAAGCAAACTAAGTCTGTTTCTTGAAAGGGATTTTGAAACCTGCCCTCCTTCCTGCTGCTGTTGCAGTTGAAAGGAAAAGGTGTTGGCTCACTCATCAACAGTTGATTTTACTCTGGTTTTTACTCATCTAAAAACATCCACCTCAAGTTGTTTAATTTTGTACTCACGCCTTACATTTTATTTCCAACAAAAACAGAGCAATTTTGCTTTATCTCTCCCAGCAAATTATGTTGTTTTATTTCTTCATATTATTATTTTAGACTAATTTTGAAACAGTCAGGTCCCCTTATTTTTGCATAAAAACAAGCTGAATTATTTCAGTCGGATGACTTTTTGACCCCACTCAGATTTTCATGCACTTGGAGCCTCAGACAGCAGAAGCATCAAACAGCATAGTGACTCTTATGTTGACAGAAATTAAACTTTACTTTTCTCACACACAACTCCCTCATGCTCATACATGCAAAGTTGCGCAAAGATAGTAGAAGCGGGAAGCTCACAGATTTCCAAATTATGTTGCCTTTCATGATATGTTTGATAATCACTGAAAACGTACAACTGCAATAAACCTATTTTAATATTTTCAATACAGTAGTCATACTTAGTAACTGCAAAAAAATAATAATGACCAATTAGGGTAGTAATTTTTTTCAAAATCCACTTTTCCCTAAAGATTGTTTAAATGTACATGCAACAAAATATCGAAGACCTTTCTTTTGGTTTTTATTAACCTAGTGATTCATCTGGACACTACCTCATGTGCACCAGCTACCTGCCTCTTTGTCTTCAACTCATGTTCTCTATATGACACCTTTCTCCTGACAATCAGAGAAAAGTATGTAAGATGCCATAAACAAGTGCAAGAACACATGCAAAGCCATATGCAAGGTGGGGTTGAGATTGAGAAATCACCCTCAACTTCTTGTCATACACATCCTTCACCACTTCATCACTTGAGAATTAAACTGAGAAATGGTTCCTGTAGGGGAAAAAAAACACATTTAAGTGTTTATTGCACTATCCTCTACTCACCACCGCTTTACTGTACTGGTCAGGCACTGCTGATGTGCTTCCCGTTAAGGTCAAAATCATCCACACCAGGATATCCAACTCCATTCCAGCCGCTGCAAAAAAACGCTCCATTAATATCAGAACACGTATTATTTGGACATTTGTCGTTCCTAACCGCAGCAGCTTCCCCCAAACCACCCATAGCCAAGAGAACAAAGCTCACCGTTGTTTCTCCTCTGAAGCTTTAGCCTCTCTTGAGACTAGGCTGGGCTGATCGATCAGTTGACTCTGTCTCTGCCCTCTCTCACCAACCGACAGGAAGTCGTTGGTTTTGGCTTTTCTTGATCCAACTGTAGCGCGCGTAGCGCGCGTAGCGAGCGTTGCTTCAGGTAGCATACAGATTTGAAGGTGAAATGACGCAAAATCTCTGATGCCACAGTGAAAAGACCATATTAAACACTTATCACAGCAACAATCAGTTTCTCCTCCATCATCTTGCTTTATCTCTAAATTAAACTAAACTAAACTAAAACCTAACGTTAATTTGAGTCCAGTTTCTGATATGCTGCCCTCTAAAAGGGTTTATAGCCTGTAACTAATGACTTAGTTATTAATAAATTACTAATGCTTTTTAGATCAGTTATATATATCAGTTATTCTTACAGTGATCCATAAAATCAGCATTTGTAAATATGAATCAGTTTTTAAATAATGAATGATGAATAAATGGTCCATGTGTTCTGACGCCCTGTTCCAGTGACTAAGTGGCCCAACCATGTATTGGATGGATCTTCATGATGCAGGGTTGACCATTAAATCTTCCCAGCATGGCTGGGACCATGGACAAAGAATTGTTGTTGGGGCCCTGTTGCCTTCAAATTCCAATCAAGTACAGTGCACAGCACCCTGTAGGTGGCACCATCCCTATATTCGAGACCAGAGAGCAAACAGTAGGCCACTCCTATATTGGAAAAAGCACCAGGTGAACACTGTATAAACGAAACTGATAAAGTTGTTAGAACCAGATTATGACAAACATACGCAACATTAAGTAAAATGCAGGACCCAGTTGAATGTGTTTTAGCCAAATTCACACACAAATTTGCAATAGCAAAGAGCAACTGACGCACAGTGAACTTGATCAGTCGGTGATCCAGCTTTGAAGCCAGGCTATCACATAATATTAATTTACTGCTGATATGTTGATATCAGCATATATGTCAGCCATTAAGTTCCAAGATATGTCAGAAATGTTTGAGTTTATTTTTTGTAAGATGTAAGAGTGCATTCCCCCAACTTGTGTCTGTAGTGCAGTGAGTGGGTAAGGGGAGAGCTACTGATTTAACAGCTGTCACTTTGTGAAACCATGTAGATGTGTGTTCTGGCATAACAGGGACACTGTGCTGCTTGTCATCATAGAAACAGATTATCAGATGTTTATTTCAGCTTCAGTAATATCGGCTGCCTTCCCTTAGACACACAGCTCCGCTGCTAACCGGAGCAAATGTCTTGTGACTGTTGATAGGCTATTATTTGCAACTTGTGACCAATCAGAAAGTGCTGTGGGCGGTACATTGCACAAGACAATAGAGTGGTGATTACCAACAAACAGCACCCTGCCTGTACCTGTACCTTTATTTTAAAACAACTCTCTTAAAAGAAGTTTTTACTAAACAGACTTGGCAATGCTGGTGAAAAACCAGAGCAGTAAAATGAGTTCTCCCCTCAGTGCATTTCAGTGAATTGGATGTTATATCCAGCCCGCAGGCTGGTCAACTTTGACAATTTTACAAAAAGAAGCCTGTGAAATAAAAATTATGTTGTAATAATATTACCATGAAAAAATACATTTTCTTAATGTCATGTTCATTAGAAATGAGCCTAAATCAAGACATAATTTAAATTCAAATGTTTGCCAATTGTAAAGATTAAAAGTAAATTGAATACATAATCACTATTAGCACAATTATGCTATAATGATTATGTTTGTGTTCATTATTAATGTTTCCATTTAAACTTTAAGATTTTGGCATAATTGGGATTTTCTTTCCTATACATTTTTTAAACATGACAATGAAAAAGAAAAAATGATTTATTATTATTATTTTTTTAATTTCGTCATCACCCACAAATTCGAAAATTAAATTTCAATTTGATTAGAGAAATTTCATTTTATTATTGGCCCTCCTCGACTTCCATATATTTCATAATGAGGTGAAAAAAAGTGAATCTACAACAATATCAGTCAAATTTACTTTGAAAATTCAAATAAATTACAGAAAGAACTATTTTGCCCATATTTTCTAACACAAAGTAGGCCTACTTAAATTGCACTTAAGAGATATTGATGACGCTGCATTAAAATGGAGTGCACCAGCATCTCACATCTCATCCCATTATGTCCGTGGGTCTGCGCGTTCAATCTCTCTACAAAGCATCACTGGTATTATCTTTCCCTCTCCCTCCCCCTCTTCCTCCTCTCCTATCTTTAATTTCTGTCCAACCTCCAGGGCCCAAGTGTGTCATGCCATTAGCACAGAATGCTGCCTTGCTAATGGTTGGCCAGTTTCCGTCATGCCCACTTCATGTCGCTGCACCAGAGGAAAACATGAAAGTCTTTTAACTGCTTAGCTTTAAGTAGTGGTGCTCATGACAGGCACCCCATTCATGCTGTTGTCTCTTTGAAGTGTTGGATGGTCTTATTCCTCCTTACTGAACCACAGATGCAGCTGGGGCCAAGCTCACTGTGAAACTGAGTTTACACTACATACACTTTATGATTTGCATGCTTATCAGGTTCGCAACTTGTTGTTTGTTGGTTTTAACATTGTGCCAAGCATTTACAGTCCATGGGGGACTTCTTCACGTTCTGCTAGCTGTGTGTGCGCTGAAAAACAATCTGGTGTTTGTACTTAGTGAGCGGGAGCAGCAGTCAGTGTTGTTTTATCTGTTGTTGTGATGTTATATATAGTAGCAGGAAACATGAATATTGCTGTCTGGAGCTGGTGTGCTGGCTATCGGAAACTGTCTTTTTCTCTTCTCGATGTTTGCTTCACAGCAGCAACATTTGCGTAAGGTCTATCAACACAAAGACCTCAAAACACAAGTTCGCCAGCAACATTGCAAGTATTTGTATTAATGCATAATTGAAATGGTATGCTAGATCACTTTAGGTTTGTATAAAGTACCGAAGGGAGGGGTGTACTCCAGAATCTCCTACCCCACCTTTAATCCTGAACAAATAAGATATCTTAAAGCTGCATTATTTGTTTTGGCCACTTGGGAGCAGCAAAAGCAAGCTGTAAATATAACATTCACATACAGTATCATCGCCCTATCAAGTTGATATGAAAAACTTGTTAGCAAACAGTTACCCAGCAACATTAGCATTCATTGAGTTGTGTTTCTGTCCACCTGATTAATACAAGCCAAATATTCACTTTCTTTAACTGCATTTTGGTCTACATCAACTCCTGAAAGAAATATCTGGCTCTTCAGCTGCTAAATGCTTCACTATGTTCACCAGCTAGTCACTAACGGGGAGTGTACAGTGGGCATTTAGAGCTTATACACTAAAAACAGCTGTCTGCGACTGTAACAATGCTGATGACCACAGTGAGGAAGATTAAACGGTAAAGTTGGGTGATACTCCTTTATCACTATGAGCAACCCCTTTCAAATACACTTAGTCATGTGATCCATTGTTGATATAAAAATATTGATTATAGCAGCTTTAAATAAACCCTAACAACTTATCACATTGTGTCACCATGACAGTCACCATGACGATGGTGATGATCTTCAGTTTAAAAAGGATTTAATTGACACCAAACATTATTTTTACTCATCATATTGAATTTGCCAAAAAGAAAATTAATTAAAAAAATTATTTTATTTGGATAATAGTGATGAGTTTGTAAGAATCATATTTGTCAAACATCAATTCATTCTGTCATGTTAAATTATGAACTTTTTTAAAATCTTGAACCACACGTAAGAAAAAATGTAATACAACATCAGAAATAAAGACCTTTGAATTTATATTCATTAAACACAGATTTATTTTCATTAAAGGGATCCAAGGCCTTCACAAAAGGGTTGACTCTTGGTAGCTATACAGTACTAACACAACACACAACAACAACAGAAACAACACAGAGGACTTATGTGAACGAGTGAAAAGACAAATAAATAAGAGCTGAAAGACATTTCATATGAATTTAAACTGAGATGCATCAACAAAACCGATAGTCAGAGGAAAGTGAGCAGAGGTTAAAACCTTGTAAAGTACAGTAACGCTTTTGTACAATATTTGATTCATTTCTGCAAGTAGCTGATTGTCTATAGCGGCTTATTTTGGTCATGCACAGTTGATAAAGTCATTTCTACTGTATGGACAGTGTTGCAATAATTTCACAGTTTATCCTTAGTTAATATCTACCTCTAGCTTTGATTGTCGGTCTCGCAAGAGTTTGCAGCTGATAGTTTGAAGGTGGACTCTTTTTTTTTTATTTGCTGTGTAATGACGCGTGATTGTCACTGCCTGATAGTGATATACAAAATGTTCCCTGCCAATCCAAGTACGTATCACTGCTAATTTTGTTATGGCTCTGGTAAAACATTATGTACTCATATATATATATATATATATATATATATATATATATATATATATATATATATATAATAAAAAAAAAA
>NC_060163.1:12691228-12698387 GCF_021292245.1 Micropterus dolomieu
GTGTCATTATTTTATATGATTTTGTATACACTAGCCATATCTAGTGGCTATATATATATATATATATATATATATATATATATATATATATATATATATATATATATATATATATATATATAACAAAAAGAAAATTGCTTTACTGTAGTTTTTGGCACAAATCTGTGATACCTATAAATATTTAATATTTTAATGTTTAGCTTAGTATCAGACAATATCTGATACCAGTATTGATATGGTGCCTCCCTAATAATTTATCTTAACAAATGAAATTTGTGCTTTGAGGATGATTTGAGTCCACAACGTGCTACATTCTTCCCTCCAATAATATCTGACAATATTCCACAGTAATCTTCATCATACACAGATATCTGTACAAAAATATGCAGTATCAGTATTAGTGTAATGTTGCTGGCAGGGTAGGTAGTATTTACTTTTTTTATGGTATGTTTTTTTAGTTTTAGTAAAAGTGATTGCCATAAGCAAGTCTAAAATCTTCACAGTACCCTCACACAGCTTATGCTTAGGGAAGAAGCTCGCTATCACAATATCATTGAGCTGCTCAAGTAACAAGAAACTGAGGTTACACTTCACAATTCAAACATCTGCTGGCATTTACTTAGTACCACTGAATGACTTTTCAGAGCATTTCTGTATGATAGAGTTGTAATTATAACCCAGCAATTTTCTAAGCAAGTATGAGCAAACATCTTCCAATTTTGATATTTCAAAACTACAATTCATGCACCTGTTTTTGTTATTTATTTTCAAATAAACTTGGTAGACATTTAAGTGTATGGGCTGAGAGCTCATGGTAATTTCAGATCAACTTCCAAAAATTCAAACCTCAAAAGCAGTCTTCTGACACCTCTTATGTATAACATTATGTATAACGTCAAAGCTCAAAAGTCCACTTACAGGCTTTTTAAACCTTTCAACCAAATCTCTGTGTATTACAGCTTTGTGTAATAAAAAGTCCATTTTCTTTTCCCCTGGTTGTTTATTTCTTTTGGCTCATGAAACCGTCGGTATAAGTAAAAGCCAAATTGTTCCACACAATAAAATATGTTAACACTTTTGAGAATAACAATTCTCCGCAGAGAGCAACCTAAACCCTAACTTTAGCCTGATCTTGACTTTAATTTAATCATAAATACACCTCAAACTGATGATTAACTACCCCCCACCCTCCACCCCCTACCTCCATAAAAAATCTGATAGTACAAAGAAAATACCAGCATGACTAGAGTACTGTCAAGCACAACCAAAGCTGCTCTTGGCTGAATTTGTAAACATTTAATGCATGTCAGGGGGCTGCAACTCATTGAGGCCCCATTGAGGCCCCTCTATAGTGCAGTCCTGTGCTTCCTAAAAACCTGTGTGTCCCCATGTTGTTTTCTTGACACTTTTTGTTACATGCCCTTTTTCCCCCTTCTTCTTTTGTGTTGCCGGTTTGGCAGCGATTGTCTGTTGTTCACTGTAATCTGGCCCAGTACTGACCCAGGTTATGACTCATGCCCTGCTGCTCGGTCCCTGGAACCTGGACCGGCACTGAAACGCCGGGCGATATGAGCCCTGAATGGACGAGAGGGAGAAGAAACATAGAGAGTTAGTCTGTGGGGTGTCATTTACCGTGCATCAGGGACAACAGAAAGACATAATGTAAGTGTCTCTGTCCCTGTTAAATGAACCAATGTCTACCTCAGAAACACTCACCGGTGTTGGAGTTGGCCGAGGGCGGAGTCTGCAGGTGAGGGGAGGAGTATGCCGATGAGTCAAAGCTGCGCGGAGCAGAGGGAGATGGAGGTAACATGCAGGAGTAGGAGGAAGCCGACTGGGGGGGAATAGACTGAAACGTAACACAAATATGGTGGAGGCGTGAGGGAGAAGAGTAATTTGGGTTAGATTTATATTAATACAACAAAAAATACCATTTTATGTAAGAAAACTTATTTTTAAAGTTGCATATAGCCATTGCTGTACATTACACCATGTACTGTAATGGCAGCAGGGTTTCTGTTTAACCACATGGAGGTGCTAGAGCAGTGTTGTATGGAAGGAGTAAAGCACAGCAAGAGCAACAGCACTCCACATTTTTTGTATTACAAATGCAAAATGATGTCACTTAAATCCTGGTCTTTATGCTTAGCTTGTTCTGCCTCCTATTCTTTTATTGACACTGTCATTTTAAATTGTTGTTTTTTACTATTACTATTGTGTGTGTGGACACCTGGGAGACTACCAACAACATTGAGGAAGCTAATGGGTATTCAAACTAAGAATAAAGGATCGCTAAAACAAGAAATATATTAATTTTATTTAATGCACAAGTGTTACATAATATTTTCTGTATAAGTCACGGCATGCAGGCTTTTCAATTTGTTTAATTTATTGGTTTGTGCATTCATGGAAGAAGAAAGGAGTCGAGCAAGTATCTTAACATACATGTAAAACAAGAAACAAAACAATGAGTGTATTATCATGCTGCTGTTGAGGCTGGAATGATAATTTGGTACAATCAAAGCAATGTGAATGATAAGCTTTGTGTGTTTTGTCCCTAACAAAGTCCCTAACACAGAAAAAATCTCAGTGAGCCCAGTGATTGCTTCTGCTTGACAAACATTTATTGCTAAAAACGGTGTTCTAAGTATAATAATAATAATAATAATAATAATAATAATAATAATAATAATAATAGTAGTTGTTGTTATTAACATATTATATATTAACAGCAATATTAAGTTTTGAAAATAATAATACACTATATTATTATTAATATTTTAAGTAGTAGTCAGCAATATTAGTAGTTTTTTTTTTTTTTTCGCCTTTATTTTCATTATCCTATGTTTTATACCCTTGATGTAAAGGAGTTCTGCTGTGAGACGATGACCTGCTTTGGAAAAGTTTAGAAGGTGCTGATGAATGATGAATAATGAATCTCCAACCTGGACTCCAGATGAGAAAACTGACAGGGAGCTGTAGCTGGGCAGGGACGACTCAGCCTGACTCAACATGGACCCTGGAGAGAGACAAGCAGAGCGAGATGGTAAGCACACACACATTTTAACACGTGTGATGGAACGTCTCGCAGTTGAAATGTTGTAATATAGATGCGCTCTAATGGAGAAACTCTAATGGTTTGCCTCCTTGCAAATGTCAAGCAGGGGAGCTCTGAGGTTTGTAATTATACACTGGTTACATATTAGATTAAGTTAAATATATAAATCATAGAAAACAAATGTAAACTCTTGCTTTAGGCATCACTGATCATCGCTGTATGAATGAGCCAGAAAACACATACACGGCTTCTTGCATTGTAGCGCCCTGGTGTTTACCTGAACTGCTGCCGTGCTGTTGATGATAGACAGATGTGTTGAAGGAAGTAGTCAGAGGGGCTTGGCTCTGTGAACAGGAAGTCACACCCCCTGACCTCCTTTGATTGCGCAGCTTCTCCTCTCTCCTCCACTTGGCTCTTCGGTTTGAGAACCACACCTGTCAATCAAACAGTTCTCTTTATCACATGGGGATATATATATTTATAGACTACTGCATGTTGTTACAGGTGGAGCATCAGGGTGTAAAAAATTCCCTCACCTGTATCCGGGCCTCTGGTAAATCGATCTTGTTTGCCAATCTCTCCCTCGCAAAGACATCTGGATAATGTGTCCTTTCAAACTCTGTGGAAGATATTAAGTAATGTCAAACACACAGTGTGAGTCTTAATCAAAGACGACAGGACTACTGGAGAGCAGCTCGCCTGATAGCCCTTGCTGTGCAGTGCGAACATATTTTGCATTCATCTGTGGATCTGTCTTTTTATGTGAAAGGAGAATTCAAGATTTACATAGTTACATTTGAAAATTAATTTTAATCACCTGTTAATTATCTGATTATTTTGACAGGTATTAACCGCCACATCAGGTAATTGCTGCTTAAGATCAGCATCTCTAATTATCTTGCCATGTGATATACAAATCCAGGAAGCTGAGATATATCGTTACAACCATATTTGAAATATTTATCTGTGCACTTTGTATAAATTATTTATCATTATGGAACACGCAGAAAGTTCAAATGAAAGGATTCAAGTTGAGACGCTGCCTAAGCACTTAGGCTGACTAAAACTAAAATGAAAGACATTTCCCTATAGGTTTTGTTCAGTCATAATTCATAATTCAATCTCTCAATTCTCATTTATTAGCATTTTATTAAAATGATCAGTATCACTATCTGATATACTGACTTACAGCATATAACAAACAGAGGTGTTTAATTCCTGACTCAGCAGTGAGTTTGTATGAATGAGACTTTCTGCATCAGAGTACCATTTCTCATTGTGGCAGCTAATTTATATTTGACAAACGGCTGACATTTCTGCTGTTGACAAGTTGAAATGACAATATGCCTCACCCTCTAACTGACAGTCTGAGTCATCCTAATGAACTCTTAAGTTTCAAGTTTAGTAATGGAGACGTCTTTATAGATTGAACTGTCTGCATTTATGATGCTTAAGCAAGTCAATAAAATGTCAGCAGAGAAACCAAAACAAATAAATTATAGTTGGTTACACCTGAAAAGGCAGCGGGATGGGTGATTACGTTTTTATTCAAATATTTTATATATATATCTCAACACACTACCAGCATTGTAAATAACTGAAAACTAAAGTTCACACTGGTAAATCCATATTGCACAATGATAATAACAATGGCTCTATAAATTAAGCCTGGCTCACAAATTGCTATAATTGGCTCAGTTATAATTGGCATCTGTGTCAACACGATTGTTATTGTGCCTTGGCCGTGCACTGAGGTCCGTGCACCTCATTAATGTCATTTGCACAGAGTGACCACAGTGATACATTTCCACTTGGCTGCACAGTGGACATTGCGTCCTTATTTAGCTCAAGGGCCTGCTGCAGCCATATCCAGTCAAGGGTGGCTTTCTGATGCCTCTCAGCAGATATCAGGCTACGAGGCCCAGATCTTGCTGCATAATACGACCACAGTAATGATGTATTATCAGAACCCTGATGTACACACTGCCACAGGCTTTTTGGAGAAGATCAGGAATATTTGTGGAGTTCTGGATCATTTGCATCTGGAAGTGATCATGGGTGGTAGTGCTTGCTCTCCCTTGCAGGGATTGATACAAAGCCTGTCCTACCAAATATTTCTAGCGTTTCAAGTACCTTAAATCAGTAATGATAATAGACAGCCTGATTTTTGTGAGTAATGTTTGCAATTTCCTTATATTTATGTCCCCAACCCTGTTATTTACCAAAAGGCTGAAAAAAAATGAAAAAAGAAAAGGTGTTAAGACTAAAATCCAATAACAAAGGTGTTGGCAGGGGAAAAAAAGCAGCAGAACAAGCTGCGTCATGACACACTCTGGTCTGACTTGCACTAAAGGAGGGCGGCGATTGGCCGAAAAGCAAAGAGAGCTGCTGTTCGTGCTTGCATGGCCTGACCTTTCTCCAGAGCCTCGATCTGCTCCTGTGTGAAGCTGGTCCTGTTCCTCTGCAGCTTCCTCTTGAGCTGCAACCTCAGCTGAGACTCCTCACCTTCGTCCCTCTCCACGGGGACTCCTCCCCTTCTGCCCGCTCCCCCTCCCCCTGCCTCTCCCCCCATGCTGCCCTCCGTGTCGAGTAGACAGCCATCAGACACTGGCAGAGAGGAAGGTGACAAAAAAGATGTGGGAGTGTCAAGAAAATTCCTACCACGGAGCGTCACAGTTTTGAACGACAGAATGTGAGACTTGAACTAACAGGAAGTTGAGCACTTACATGCGTTGAAAATGTCCCCTCACCTGTACTGTGTTGTGTCTGAACGCCGGTGGGGTCATGGTACCAGTTGTTAGGCCCACTCCAGTTCGAGCCGCTCTGCAGGTTCAGCATGGTTAACTTCTCATACATACTCCGAGTGTCCAAACCACCATGAAGAGAAATAAAGGAGTCCTGTCCTGTGCGTGTCCGCCCCTGTTTACTGTCACCTTTGGCTACCTCCTCCAGTCCTTCCTCCTGGAGGGGTGGGGGCCGGCAAAGAGGAGAAGAAGAAGGAGGGGTTCATATCGCATGAGTTCACACATGTTCGGCATTGTGGTGAATTAGCCTCACATTGACAGACAGAAATGGAGTTAGTTACATGTCCGCTGTCGTAATGTGTGTGTGTGTTATACATTCGTATGCTAGTATACCATGGGGAGCGAAGGAACATTAGAACCCACTCTGAAAGCCATGACATTTATTATGCTACTTGCTTTTAGCTCTATCTTTGCTGGTAAGCACGAGCATGCATGCATACATACACGTATGAATTTATATGTAGCCAGAAACTGGCATCATACACACACACACACACACACACACACACACACACACACACACAAACACAGCGGCTTTATGAACAAGGTCTCCCATAAAATACTCAAACCAAACCCTGTTTTAACTTTCAGTAAAAGACAGAAAAGTGTGTCCATAAACATCATTATCTGCCAAAATAAATATATGTCTAAGTCTGAGATGAATAAAAGCTTTTCTCTTCTACTCCTTACTTTACCCTTCGTTGGAAATGTCCTCTTTGGAGAGACAGACAGAAATGCAAAGGCAGGTGTCGATACTCAGCTAAATCTCACAAGCTACTGCAGCAGCATGATGTCAAAGGTCAAACTTCATTCATTTGAATCTAGCAGCCCGGAAAAACATGTATTAATCCAGTTAAATTCCAGAAATAATTTTCACGAACAATGTTGGCAGCAAAGTCAATTGTCATCGATCCTCGAAACCTCAACCAAAGTCCATGTTAAAGATATGATCTCAGTACAGAAGGATACACATAAAAAGCACTGAAAAGACTTGTTTTTGGTAACTTACCAAGTGTGCAGGTAAACTGATGCGGGGGTCCTGTGTGCTACTTTTCTCCTCTGTGGACCTTTATTCCCCTGTTGCCCCCACGTCCCTTGTTCTCCAGCTTTGTTGACAATACTGTGAGTGCGTAAAGGAGAGAGTAGGAGAGAGATGGAGAGAGTTAGACAGGGTGAGAGAGAGTGAAAGAGGGAGAGGGGGGGCTCTGGAGAGAAATGCGTCTGCGGGCACTCTTGTCCTCCAAGCGATGGAGGGAGAGAGAGAGAGAGAGAGAGAGAGAGAGAGAGAGAGAGAGAG
>NC_060163.1:12698487-12793691 GCF_021292245.1 Micropterus dolomieu
ACACACACACACACACACACACACACACACACACACACACACAAACACAGCGGCTTTATGAACAAGGTCTCCCATAAAATACTCAAACCAAACCCTGTTTTAACTTTCAGTAAAAGACAGAAAAGTGTGTCCATAAACATCATTATCTGCCAAAATAAATATATGTCTAAGTCTGAGATGAATAAAAGCTTTTCTCTTCTACTCCTTACTTTACCCTTCGTTGGAAATGTCCTCTTTGGAGAGACAGACAGAAATGCAAAGGCAGGTGTCGATACTCAGCTAAATCTCACAAGCTACTGCAGCAGCATGATGTCAAAGGTCAAACTTCATTCATTTGAATCTAGCAGCCCGGAAAAACATGTATTAATCCAGTTAAATTCCAGAAATAATTTTCACGAACAATGTTGGCAGCAAAGTCAATTGTCATCGATCCTCGAAACCTCAACCAAAGTCCATGTTAAAGATATGATCTCAGTACAGAAGGATACACATAAAAAGCACTGAAAAGACTTGTTTTTGGTAACTTACCAAGTGTGCAGGTAAACTGATGCGGGGGTCCTGTGTGCTACTTTTCTCCTCTGTGGACCTTTATTCCCCTGTTGCCCCCACGTCCCTTGTTCTCCAGCTTTGTTGACAATACTGTGAGTGCGTAAAGGAGAGAGTAGGAGAGAGATGGAGAGAGTTAGACAGGGTGAGAGAGAGTGAAAGAGGGAGAGGGGGGGCTCTGGAGAGAAATGCGTCTGCGGGCGGTCTTGTGCTCGAAGCGATGGAGGGAGAGAGAGAGAGAGAGAGAGAGAGAGAGAGAGAGAGAGAGAGCCACCGAGGGGTGACAAAGTGAGTCAACATCAGTGTCAAGTTTGAACTTAATGCCAGCGAGAGGAGGAGGGGAGGCCGAGAGAGTAGAGCATAAAGCACAGATAATGGAGAGATAGTAGATGATAAATAGATGATGGAATTCAATTTTAACCATACATTGCACATAAATACTGAGTATAATTGGCAGTCAAGTGTGCAAACATACGTGCAACCAGACAACTGAAATATTAAATTAAATTCAATGTTCACACTAGTAAGAACTCTGGATGCTTAAAAGAGATGTTAACAACTTTGATAAAGATTTGACATGTCCACATACATCTGCTATTGTAATTGTACTGCATTGTATTGCTATTGTAAAATTCAGATATTGTATTGTAAAATATATATTTTAGGCAAGAATAAAAGATTATTGGGAATTATTATGATTATTAGGAAACAACACATTGTTACATTGATTTTTCTTTACAGTAGATGCCACTCAAGTAATTAATAGTTTTATACATCATAGTAAAATAAATGTATGTAGTAAATTTCTTTGTAACTATAAGTTGTTGTATTAGGCTTAACTATACGTTATATTATTGTTTTGTTTTATATTATATCTTTTTAGCCACTAATATGATGACAAACATAAAAAAAAACCATCATACACATCATTAAACATTTATGTAATAAAGACATATTTCTAAACAATAACAAGTTGTATGATAAACATCAACGAGTCTGAATCATGATTTATAAAATCATATTAAAACTTCTTTATAAGCAAAGATTTGTTCGGTAAAGATGAGTAATATTCAGCTTACCAATAACTTGTTTAATTGATTTTTTAAATGTGATTTGATGTATTAAATTGATTATGATAATGTCTAAAGAAACAATATGAAACCTTTTGATTCCCAAGATTTTTGTCTGATAAATATTAGTAACAACACATTTTCATTTGATTTCCAACTAATTAAAGCAACATCAATAACTAAATTATTTTCAAAATTTGTACATGACAATTTACGTATAAAAAAAGCCCAATTCTTATAATGGATGGTGTCATGCAAATATGCTGTTTTACAAAAGCATTTGTTTGTCTTTGACTCTGAGCTGCAATTAACTGTTTACTGATTTATTTCTTGGTAACTGTTTCATTATTTGGCCCGTAAAACATCAAAAAATATTGAAACATTTCACAATTTTCTACAAATTGTGCTTTTTTGTCAATCAGTCAAAGCAGCACGTTCTCCTTTTTGTTTTGTTATTTTTATTTAAAAAATGATTAAAACACTGAACATAGTTGCTCATTCTGTCAATCATCTAATTGATAATTTGACTAATCGTTTCAGCTCTACATTAAGTAAATCTTTTCCCCCTAATTAGCAATTTGATATAAAACTCACATGAACTGGTTATTTAATCCTTGTACCAGTGTTTTAGGCCTACAGTGGTGTAAAAATTCTGTAGGTGAAGTTACCACAGTTCATTTTTTGGGGGGCTAAAAAATGCAGAGATTGAGTTACAGCTTTTCTTAGAACACCTGTGTGTTGGTATTGTTCTCTAAAGCTATGGGACAATAAACAAAGGCATTGTCTGGCCCCAGAGCGGGTTAAAGGAGCACCATACAGAAACCCTTGGCAAAAGACAGACAAGGTCTGTGTAAGTCATGACGCAGGTATGACGGTATGTATGGTAGAGTCAAAGAGTGAGAGCAAAGTAGAACTGGGGTTTAAATATATCTCTTTGCAGCGGAAGGGAGAGAAGAAGAGAGCGATGGAAGATGAAAGCAGGGAGGCAGAGGGGAGAGATAGAGAGAGTGAAGAGGAGGTATGTGACTTTGGGGTGGGTGTAGGGGCTCGGGGATGGGGAGGGTGCCAGCTTGTTTTATTTCCGGTTGACAAGACTTTGCGCTCCCTTTCTCTCTGTCGCTCCCTCTCTCTTTCATACTATGCTATTCTTTCTCCGCTGCCCCCATTGCTCTGCCCCTCCACCCCCCCTTCTCTGTTACTTTCCTCCGAGACGTGCCTTGGAGAAAGGAAAGGACTTGACAAGTTCAAAGGTAAAAGGGAGTAAAAACAGTGGTGGAAGAAGCATTCAGATCCTTTGGTTAAGTTAAAGTACCAACATAACACTATGAAGTCCTGCATTCAACACTGTATTAAGTGAGGGTACAGCAAAATGTAGTTTAAGTGTCAAAAACAGTGCTCATTATGCAGAATTACTATATATCCTTAGATCTATTATTGTTATTGATGCATATAGGCAGCATTGTAATGTGTATAGCTGGTCGATGTGGAGCTCATTTAAGCTACTTAATCGGTGGGTAGTTTATTCTATTACAATTCATATTTTACAAGATCATCACATGTTTTGTAAAATCCTAATCTGCAAATTAACCAGTAACTATATCTGTCAAATAAATCTGGTGGAGTAAAACAATACAATATTTGTCTCTAAGAATGAGTGTAGCAGAAGTATAAAGTAGCAGAAAGAATTGGAAATGCTTGGAAGTACCTTAAAATGTTACTTTTGTTGAGTACTTGAGCAAATGTACAATGGAAATAAGGACAAAGAAAGAAAGTAAGTGAGGTAAAGTTGAATAACAAAAACTGCTTGATTTAAATCTAAACCTAAAAACATGGCATTAACCCGCCACACACCCTTCTCATCCCACCCCATTTTTTTTCTAGCTGGTTACTCTTGCTTTTCCTTTTGAAATCACGTTTGCATCTTATTGTGTTCTACTTGGAATGTGGCTTAACCTATGTGATCTCTATGTGCTGAGTGCAATAACGTGTGTGAGTGTGTGAGTGTGCGAGTGTGTGTGTATGAGAGTGAGAGAGAGAGAGAGAGAGAGAGAGAGAGAGCGAGACGACGCGTGCTTCACTGCAAAGATTCATGTAGCTCCAGGACATGCATTTTTTTAGTGCATCTTGTTAGTTCATTCCTGTCACCTCTCTCTCTCTCTCTCTCTCCCTCTCCCTCTCTCGCCATCCCTTGCTTTTTCAGCGCTGAAGGGGGGATGGGGAAGGGGTGGTGGACAGGGCTGGGACGGGAGGGAAGGGGGGAGGCGGCGACGGTGGAGGCAGTCACCATGGTTACAATGCCACGACAAATATTCATCAAGTCGTTAAAATAAAAACAAACGGGAGTGCATTATAATTGCTCTTACTGACTGGATCCTATAATGCGTTCATATATTATGAGTGAGGGGAGAAGAGTGGAAGGGGCTCGCACACAAAAAGACACTGTTAGTGATAAAAGAAAATAGCAGCTGACCTGCAGGCATATGTGACGCACTCACTCGCACACATTTCAACTCTTTGTGTATAACTTTATTTCTCCATTACCTGTTTCTGGAATTCCCTATGAGTACTTTCATGAGTCTCTCCTCTCTTTTCTCTTTGTCCCTCCACCTCTCGTTCTTCCTCTACTGTTGTGTAGCCCCAGGCGATACTGTGATGTGTCCTCCCTCTGTCCCTCCCTCCCTCTCCCTCTCTCTGTCCCTGTCACCTTCAATTGCTCTGTGAAACTAGACACACTGCCTGGGGCGGGGAGGCAGGGAGGGAGGGAGGGAGGGATAGAGGGAGGGAGGAAAGAGAGGAGGAAAAAGAGAGACAGCTTTATAGACAGACAGAAGGAATAAACATTTGGCGTCATGTAGGAATAATAGGATAACCACAGCCCAGATGTGTGGCACACTCTAAAAAACAATCAAATGACTTACGCTAACATTCAAAATCCAGCTAACAACATAAAACACTCAAATAATTTAGCACAGTAGAAACATGTTATCAATTACATACACACATCTATATAATTTAGGACAGCGTTTGACCTTTGACCTGGGTGTTTTTATATACAGTCTATGGTCTTAGCCTACATTTAATCAGTGTGTCCAGTTAGGATGCTGGTTATATGTGTGTGCTTTATCCCAGTTGCTTGTCACACTGGTTTATACTTTCCTCCAGGAGCTAGGAACATACATACCCTACAAACATACCTAATTACAGTTCTAAAAAAATGTTTAATAACAATTAAAGTTTAATAACTGGAGTTAATGTAACCCTATTTGTTATCAAAAACTGATATAAAATCAGAATAATTATAACCTTTAAGATTAGCGTAAATCACATGACCTAGCTGCATGCTTTTATGATTAATGTTGTTTTGGGGTCTTTGGGGCACAAATTGCTTACATCTTGATTGCAATTGGCAATTGTCATGTGGGTTAAAAAAAACCCACATTATTAGATTAAACTGAATGTTTACATTTGAAGAGGTTCATTTAAATACCTAAAACACAGAGTTGATCTTTAAAACGTAGATTAAGGTTTACCAAAATAAATATCTGCTATTGTAAAATATTGCATTCAGCTATTTCATGTAGAATGAGTTTTAGGTAAAGATAAATGATAGTATTAGCATTAACAACACATAGGCATATTTCTGTCTGACAGGGCTACTGATATGATAACATTTAGATACAATGTGTAGCCTAATGTGTAAATCATAGCATTTTATACATCACAGCAAAAATATAGGCTAATCCATTAAATGTGTAACACATCCCACATAGCATAAATGGGAGTAAGTTAGCCTACAAAATAATGCTACAATGAAACATAAACACAGTTAGCCATGTACAGTAGGCTAGTAGTGGGTATCAAACCTATGGACTAACTGGAGGTTATTACTTACAAATGTGTTGGATTGAGACCTGTATAAAGGTTTGTACAAAACACGAAAAAGAAAAAAACATTATGACACCTGGATGGAACAGTAAAAAAGGCCATTTTATTTAGCAAAAACAAGCAGAACACATTACCTGTTACCAAAGTAGGAGTAGAATCTAATTGGTCCGCGGTTACATTCCTTTATCTTCATTGGCTCAGGTGGACTAGGAGGGCGGAACAAGAGTTTCGATTGGATGCAGCACACAATTAGCCAGCTGTTTGTGATCAGATCTTTTACTTACCTGAAACCTTGCTCAGGAATCTGGTTCCGTTAATGGATTTTATCGACGGTAAAACGCTGGGAGAGATGATTTTAACAAAGGAGTAACTTTTTTTATTTCATGTAGCCTACTGCTCGAGTTTTAATCAGACAATAACTGAAGAAGAGGGAAAGTAGATGTAGCTTACTATTGTAGAACAATAGCCTAATTACATTTTTGTGGCTTATCTTTGAGAGACCGAATTGCTGCTTCAATAAGAGTTTCTTTATTGCCGCGAAACCTCGCAAAATGTCGCCGAAATTACAGTTTCCTGCCATTTTTTGGTGCGTATCAGGTGAGTTTCAAGCCGTCATAGCCCCCCCCCGCCAAGTCGCCATGTCCGTGTGTTTCTTTGTCTACCTGTAAAACTCAATATGCGTACTCCAGCTAGCTAATCCAGTAAAACTGAAATGTTGTCACACTGTAAAAAGTCCAATTGCCTTGTCAGTAATGTAACTTTTGTTTACCTTTAGGTATTTTGGCTGCTTACGCCCAAGAATGCGGCCGACCACCGTTACTGGAGAGCAGGATTGTGGGAGGAAAGGACGCCTCAAATGGGGCTTGGCCGTGGCAGGTGGATATACAGGTAGGTCCCTCTTCAGCCATGGCATCTAATCAGGGGACCTGCTAGAACCCAATTGCATATGTTCCGATTATATTTCTTTTTGCCCTAGAAGTTGTAGGCCTATGGGGCCATTATTGTAGCAGAAAGATTTACAAATGTGAGTGGAGAGTTGTGGAACTGTGGGTTAATAGTACACAGAATTGTGAATGTGTAAAATTGTCATACTTACTGAGATTTGTGAATGTGTGCGAAAGTGTGTTCAGAATCTGTGTGCCTCAGATTTGTAAATGTGTTATTAAAAAACTCCAAACCTGTGTTCAGATATGCAAGTGTATTGAAATGAGCTAATGTGTAGTCTGAAGACGTGTACATAAATAGTAACGGCTGAAAAGTACTCATTTAGAACAGTTAGAACTCAGGTGCTCTCAATTGGCTTTCACTTTTGAATTTCTGCCCAGGCAGAGCTCTGCAAATCTGTTTTTTCTCTACTTCTCCTAAATTATTGTAACCAAATGTTGCATGTGCTTCTCTGAATACAAAAAGTTTATATCTTGTCATTGGCTGAAGGACATGTATGGAATGCGGATTGTACTATCTAGGGTCATGAATCATTTGATGCATAAAATTTGGTAATGATTGATTTTAAATGGGCATGGCATATCACAACAACATTGACATATCACAATGCCAGGAGACAAGTTTGCTTTGTGTGTTTTTTCCTGAGAGTAGAAAGCAGAATGCAGGCCTGTGACAATGTTGCTGTGTGTAGCCCATAGACTGCATAAAAATAAATGTGTAGCTGTGGTGTCTCTGGTTAACAGTGCTGTGCTGGGCAGGTGACAGGTGTGTTTATGGAACCTCGGGCTCCTGAGTGTCTGCTCGTGAATGATGTCACAGCTGACAGACTGTTAGCTTAGCATGCCTATACTACATAAACATATGAATGAGACATTAATGGACATCCGCAGATGGAAACAAGATGTAAGGGTCGTTCCGGAAAAGGGGCAAAAACTTGCTTGTCCACTCAAGTGTTGTTTACATTTGTCATGCATTCGTCTGTGCTGAACAGGGTTAGTAGGTTTTTTTGTCCAGTGTGAAGGGTGCTCATGAGAGCTAAGAAAAAATAATTCAGCGCATCCACTGATGTGACATAACTCACTGACACACTTCACATGTACAGTACTGTGCACATAGGTTTTAGGCAGGTGTGGAAAATGCTCCAAAGTAAGAATGCTTTCAAAAAATAGACATGTATTGTAGTATATATGAGATTATATTTATCAATTAGCAAAATATAAAGTGAGTGGAAGGGAAAAAAAAAAAATCAGGTAGGTACACTTGCACAATGTTTATGAAGCAACTCGACAGGTAGGTTGGCCCAAACATTTTGGAGAACAGCCTACAGTTCTTCTGTGGCCATACCATCACTTCCAAGACTTGCTCTGAAGATGATTCTTAATGACTTGCGCTCTGTGTTTGAGGTCATCATGCTGCAGAATACATTTGGGGCAATCAGATGCCTCCCTGAAGGTACTGCATGAGTATGATTAAGTATCTTCCTGTACTTATCAGCATTGAGAAGACCAGTAATTCTGACCAAACTCCGTCTGCAGAAAAGCAACCCCACAATTGCAAGGAACCTCCACTATGCTTCACTGTTGCCTGCAGACACTAATTCTTGCACTTGCTGCCATTTTCTGTGTCCCAGTTCCTATGTTTCTATGCATAGTTGAGTCACTTGGCTTTGTTTCCATGTTAGAGGTATGGCTTGTTTGCCACAAGTCTTCATGACAGCCACTTCTGACCAGACTTCTACAGACAGTACATGTGTGCACCAGGGTCCCACTGCTGGACATCTTCCAGTTGCGAAGGGAAGTATGCATGATGTGTCTTTCATCTGCTGCAGGAAGTTTCTTTGGTAGACCATTGTGTCTACGGTCTTCAACGTTTGCAGTTTCTTTGTACTGCTTCAAAAGAGCTTGGATAGCCCATCTGAAAACCCCTGTCTGCCTTGACATTTCTGCCTGAGGGACACCTTGCTTATGCAGTAACTACCTTGTGTCTTGTTGCTGTCACGATGTTAAGTCTTTATGAGCAAGGCAAAACGACGCAAATTCAGACTCATTCCGGTCTCAACAAAATAAGGGAGAAGTCGCGCAACTTGGGAGATGAGACGGAGGATGACAAAACTATCAATCGACGTTGCTCCTGCACTGCCGGGTATGTGTCCCATTTTCCTTTTCTGGGATCAGTACAGTACACCGTGTACGTCCATGTATATCAAATAAATAAGTTACTCAGGGGCGGCATGTTCTGGCTAGTGGTAATTCGCTGTAAAAATATGTCTGCAACCAACCGATCCCTCAATTTCCAAATGTCATTATTCTCCTTGCTGTTGAGGTCAGTATAACGAAGTAAAGCCACCAAACGCAAAGCACTGACTATTGCACATGACTGCATTCACCCCCTCAACCCCCTTCTTCATACTGCTTCCAGCTGGATGCAGATACAGGTCCGCTACAGTAGAAGCTTTGTGCCCTCTGCCATTGCCAGAATGTTGACAGAGGTTCAGCCGGGTACCAGGCTTGCTCAACTGTTACTGGAGAACAGAGCAAAAATTGGCACGACTTAGGATTGGTCAATTACAGGAGTTTCCTGGAATAAAAAAACAAGCAGGAAGGAGATGGCCATGAAATGCGGGAACTTTGTGGTCGACTGATACGGGTATTTTTTTGATAGCCATTGCCAACATTTAGAGAGCAGGGTGGCTAATAGCCGATTTTATATAATGCCAATATCAAAACAAACAAGTCGTGTATAATTACATTATTCCATGCAGAGTACAATCTAATGGACATGGTTATCTCAGCCAGTAACATAATGTACGTGGGTGGATTTTTCTATTAATGAGGGGGAGAGAGAGAGAATTTCTTCGGTATTATTTCTTCCAAATTATTTGGTAGAATTATGTTACCAAACAACAAATATAGGTCGAAGAATGAGATGCCATCCCACAGCAGTGTGTGACCAGGCTGGTGAGCAGCATGAGGATATGCCAGGCTGTTATGGCTGTATGTGGTTCTTCCATATACGACTGACGCTCCTGTTTGTTAAATGAAGAAATTGTTGCCAATATGTCTTGTTTCTGCAGACGTCAATCATCCAATCCACCAAACAAGAGTCAACCTCAAAAGCTGTTGGGCATTGTCAGAAGATTTGGCAAATTTCTCATGGGTGCAACCCGCATACTCAACTCTGCTGCTCACAAATGCATGTTCCATACAAATGTGGCACCATTTTAAAAGGGATGGAAACAGGCTTGCAGTGGCAGAAGTAGATTTATTTCCAAGAAGCATTGTTAAATCTACCAAAAACTTTTTGTGCGTAGTTTAACACTAGCCAGTAATGGTTTTAGTTTAGATATTTCATATAATTTAGGATGATATCGGCGTCATGAGTGCAGGTATCGGCCAATGAAGTTTATCGCAGATTCTGCAAGATGTCAAATTGATATGTGTAATGGAACTTTCCCTACGTGAGTCCTCTGATGTAAAGAATTCAATCCTGACGTCTTTAAGGGTTTAAAAAGGGTCAGACAAAAATACAGAGTGCTATGTCTGCAGAGTGTAAGACAAAGAGCCAGTGAAGAACAAGGTGACTTTATAGTCTGTTATTACGCAGCTGTGTTCGGGAGGAAGGGAGTAGAAACCAACTGCCCTAAGATGAAGGACCCTTTGTTTCCTATCAAGGACGGTTGTATAAGAAAACCTCTAACAAGCTACTTTCCCATGAAATTTGTTTTCACCTAGCTTCAATATATTAAAGCAATAATACCACACAGTGAAATATAGGCCTATAATCGTACTGCATATAAAGGTAAAACAGTTTAAAAACTGCATTTATCACACAAACGATAAATAAAAACATAACTAATTTGAGTGAACATTTGGAGTGGTGTATCAGCATTAACTTATGTTCATCTTTATTGAAGTCAGAACTTACAGTGAAATTGTAATTATTATTGTAAGTCCTAGAGAATTGAACTGTATTTCAGCACATCCACTGAGGTGACAAAGGTTTGCCCTACTGCAATCTATGGTCAATTCAGAATTTTGTCACTTTTTTTTCCAAAATATGGGAAATCAATTAACATATCTGCTAAAATTGCCACAGACATTCTTTATCACATGTTAGGAATGGTGTTCAGATCCGTTAAAAGATGAGTTCAGTGTCAAACTGATTTGGTACTGTATGCAAATTTTCTGTTTTTTCTCAGTTTTTGATCAAACGTGACCCAAGCATTTGACAATTGAAAATATGCTTCTTTTGTCAAGCATCCAAATGCTGTTATCTGCTTGGACCCAATCATTGCCACTTGCAGCAATATTCTTATTTTAGTATCAGTTCTGCCTGTGGGTAGTTACGTGTGGTTTAGTCTAGGTCTTGTTTATCAAAGCTGACCTGCTGAGAGAGGGGTTTGTCTGTGATGCTGAGGTGACTCACTGTATTTTTGGGGGGGGGGTTCTCTCTGCTTCCAGACATCCGCTGATGGTCATATCTGTGGTGGCTCCATCATCGCAGAGACCTGGATCCTATCAGCCGCTCATTGTTTCCCCAAGTAAGAAAATTCTACTCAGACAAATATCAGCAGGTGAACTCGTAGCTCAGCACCGGCCCACAGGCATTCTGTTTCTTTTGTGAGCCGTCTTAGCTATTTTATTGAATGACCTGTGTGTGTGTGTGTGTGTGTGTGTGTGTCCGTCCTCCTTTGGCTGTTCAGGAAACCTACCTCCATCATATTTAACAACTAATTGACTCTGCTTATAAAAAATGTTCCCTTTTTTGCCTACAGGTAAACCCTTTCAAAATAATTTCCCCCAGAATATAGTAAACATCAAGCTCAAGGAGCACCTACTTGTCATTGAGTCTTTGAGTACCTTTTGCCACTATAAAATGCAACAGTGTCAATTTCCAGTCTAGCAAGTTTAATTTGGTGTCGATCTGTCTTCTTACAGTCCGTCCGACTTGAGCTCTTACACTGTCTATGCTGGTCGGTATCAGCTGAATGGCGTCAACAGGGACCAGTCAGTGCATGGTTTGAGTCAGGTGGTTATTCCTTCCGGTTTCGCAGATCCTCAGACTGGGAAGGATTTAGCGTTGGCTCAGCTGTCCAGCCCAGTAACCTGGTCAGATTACATCCAACCCATCTGCTTGCCTGCCTCTGGCAACCTGTTCCCAGATGGCATGCTGTGCTCTGTCACCGGCTGGGGGGACATTCGGGATGGTGGTAAGGCTTGCTAAATTCTTCATATCATTGTTAGAATGTGTGCAGATAATTTTTTATTCAGCAGGTAAATGTTTACAAAAAGATTACATTTTTGTAAAAGATTGAAAGGAATAATAAAAAAAAAAACTCAACCTCAACTGCTTTTTGTTAAGCTCTTTGTTGCTCTTTCAACATAAGCAGTGATTACAGGTGCCAAGTGTAGGTCCAGGTGTCAAAAGTGAACACTTTACTTTCTCTTTGCTGTTGTAATTTACACTTTTTCTTCAGCAGTGCGTGGGTTATAAAAGCCCGTCTCTTACAAGGCAGTAATATCCAGAAATAATTATAGCTGGGTTATAATTAAATATTTCAGTGGAATCATATAGAGAAATGAACACTGTTATTAAATGTTTTAATGAATCATTCCAATGAAGTTTGTTTTACACATGTGAGAAGTTTTGCCTTGTGTGGCAGTGGAACACACTTAATTGCGCTTAATATCGGTTTGTAAGTTTACATGTATTATAGCACACATTTCAATATAGTTATATATTCATGTTATTAATTATAGTATTACAATATTAATTTTTAACCCTATAGTCAAACCATAAAATAAAATCCCCCCACACAGATGTGGATATTTTTGAATAGTGATTGGCAATATTTTTAATATCAATATGTCCAGCAGAGTACTTATTTACTGACAGATCTACACCTAAAATGATTCAATTCAGTAAAAATTTATTTAACTCTAAAAGGGCCATTGAATGCAGCAGCTTGCCTGCCAGATCAACAGATACACACAAAATAGAAGAAAGAAAAATGGCTAATCACTAAACTAAAAATAACAAGACTCTTCGTCACAGTATCATGAAATCGTGATCATGAAATAATTTGTATGGTGAGCGGATGCCGGCTTGGTTTGGTTTTCTTATTAAACAGTGTCTGCATATTTGCAAAAGTATGCACAAAACACAATACAAGACCACAGATTGAACAGAGCTGGTTGTGTCTACCCAAAGAAACTACAAAAAGCAATAAAAGAATGGAGAATGACATAGCACAAAACACAGGCTAGATGTTTGTTTAAATGTTCACAATTGAAGCTTTACGCTGGAGAAAAATACTAAAAATGAACACATCTTTTGACCCATACTGGATAGTAAAGCAAATAAAGCTTATACTGGACACTTGTTTAGTTGCAAAGAGGAAAAAGTCTCGGTCCTTTTTGTTCTTCCTCAATCTGTCGTATTGCTCCCCTCAGTCCCTCTGTCCGGACTTGGGACTCTGCAGGAAGTGCAGGTGCCAATCATCTCTCAGAGTTCATGTCAGGAGATGTACCAGACAGACCCCACAGACCAGGTGGACATCCTGTATGACATGATGTGCGCTGGATACCAGCGGGGTGGCAAGGACTCCTGCCAGGTACTGTTGGATCAGCTGTTTGTGCTGCTGTGTTTACAATTCACAAATACATGCTGTATACACGAGCAAAGACAAGAACTTTGTAAGCCCTTCCTTTTTGAGCACTTCAATACCTCCCAGTGGTGAAAGCTGAATGATTCTGTGTTTGTCTTTTCAGGGTGATTCAGGAGGGCCCCTTGTCTGTCAGATAAATGGGACCTGGGTGCAGGCTGGGGTGGTGAGTTTTGGACTGGGCTGTGCTCAGTCAAACAAGCCAGGTGTGTATGTCAGACTGACCAGCTACACAAGCTTCATCCGCAGCACGGTACTGGACATCCAGCTGTATGGCCGAGCTAACCAGAACTGGTGTGGGACGGCTGCCATATTGGTCAGCTGTCTGTCCACTCTACTGATCCTGCATCAGAGATGAGACACTCTCGAAAACTGGATTTCTGGGAGGCAAAACTCAAACCAGGTCAAATGAAGGATATTAATTATGTCTGATTTTAAGTCCAAAGTTGTCCTGAATAGTAAAACTAGAAACACTGCACCTGACATGCACATGAAGCCATATTGAAGATGATATGTAATATCTTCTACATTTTTAGAACTTTAATTCTACATTATCTGCGATTCAAATTAGTTGAGTTTTGGTTTGTATTCCATCAGAATCATGAGCTAAATGTTTTCTGTATCTGAAATAAATTAATTTTCTTAAAACCAGGTCAGTGTGTTAAACTTCTGATAGCTGAGTTTGGAAATGTGTTATCAGATTTTATTTCAGAGCTTCAGTTGTGTTAATTCAAAGCCTTCTTCAATCTTTTATATTCACCTAATACACCCACTCAAGTGTAAATACCAAAATGGTTTCATTTTGAAATAAAGCCATTTTTGGAACAAATGTTACTTATCAGTACGCATTTCAGAAATGCAAATGATCATTTTAATAGTTTCTTTTAAAATCCATTAAGGTGACTTACTGTAGTTAATTAAATACATCCAGAGACAAGTGATGACAGTTCTTTATTATAAACTGAGCTCAACAAGTCAATGGTAAAGACCACTTGGTACTGCCTACTCAAAAAGCTAGCTCTTAAAGTCTTCACTTGAAGTTTCCATGCAAAAAGAAATCTAACATTTACACAAATCCAAGTGTTGTCTTTGAAATTCTGAGGAAGAGAAAGTCAGGCATCAGGGGGAATGGTGTCAGAGAGGATCATGGGAGAGCCGAGCTGCAACTCCTGCTGCAGTGATTCCAGATCGGCTGGAGTCATACGGTGGACCTCGCTCCAATCAGACAAGAGTGAGGCAGATAGGGGGGCAGAGTCGTAACTGATGAAAGAGAAATGTAGAAGGCATCTTTGAGCATACAAAAATACTTCTACAACAGAACAGTACCAATACATGTACCCCATGTCTGCAGTCCACTTGGCAGTATTTAACTCAAATGTCTGATGTCTCTGGTATGTCTTTATATATACGCACATTTTTCACTTGGCAATTTATAGACAAAAATAATCAAGAATAGAATTCAGAGTAACGGATAATGAAAATAAGCTGCAGCCTGAATACTCTGGGTATTTTAACTATAAAAATTCATAATGTAAAGGCCCATGGTATAAGTGTAATTAAACACTTGAAGGTGTATTGTGAGCCAAGTGACTTTGTTCATGAGCCTACAGTTTGTTTCTCCTTTCTGTACCCTGCAACAGCAACAAAGAGGGAATTTGTTAGATATTCACTTGTCTACCTGAGACTGCTGCAGCATCATATTAGAATCCATCTTAGCACAGAACGGGGACTGGATTTTGTCCCCTTTCTTACACTAAAGTTTCTTTAAGGGATGTCTTTGTGGACATTATGGATAGGAGGAAACGACCCTATCCTTTGACTTCACTTCCTCCATCATGATTCTAGTGAAAACATCACAAGTATGAGAGGGATGTAAGGTCTAATAAAATTCTCAAACATAATTCCTAAACTGCTAGACAGCTGCAGATAATACTGATATGAATGGGTAAACGCATCCCCTCCCCTCCAGTATCAGACATTGGTTTTGTTTGGGGACCCCACCCAGCGATCTCTCACTGTATTTGACCTTACCTGTCCCGGTCACAGTTTTGCAGGTCTGTGAGAGACTGGTTGAGAAGGTCATCCAGATCAAAGCCCACGCCATACCCTGCCCCACTGCCTTTAGGGGTGACCGAGAACACAGGTGGTAAAACGTCCTCTACCTGACAGGAGAAAAAGAAAACATTGGGTCAGCTGAACTTTAAGTCGTTCAGATCAGTTCAAGGCAAACAGAAGATCGTGACATTTAAGCCTAGTGTATATGTACAAGAAAATTAGGTTTCTATCACATCTATACTGAAAGCAATATCAGCGCTGTGTTATACACTGTGTTGGGTAAAATGCTACCTGCAAATGCAGAAGAAGAAATCTGAGACACACCTGGGACTTTGAGAGCTGCAGTGTTACTGTATGGATGTCCGGGGCAATGGAGGGCCCTTGCTGTCCAGTATCTGTGAATCCTAAGCTGGGATGAGGCTGTGAGGGGACCCCTAAAGCCCCACAGACAGGGTTTGTACACTGAGGCCCTGATTTCTCTCCTACAGAGGGACACAGCTTCTCCATCGGACCAGCGTTTGTAGTTGAGGGGTTTGGATGGGAGTTGAGGTTATTTTGGCCTCTGATATCCACACTCCCATTTGTCTCTCTGCTGGTTAGTGTTGGAGCTTTAGTCAAAAAACTCTCCAGAGGAAGTAGATGGGACTGAGGTTGAGGGTCAGGCTGGGTTTGAGACTGAGGTTGGAGCTGGGGCTGAAGAAAGCCCGACGGTGGAGGCTGCGGTTTCCTGTTTGGTTGTGGTGGCCTCGTCTCTAATTGCTGCCCACTCCAATTCCCCAAACAGTTGAAACCACTTTGTCCATTGCTCTCACTGTGAGGCTTGAGTGTGGTGTTCTTCACAAAGCTACTTATATCCATCCCTCCGCTTACAGCGACAACTATATCCGCTGGAGGCTTCCTCTGGCTCATGGAGAAAAGTAATGATGGTTGCTGAGTGCTGGAAGGCTGAAATATGGCCGGCTGGTTGGGTTTTACTTGAGAGATTAACTGTTCATGAGATTGAATCTTCCTTCCCTCGTCTGTTTTATTGTTCAGTGCTCCTTGAGTGTTATCACCGGCCGCTACACCCTGGTGCAAGTTCACATTACAATCCTTATTCTTTGTTCCATCGTTGTTGGGAGTCTGAGATTTCTCATTGCGCCTGTCCATCATCTTTGTCCAGCGCTGCAAAAGGCTTTTGTCGTTGTCACTCAGCAGGACCCCACCCAGCGAGTCCCCCTGTCTTCCCTCTCTTCTCTCCTTTTCCTTCATTTTCCTCTCCTTCTCTCTTGCCCGTTCCTGCCTCTTTCTTCTTTTCTCCTCTCTTTCGCGCTGACGCTCCTGGGCTGTGACAGGCCGACGCGACTCTGGAACAGAAGACTGGGCGGACAGTACTGCACCTCCTGCAACAGCGTCAATGCCCAGAGCAGAGTTACCTCCATCTGCAATAAAGATATCAAATTCAGATGAAGGTAGTGTAAAAATGTCAGTGATAGATGCAGATGTGGAAAACAATGAACTTACCACCCCTGGCTTTATTTCTGAGAGCTGATTTCAATAAAGCAGCTTTAAGTGCATTTTTAGTGTCCTCTGAAATAGCTCCTTCTTTTCTGGCCCCCTCTCCTGCACTTGGAGGAGGCCTGGCATTCTTGGACAGTGACTGTGAAAGGGACTGAGACAGAGACTGGGCCTGTGCCACAGAAAGAGAAAGGGAAGGCACAGTGGTGGGTAGGGGTGTTGTGGCCTGTGCTGGCGTTGCAGGAATGGAGGTGGGAGCCTGGGTCATGGACTGGCTCTGGGTGGGCTGAGTCAGAGGAGTCTGACTTTGGGTTAGCTGCTCCTGTACCTCACTGTCTCTCATTGTTTCTGATTGAGTGTCCTGACTAGAGACTGGTGTTGTTAAATCTATAGTCTCTGGCTCACCGTTGTCTGAGTTGGCACTGGGCATGTCCACATCAACTGGGCCACTTTCGCTTTTAGAGAGGAGAGGCAAATTATGGGTCACATGAGACGGGGTGACTTCTAAAAGGGGTGCAGGCTCATTAAAGGTTTGCATCTGATTTGTAAATGTATGGTTCACTTCTGCTGGTGTGTGCTCTTGTTGCTGTTGGGATTTTGCTTCCCTCATTTGCTGTTGCTGAATCTGTGCTGCTTGTGGGTGTTGTGCCATTGGAACCAGTGTTGATTTGCTCATGTTAACGGTCGAGGGCTGAGCATTACACTGGATACTGCTTTGTGCGGCAGCTCTGCCATTCTCCCTTGCCAAGGGCCTGAACTGCAGTCTCTGACGACAGCCCTGTTTGTTCAGATGAAAGTCCTGGATCTCCATCAGAATCGCCTCTTTAATTTGTTCCTTGTTCATTGGAAGTTTGTCAAACTCAAAGTCAAAAGCTGGCACACAAATTGGCTCATCATCTGGGTCGTGGTACTTGGACAGGTAAGGATGCTCCAGCGCTTGTGTTACACTGATTCTCTCGCGAGGGTCAAAGCGCAACATGGCCACCAACAGGTCCAAAGCCTCTTGTTCAGCTTGTGGGTACAGTTTGGCCAAAGGCACAGCGGTCCGTGATGGAAGACTCTGAACATAGGAGCGTACTCTGTCAGCCCTAATAGCACCAATCAGCCCCTCAGGAGGGGTGCCTAACACAGACAAAATGAGCTGGAGCTGGTGGACGTAGTGCTTTCCAGGAAAAAGCTGCTTGCGCCCCAACATCTCCGCAAAGATGCAGCCCACAGACCACAAGTCAATGGCCAAACTATAGTGATTCAGAGACAGCAGGAGTTCAGGAGCACGGTACCATCGAGTCGCCACATATTCAGTCATGAAGGAATGAGACTCCTCAGGGTGTGAACTTAGACCCCTCGCCATGCCGAAGTCACCAATTTTTAGCTCACAGTTCTCGTTCACCAACAGGTTGGAGGGTTTGAGGTCACGGTGGATGACGTTGGCAGAGTGCACATACTTAAGGCCACGGAGGAGCTGGTACAAGAAGTAGCGCGTGTGCTCTGAGGTGAGTGTCTGGGCAGAGTGTATGATCTGGTGCAAGTCGCTCTCCATAAGGTCCAGCACCACGTACCTGCACACATGGGAAGTGGAAAAGCGAAATGAGCTCAGGATAGTTTGACAATATGCCCACTTCTCAATCAGAGCTGAAGTCACCTTGATGTCCTGACTACAGGAAGTGAACTGTGACCATGTGGAAAGAATATCCTATTATTCTGGTGGATTGTCCTCAAAGACTTTGAACAGAAAATGACACTGTATGCGTTCCAAAACACAGTCTGACCTCAAAAGGCTTACCCAATATTTGTGAAACTCAATATTTCTATAGACTTTTCTAGCCTGAGGAGGAAACATGTGAAGTACATACACAGACTTGAAGGCAGCGTGGGGAAGGTTAGGCTGCAGGATGTCTTTGATGGCAATAATGTTGTCATGTTTGAAGTGCTTAAGAATCTTCAGCTCTCGTAGGGTGCGTTTGGCATTTGTCACCACTTCAAAAGCATTGGAGATTTTCTTTATCGCCACCTGCTGGCCTGTGAAATGCGAATAACATAATGCATAAGGTCAGGGTGTACACCTGTGTTTAAATGACAGTGATGATGAGTTTCCACATTTGACATTGAGCACACAGAATGAGTTACGAGTTATTTCTTCATCAAATCGGGCCCTACCATTGTCCCTTCTCCTGGCAGATGAAACAACTCCATAGGCCCCCGTGCCGATGGTTTCTATAACATCATACTCCTCTCCGACGTCGAATTTCACGTCCAGAGAGTGCGCTTTAAGCAAAGCCAAGTTTTTTGCTGTTGTGCTGGTGTCTGCGGTGCCTCCTGTTGCCTCAGCTTCACGCTGGTTCTCTCTGCTTTTGTCAGTGGCCATTCTTTCAGGCGACATGGCCAAGGGTTGACCATTTTTACCTTCTCCACCCTCCTTAGTTGACATGTTTCTGTAACGAGTCAAATTTAGCAAAGTAAAAGAAATTCATTGGTATCATATGAGTACTGCTTGTTTTTTTGTTTTATTTTTTACAACTAAAGTTAAAACAGCTCATTCTCACTATTGACTGATGCCTTGAAAAAGCTGGTTTGGCTATTCTGAGATCCTATTTTGTGGTTTAATAGAACTAGGGCTTGGAATTACATTTGTTCACCATTATGCATCACATAAGACAAAACTTTTTGTATGTCTAAGACAAGAACCTCTATTACTAATTTCTAATCACAGTTTAAGAATCATTAATCTGGACAAATGAAATCAGTCATCATTCTGCTCAAAGGTGAAAATCAAATTAGATTGGATTGTTGCCCAGTTCTAAATTTTTTGTTTAATTGATCAAAAAAAAAATAATCTTCTACTATTTTGATAATCATAACTGTTGGAATCACTTTTCAGTCAAAAACGTCAAACAACTGTTTGTTCCAGCTTCTCAAATGTGAGTATTTGCTGATTTTCTTTGACCTACATGAACGCAAACTGAACATCTTTAGGTTTTGGGCTGATAAGTCTGACAAAACAGACGATTTAAATGTCAGACACTTTGTAGATTAAACAATAACCAACTATTTAACAAAATAACTGATGCTGATTAACAATAAAAATAACCGTTGATAGCACTAAATTAAAGTGTCATGGTCTTTAACAAAACACGTGCAACATATCAGTATCATCTCACAACAGTGAATAAATAAAAATAAATAAAATTCGTATTTTATGTTTAAACGTTAAATAAAAGCTGAATAATTCATTGTGAACAATAAAATATACATAAACGAGGCGTGACCAACACGCTGCCCAGCAATTTCACACCCACTGATTTCAGGCCTGTCAATCAAGTGGCCCAAACCTGTAGCTCTCTGTCAAAACACGTCTCTAGATTACAGCCGGAGTCTATTTACAGATAGATAATTAGAAAACAAATCCACAAGGAGCTGTCTTTAGGGCTCGCTCGTGTTTGTACTACAGAATGATTGAGATAAACTAACTAACTTTACACGATAAAGACGCAGCCTTACCCACTTTTTGACGCAGGGGCGTAAGCTAGTTACCTGAAGCTCAGGCTTTCTAGGAACGTAACCCGTTAAATCAAGTCTTTCTCAATTACATAACCAAACAGGACAACACGGAAACGTGTTTGTACGTAACGGAGCAGCCTTTCACCTCGTGAGCCAACCAAAACATTCGTAATTGTGTTTTTAATCCGGTAACAGTGCTGCTTTCTCTTCTTTTTGTCTGCCGCTTCCTCATACAGTTCCGTGTAGGTTTGAGTGCAATGTGGCGGACCAATGAGGCGAGGTGACGTCCGGAAGGCTGTCCAATAGGAGCAGAGAATGAGCTGGAGGGCGGGACAACTCGGCAGATAGAAGGGTCTGTCTTTGGGGGGGCGATGATTATTATAGGAGGGGGCACATTTGGACAAAATTACCTGCATTTAAAGCTCTTTGTATGTATGATAGACTTAAACAATTAGCAAAGTAGAATTATAATCGTGTAGAACAATTACTACTAATCAACGCTGGAGCATACTGTAGGTAGGTATGTAAAATAGAAAAAAATGTTTGGAAGCACCTGTAATGGATAGTAAGTAAAAGTTAATTTACTCTAGTGTATTTTTTTTTTGATTAATTTGACAGCTTTAATTAGTCCAAAATATATGATTATCTTGTCTATCATATGATGTATGATTAGATGTTAAATACCCAATGACTGGATGTCAGTTTGATTAAACACTAATTTTATTTAGGAGTATGCATCATGTAAGCACAGTATAAACTAAAATTTGAGGCCCTCTCGACAAGACAAGCCGATCATTTTGGGTAACAAAGAAGGACCCATCTTAGTTGATATGCTAATGTTGCAGATTCATGAAACAATTGAAATTTATATAATTAAATACCACTAATTCACAAACCGTGAACATGGAAGCAGTTGTCCTCGTTGCCCTGGTTTGTAGTCCAGCCTTGCCCAAAAATAACAAACACATATAATCTTGTTAAATTAGCTCTATCATGACCAACTGCAACATTAAAATCATGTTAAAAATTAGCCAATAATGTAGAATGAGTAGCTTACTTTTGTATGTACATTTTGCTGATAATACTTTAACTTAAGTAACATTTTGACTGCAGACCTATTACTTTTAATGTAGAATTTTTACACTGTGGTATTACTTCTTTTACATAAGTAAATCTGAGTACTTCTTCCACCACTGATTATACATTAGCTAAATAAAAGTAGCAATACCACGCTGTAAAAATACTTCATTGAAAATGTTAAATAAATAATAGTATCTAAGGTAGGTGGTGGTGGTAGGTGAAGTGGAGCACATTTTGAGCTATTTTGTATCAGACTGCAACTAATGAGTATTTTCATCATTGATTAATCTGCCGATTATTTTCTCCATTAATTGTTTGATTTGTAAAAAAATTCTGAAATAGTAAGAAATGCCTTCACAGTGCAGAACCCAAAGTAACACACTGCTTGTTTTGCCAACCAACAGTCCAAACCTCAACATTATGAAAAAATAAATTAAAATAGGCTATGGCTGCAGAACATTGACTGTGAAGCCATGAGGTAAGAACATTTTACAAGGTCCTCAAAAGAAAGTCCAAAAATGTAATTACATTATTAAAAACAGGCTGTCAACGCTGATAATGTCTTCTCAGGACGTCAGTCAGGCCTCTGAGGCCATATTTAAAATGTTCTGGCTGATATTGTACAACTGTATGCTAACAAATACAAACAAAAATTCAAGAAAAAGACTACTTTGGCTATTTAGTTAAACTTTGACCTGACCAAGCAGTTTCCTCCCTTCTATGTTTTATGAGAGCAGCTCCTCCCCTATGAGTAAAAACAAACTGGCATTTATGTATATATTATTCAAAAACACACACAGGCCTTGATGAGGAAAACCTTTAAAAAGTTGACGCTAACTGTGCAGAAAAGCTGCCAGCCAGAAGACCTGCTTGGCCTCAGCAAGTATAGGATGCCCACACCTATAAAGTCAGCACTGTGGCCCTGATTGTTGATCAGGTGAACACTGGGTGGTCAGCATTTCTTTCAATAACAGGTGTGGAGTCTGAGGTTTGAGTGACACTATTAGAAATTAAGAAGGCCACATACCAAGATAGTTTTTGTTGCTTTTTAATAGTTTTTTGCTTGAAATGAAAAGATTTAAGCATACTGTTGTACAATATCAGCCACAACATTTTAAATATGGCCTCACCACCTGACTGACGTCCTGAGAAGACATTCTCTCTTCACAATCAGTTCTGCAGCCATAGCTCGTATATTTATATTATTACATAATATTACATGACGTTAATTATTGCCATGGATGTATGCTATACAGCGGTGCTCAAAGTTTCTGAACCTTTTTAGAATTTTCTGAATTTACTGGCTTCCTGTCTCACTCAGGATTGAGTACAAGATGTCCCTCCTTACCCATTAGTGCATCCATGGTGAAGGTGAGATTGTACATTCAATGCCTTTGAACGCATGTATGTGCTATATATGTTGGATAAATGTTGTATGGAAAGACTTGTATGGATTCTCTTCACTTGCATGACACCAATGGGAGTGTTGTATTACACACTGGAATGTGTATGGAGAAGAAAGATTCACACAGTATATAGCACACTGGTAAATCCTTCTTTTGGCCAGATGGCCTACATTAGGACATTTCTGATGTGAGTTTGTTGTCAGAGCTGCTGAGAAGCTAAGCAGTGTTAGAACCAGGTTAGAACAGAAGGGCATGCAGGTTTAACTCTGGGCTGAGGGTGAATGATGAAGATGATAACTAGGCTGCAAATAAAACATAAATATCAAAAACCAAATGAAATGAACAACAATAAATCCATCTATATCAGTAATCTGGATTCAAAACATTTAATAAAGACACAGTACAGGCCTTCAGTTAAATACTGCCACCTGCTGGTAGAAAGGGGAAACAGCTTGGTTCATTACGGTGGAAACCACATTAAATATTTATTTAATGATAATAAAACAAGTCTGCACACACAATCATTTCTTAGGTTAACCTATATTAGCCTACCAACTGTACTCCACCAAACAATGCGCTTAAAAAAACGTGACTCTTGCTGTTTACATGAATAAAAGCACAATATTATAGTGCATGTAATCAACTGCTGTTGCTAACGTATTTCTCTCGGTCCAAGTTTATTTATTTATTTATTTATTTTCATCTAACATCATCCTGTTCTAACGTTAGTGCTGCATAATACTACAGATACAGCAGTTCTAAAAGCTTGGCTTTTATTTTAATATCTATACTCTTACTTCCGGGTCACCTGGCTCACCGGTCTTTCTTTATAACGTCTATCTTCAAACAGAAAATGAAAATAGGAATTTCATAAAACCAAAGTCGGACCGTTATTTGAATTTGGTTTAGTCATTTTTCGTTTTAGGATTTAGAAACCAAAAACGGGAGAACGGTTCTTTTTTTTCCCGTTTCTTCGTTTTTGGTTTGAAACGACAAACGAAAAAAATGTGGTTTTCTCGTTTATTCGTTTATTGGTTCAAACGAAAAAACAAACTATCAAAACCTACACGGACCAAAGTACAAGTACTTTAAATGTGTAGCCTATTTAAGTACAGTAGCCTACATGAGTAAATGAAGGGTACTTTACTGTTCAACACTGTAGATCAGGCATAATGTGTGTGCAGACGGCAGACTGAACAATAGTTATGTAGGCCTACAGAGTACATACTTTACAGAAAACAGTTGCAGTGGTACAGCATGAACACTGACTTTCTAACATTCCTCCCTTGAGGCCAAACAGACTGAAGTCCACCGTAATTACACAGTAAACACCCCTCTGGCTGGACCAACATCGATACCCTGCTGTCCAATGAAAGGCAGCGACAAAACCCCACCAGACCAATCAAAAGTGGAAATCTGACTTTTAACACGTCGCGTTGACCAGGAGGACAGAGTTTTATTTTGTGAAGGTTGAAAGGAAACAGAAGCAAGCCGACAGAGGTATTTTATAAACATGGCGCTGCCGAAATGGGAGAGAAAAGCGCGTATATTTCTATGCGTTTTTGGCTTGTTTTTGTCTGTTTATGCGCTCCACGTCGAGCTGTCCCGAGAGAGAAACCCAGATTACAGGGCGATGTGCGACCTCGGGGAGTCTGTGAGCTGCTCTAAAGTTTTTACCTCCAGGTAACGTTATGTTTTTATTCCTCGTGTTGTTTGTTCACCTCATACCTGCTCTGTTGTGCAGAGTTGCAAAACCTCGACTTGTACTTTAGTGACCATTGTATCAGTTCGCACAGTTGTTGCCTGTAAAATCTGATTAATTCAGGTCCGAACCCCTCCCTTCATTGCCACGTGTAAAATCCTCTGGAAGTGCTTTACTGCAGCTACTATTTTACATTTTGAGAACACTAAATGGATAATCATCTTTTGAAATTCATATATTATCTGTATTATGGAATATTTTTATATGAGTTAGGCTATATGCTAAATGTGGGGTATAATCATTCAAGAATGTGTTGTTCTGTTTGTCTTTTTCTTTTTTTGACAGATGGGGACGTGGTTTTGGCTTGGTCCAGTTCTTTGTTGCCAAAGATAGCCCTCTGAACCAGCCCAACAGTGTGCTTGGCATCATATTTTACACTCTGCAGATGGGCCTCGGTTAGTCTGTCATTGTCTACTGGAAATTACAGGCAGGGCTAAGTGGTTTTAGACAAGATGGTCACTGTTTGCAATCCTGCATATCGGTGAACCATGGCTGGCCCTGCATTTAAGCTAAATTCAATATTGCATACTCTTTTAGTTGAAATAATGATATATATATTTACCAAATATTGCTTATGTATGTTTTATTGTTGGACTGAACTCCTCTGTGTTTGTGTGTTTATTGCAGGACTGTCTCTGTCCAGAAAAGCTGCCATGTTTTTGGTCTTCTCCTCCTGGGTGTCTGTGGCTGGCTCACTCTATCTTGCATCTATTCTCGCCTTTGTTCTGGGGGACTTCTGCATGGTGTGCGTGTCAACATATATTATCAACTTTGCGTTGCTCTTCACCAACCTGAAACGAAGGAGAGCAATTGAAGGAATGAAGGAAAAGGCTGGATAGAAATTGTCACTCGTGAAATTCAACACCTTTTTTTCCCTGCTGAGACAAAGTCGCACTGGATCTGAACAGCAAATTCAATCCCACAGATTTTCTGCATTGTTTACAACTGTTAAGACTTTTCAGAGAACCACAACTGGATGTCATGAAGATCTAAAGCATTATTTTTAATGCAGAAATGTCATCATGCAGCAGTTTTTGTAAATCAATGTGCATTTTTTATGTTGATTACACACTTTTGAATTCTATCTCTTATCTCGTGATTTAAGCCTGGCTAGTGAAGACAACAAAAATCCTTTAAAGTGGATAAACACTAAAATCACTAGATGTTAAAGCAATACATAATCATGTAGTTACTCAGTCTAACCATTAGATGGAGCTGAATCCCCAGGTTTATCATTTATCATTTATTTTCATAAACCTGAAGGAATAGCAAGGCCCCTACTGTAAAATAAAGGTACTTCATGGAACTAGCTTGTAACTCTAAAAATCACAAGTTCACTCATTAAGTTTTTGTGAGCTGTATTATTTAGACACATGCCAAAGCGTGCCACTACGGTTGATAGTGTCTCTTAAATCCTCTAGCAATGCTGCCTGTTGAATGCAGCTTCACTCGAAAGTAACCGCAGGGCACACAGTGACAGTGAAAAAGTAGTTCCCTTAGTGGTATATATTCATTCTTGCTTTATTTTGTTTCATGACAATTCATTAAATCTTGTGAGACGTGAATCATTTGCACTTCTTTAGATCATGCTGCCATTACATCTTATACAATTTCAGTTCATCATCAGTAGTTGCGGATGTCAGACAAACTAACTCTCCTATAGTTTACTGTGAAAGTCATCAAAGAAGCTGTTAATGAACCACATTGTCCAATGTCCATACTGCTATTTCATCTGAATTTATATGAGAATTGAAAAACTGTGTACAGAGTATAACAGTGTACTGATATTTGGTTGATACACCATCTTGTTAAATAAAAAAAAAAAACAACGATTTGACCTCAGTAAAGAGAAATGAAATCGAACAAGATTGTCACTTCTCTGTAAAGGAGTATTTCTTAACTGGAAAATGTGACTCCTACTTGCTGACCACTGTGCTACAATATTATTAACATTTGTAGATCAAGTTAGAAAGTAGATGGGTAAAGCAACTTTAACTAACGGAAAAATAATTAAATCAGCAATTGCATTTAGAATAACGATACAGATATGCATAAACAGTATTTTTTTTAATCGATGCCACAGCCCTTATAAAAGTGCACGTGAAGTGGCCATGTCAAGTTCTGAATAACATTTTTTTGATATATGCAGTGATTTAACAGCTGTGCACGTCAAAAATGCCCTTAGTTACCTAAAATAAATGTTTCAGCAGTTGTCCATCAAGTGTTGCTTCTTCATACCAGTTGACTTGCAGTGTGCACAGATGGCAGACAAACAAAGACTTTACCACAACATAACCAAACTAACATCCATGTCAAATTTTAACTTCTTTTCTCATTGTTATTCAATTTTCTTGTGTTGTTACAATAACAATAAAGATATTTGATTCTATTCATGATCCCAACCTGTCAAATTACTACTCGTACTCTAACTGCTTCACATAGTTCACTTCCTCATTAAGTGGTTTTCCACAAAATCATGTTGATTCTTAGTAACAAGTGACTCAGTAACAAGTTGTTATGTTCAGTGAAGGGAAGTAACTAAATAAGCTTACTGTACGTAAACCATAGACTGTATATAAAAACATTAAACACAATTTTGAGGTACTTGTACTTGAGTATTTCCATTTTTTGATACTTTATTCATTTATTCATCATAGGTTAGTATATGCAACATATAAAGTAATTCAAATTAGCACCACCTTTACCAGCTGCAACATAAAAGTGATGTAAACATGAATACATCAATAATCATAATCCATTATTAAAATATACATTCTGAAATGGGCCCTATACTACATAATGAATTTTGGTATTTTAAGCATATTTTGATGCCAAAACATTCGTAATTTTACTTAAGTAAAATTTTGAATGCATGACTTTTACTTTTAACAGAGTATTTCTACATTTCTTATTGCTACTTTTACTTAAGTAAAGAATCTCAGTATTTCTTCCACCACTGTTTGTGTTTAATCTGTCAGGTCACCATGACAAAACTGCTTGTCCTCTTTACAAGTGATGACCAGAGACAATGGGTGACTAAAGAAAGACAGTGGTCTGGTGTGAAACTGAACATTAAGGCAATTTCGAGTAACAAGTGATATCCTAAACTTCCTTCATTTGCTGTGCGAATCTCTAAGTTTAATTTAATCATCCATTGCAAGTGGTTCCAGATTGTTTTGTGACATCAGTATTTGGGATAGACCGGAACATGTGAGATCAAGAGAGGTACAGTAAAAGTCTCCTTCAGCAAAATGTAAGAAATGTTTTGGTAGTTTGCTTTCCGCAAAGTCACTGCTAAACCACAACGTTCTACCGTTGACACTTTTCATGTCTCTTTTATCACTTCCTCAAGTGAGTCATGATCAACCCAGCAGTTTAGACATATCACCACATTTGGTGTACACAATGTGTATTTGACAATTCTTTATTTTTATTTCCTGTGTTTTCCCTGCCCCTTCCTCCTCTGTGTGTGTGTGCTTTAGTTAGAGTTTATTGTTGGAGAGTTGTCTTATTTGTTATGTTGTTAAAATAAATGGATTGACTTATCAAACCTTAAGTTTTATTTTTCAGTGACAAGGAAACGGCAGGCATACTGAAACAACCAAAGCTTTTTAAATAAGAATTAAATGAGGATCAGGGCGGCCTTCTGCTGTGCAAGTCAGACTCATCTTGGTTCCAGGTGGTCTTTGCCAAAACTTCGGGTCCTTGTTAAAGGAGAAGGTTATCGGCATGCCATCTCCTATAGTAGCTGCAATCCCAATTTGACTGACCACTTTGATTTTTTTCTTGCAAGATACTCGTGTCAAAACTGGTAACAAGGTTGCATCAATCATTTCCAATAAAGGTTATATTTTTAACAGCAACAACTGTTACGTGTAGTGTGGGGACAGAGAGGACCCAAATGCAAAGTTTGGAGGGAAGGAGGTTTATTGAGGGAAAAAGGGGTAGAGGGACTGGAGTGGAGGGAGAGGTGGATGCCGGGGAAACACAGGCACGGGGAACCGAGGAGACTGGGACCAGGGAGCCGGGGAACACTGGGGCCGAGGAAGCGAGGGAGAACAGGGAGGACGCCGTGGGGGAAGTCCGAGGAGGAGAGGACCGGTGGATGAGCCCAGCCGACTGAACGGAGGACGAGGGTGAGTGTGCCTGGGAGGGAAATAGACAGAGAGACAGGGTTAGAGATAACGGAGACAAAGCACAGGGAAAATGTGAGGAAACATGACAGCCTGAACACAGAGGTGGCACCGGGTATGGAGCAACGACGATCAAGCAAGAGTGGTGTGGAGAACCGAGGTTGAAATACAGGCAGGGATGAGGTTGATTACTGGCAGGTGTGGCAGGCTGACGAGGTGGCTGATGAGGTGCAGGTGCAGGTTGTTGGCTGGGCTCAGGAGCAGAGGGAGAGAGAGAGCACACAGGGGAGAAAACACAGGGAGGCAGGCAGAGAACAGAAAACCAAGGAAAAGGCAGAATAACTGATAAAAAGGAGGAAAATACCAGGACACTCACCGTCAGCCGGGCTGCCACCACAATAACAACAAGGGTATTTTACTGTAGTGTGATGACATTTTAACGAACCATAGCTGAATACATGCCTTTCTTTATGATAATTTCGTGGTAATTTAGTGAGTCAGTAATTTGCTCAGTTGGTAGATCCCAGACCTTGCATCCCAAGGATTGCAGGTTTGACTCCTGCTCTCAGCAAAGTCATTATTCTTCTTTGTGTTTTTAATCATTCTCTTCAACAAAGTTGTTATGAAGAGATTCAGGGGAATCCAGTCACACATTTCCCGAAATGTAAATCCAAAATAAAGATATGAATCGATGGCCGCTTAGGGCTTCCGTAGTTTTTCAATATGTGTTGTAAAGTTAATTAAATGAAGGACAACATTTGTGTTATTTATTCTGTATTTCATCATATGTACTTGCATCAATATTACACATTTTATAATTTATTCCCAAGCAAAGCAATTCAGTCAGTAAGAGTTATATTAAAAGTTATTTTTAGCAAGTGAGCAGCTCTTAACCATACCACATTGTATTTCAGCAGTTTTACAGTAAAATATGTGATGAGAAAATCAGAATCCAACTGATCACAGTGAATTCATTTCTTTCACCATACAAGAAATTCTACAAATAAACACACAAAGTTGGCAGAAATATAAATGAAATGTTTCATTGTAAACCAACAAAGGGCTCTTTAGAAAAAAAGTTGTATTAGAAAAATGCAATCATTAGCCTCTTGAAAACTGCCACTTACATGTCTGGATCACTTGGGCTGTTTGGAATCACTCTATGCAGGCCTACTCTATAGTGCATTACATTTACCCTGCACCATTTCATTTGAGAGTCTAAATTTTAAGTACAATTTATGCTCTATAGAACCAATGTTTACAATGTTTGTAAACTTTGAATGGTTTTGTTTTTCATGATATTATTTCAAAGTGTACACATATCATTTATCTACAGTATATTGGGCCACAGAAAATGAAAGCCTGAGCTTACACATTGCTAGTCTGGTGCACAGTGGGTCAGGATCACATTCAGGTTGATTCAGGTTATTGATGACAACTTAAAGTATCCGCAATACAAAGCTTAGGGTTTTATTTTCTGTGTTTTGATACAATGGGAATTACTGAATGATTTTTAAGGGCCTGACCTGAAGAGGTACAACTAGAGTATTCACTTTTTAACCAGGAAATCCTCTTATGACCCCTTCACTTCATTTTGTGACCGATTTTTGGGGTCCTGAGCCCCAGGTTGGAAGCCTCTGTTGACTGGGTGTGTTCCAGACACAGACAAGGTTTTAAACTGAATGAATTCAAAGTGGTGGTTTGGATATTTCTTCCATACAAATTATGTACATTCCTAAAGATGGCAAGATTTTACATTTAAGATTAAGGCAAGACACCACAGTCCAAAATGTAGATGCTTTTGCTTCAGTCTGTCATTTTCCAGATTATTTAGCAAATATTATTAGCATACTTTCATAAAATGTACAAAATCATCATTTACTAGTTCGCACAATGTTGGCGCTTATATCATATAAGAAATGTGTTCATGTGACAAACATCTATGCTAAGTAGGTTTCTATCGCGTTAGCTAATTTTTAACAGCGGTTTTCTCAAAATGACTGTTTCCTGTACGCCAAGTCCTTTTCCTCCCCCTTCAAGGCCGTTAGATGATCATAATTTTACACACTGTTTCTTAGATCTTATAGCAAGACATTTACAGAGGTTTTCAAAAATCGTGGAAAAAAAGGGTCCGTCACACATATGACTAGTATATTTTCAATAAATCCATGAAAAAACAGTCTTTTGACAAACAGTTCTGTAAATGTCTGGCCATTAGGTATATTATCACAATAAAACCCAAAACAATTCATGTCAAGTCTTTTAAATGTGCAAGAAAATGGATTTGTTTGATATGTGAGATATCAGTGCATATTTAATTATGTATTTAAAAAAAATACATTTTACTACATCGTAATTCAAAAAAGGTTCTATTTATGTTTACTATGAGCTTGTAAAGTTTCATTGTGATTGGTGTGATTTGACTAGTGTATCACCTTAAAAATTGTACAACTCTGTGAAGCTAATCAAAGATAACAATGCACACACTGTAGATGTTAGGACAGTTGTTTTGTTTTGTGGTCAACAGAAATCAGAAGGCTATTCCTATGAATGTATTAGATCTGAAAAAAGCTGGTCTTTGTGGGACGTCAACTGATTTTAGGTTTGTTATTCTCCACCAACTACTCCTGCATCTTCTGCTTCTTCTGCTTCAATCCTCTCCTTGTATTTACTCTTGAAAAATCCAGCCTAAGAGCACAAAACCATACAGTTATATAAAAAAACATGCATAATAAATATATTTAAAGAACCATTCATTGCCTCCATAGAGCCGTGTAATAAACTGACACACCTTATACAGGCCAGCGCTGAGTAGAGCTAATAGGGCCAGCCCTCCCAGGGATCCTCCGACAATCTCTTTGGTGAAATCTGGTTCAGGATAGACTTCTACCTCTGCCTCAATCTGAGAGATGAAATGACACAATGAGGATCAAAGTCAAGCTGTTTTAAAACACAAATAAGTCAAAACAATGTGTAATCACCTTGCGAACAGGAGGGTTGTTATTAGACCCTGTTGAAAAGAAGATGTACTGGTTTCTGTCGTAGTCCAGACTGGCTGTGCTGGTCAAGAGGAATTTGGCAGATTTAAGTCCAATCTGCAGGGAAAAAATGGGGAGTGGGATGAGCCTATTGATTTGAAAATAATTATTTCTGAAGATTTAATTAAGATATTTTACTAATATATAGTCAGAACCAGTTGCAATCAAAATGCTTCCAAATGTAAACTCACAAATTCATTTGTTAAATATAATACATGCACATCAAGTACCTGCTCTATCCATCCAGAACTAAGGTTGGCAGAGATTTTGTAGCTTTTACTCTCCTTTCTTCCCATGAATCTACTGCACGTGAACACTCTGCAACTGGCTACAGAGCAGTCCTGTTGGTGAAAGATTAAAAGAAGGCAGAAAGCAGAGAAAGCTGTAGTCAGGCCTGTGAACTCCGGTGGGGTGGGGGTTTAGTTATCTGGATGTAACTACAGATCTATGAGTATGTGCGTAGCCCCTCTACCTCGGCACCCTGAGACTGATCTTTGTGCTCTCTGCCAATCAGGAGGTAGCAGCCACACACTATAAAGATTATTATATAGCGCCAGGTATTCATCTCCCAGGAACCCACCTTAAAGCACAATGTGTTTGCCCTTCTCTTTAGATCTGTGTGAATCACATGGGTGCCATAGTTTTCATTCAAAATGGCAAATTTGCAGCTATGTGTAATGTTATCATTTCTTTTGTGTGCATATAACAAACGTACATTTCTAAATCTATAATTAGACTAGATTCTAACTCAGAGATGGTAGAGGCGTACTTACCACCAAGTTATTTTTCTGTATCTGAGCAACAAATTCTCTCACTGTAGTTTCTTCATCTTTGACTTTTTGGCAGTCTGGAATCTGAAATACAGCCGATTCATGTCAGTTTAGCAGAAAACAAAATGTGATCCTTGTATTACCACATCCATCTATCCATCCATGAGGCTGCAGATGCATCAGACCAGTTACAGTTGGGACATTTTTGTCTTCAGTAACTATGAGATTTCATGGTACCTGCAAACTGCTCGAATCCACCCAGATATCTTTATCACCGAGCTTTACTGGCACCCTGATCACCACAGTTAAATTGAGTGGTCTGAATTCATTTGTAACCTAAGAGAAAGGTGGAAAAGAAAAGGTATTAAACAGACTAGGTGAGCATTAAAATGAAGTCTAAATTAAGTAAATTAATTTTAACATGATTACTAATAATATAATATGATAAGATATTTTACCACAATTGTTTGTTGGACTGGTTTCTGCAAATTGTTCTTTCCGAAAGAGAAATTGGTGTAGCTGAGGGAACTAAATAAACATATTAAACATTTGAAAAATGTTAGATAACAACATGTCAACATAAAAGTAGTAATTTTAAATAATTTTATTTAACATACAACAACAGATACCTTTGGATGGTCGCAAAAATGCCGTATTTCACATTAATCTCTTTCATTTTGTAGAGTTCGCTTGAGCTGGAGTGCTCCTGATTTCCACTAAAAGAGAGGTGAAATTATTTGTACAAATGGTTATAGGACTGTAAGTTGGGATCAGATGTTCCGTTATTAATCCTCCATGGGGGAAATTTAAGTTGGCACAGCAGTACAGAGGAATGTAAAGAAAGATTGCACACATATTGCACACATAGACACATGAATATTGTTGTACTTATAGGCAAGCAGTTGTACAAGTACCTGGAAGCATTTGCAGTGACAAAAATCCTACTGCCAAGTTGGCTAGTGGTTTGGATCCCATAGTGGACGATGAATAAAGCCTAAAATGACATGAAGAGATCAGATAGTCTCCTCTTTTTGCCAAACCGAGAAGAGAGCCTTCTGCACGAAGAACAAACCTTAGTTTTGCTCTTGAAAATAGGCTTGTCAACAGTGCAGTCTGTCCTTCCTCTGGATAATCCATCTTCACTGTCGTAGGAGTTGCACTCAATTCTTCCCTTTATTAAAAAACCAAAACAAAGTTCACATTAACTGGAATGGCTCTGACCCGAGAGAGCAGCTCTAGTCTAATAGTTGAATTGAAACAGACTTGAGCCTGGAGCCTTACCTGCAGGCTTGTAAACTTCCTAAAGGAGAGTCCGACTGGGTATGTGAGAACAACCCGGCTGTTGTAGGAGTTTTCCTCCATGTTCCCCACTGAGACGGTGACATTAAGCAGGTCATCAATGCCCACTTTAACCTCTGAGGAACTGACAGATTATGAGGAAAGAGAAAAGTGAAGGTGGAGGAAAACAAGACAAAGAGTACAGCCATGCTAGCTGCTATGTGAGGATTAGATAAAGCGGTGCTTTGAGCTTAATGCTACCATCACCATATTTAAAATCTCAGTTTAGCGTGTTAACGTGCTAACATACGTGCTAGTTAGCACAAAACACAACTGACCACAGAGGCTGATTTGAATGTTAAATATTTTTAGGTATTTATCAAAGACAAATTTGACCCGATTATTGCGCTAGATGAAACGTTAATGGATCACAAAGTGATTTCAGTTCATCACAAAGGGGGCATGAATGTGTGTAAAAAATGTCATCACAATCCATCTCATAATTGTTGGAGCATTTGAACTAAAAGCACTAATAAAACCCTAAAGGTGGTGCTAAAGGAACATCAGTGATCCCTAAAGTCTAGGATACATCCCCTGGAAACCATGAATATATGTACTAAATTGAATAATACCAAATAATCAATTAGTTGGTGCTAATCCATCCAGTAGACGTTGGGATATTTCATAAAGAAACTTTGACCTGGTGATAGTGGTAGACAAAACGAGTATCACCAACACATCATTGTCATTGAAACACATCCTCTGGGCACTGCAAATGTCTGTACAGAATTTCAAATCTTGTACCAAAAAACATTGTCAGGCTGACATTGTAAGCCCTAGGTCCATGTCACTAACATGGATCAAACATTACATAAGGTTAGGGGTTCCAACAAGTACAAAAATCCTTCATACACCCTTACTATGATATTTCACACTGAAAAGGCATAGCTAAAATATCTGTGCCTTTTACTCTCCTGTTCTGAACTCAAAAACCAAGAAAATATAAGTAAAATGGCATACTGATCAGTTTGAGTGTGCAAGCCCTTTGTGCTTGCAGAAAATATAAAGTGACCATGTAAACACACCCAAGTAAGGTTTCACTCACTCAGTAAAGTTGAAATCCACTTTCAGGTTATCTACACAGTTGTTGTCAGTGCCGCAGTTAATCTCGAACCCTAACTGTGGAAGACAGTTTGAGGTAAACAATGTTTGTTCAGAAAGAGTAACAACAATCAGCCGACTGACTGCACACTTTCACAGCACTGCAGAGCTCTCTATAAAGTAGCTAATGTGAAATGGTGAATTATGTAGAAACTATTAAATTAATCTTCACAAAAAGTACTAGCAAAAGGGAATATCATTTTTTTAGCTTCACATTGACTAGGCTTTGTTGTTCAGTTAATATTCAGACGGACAACAAATACCACAGTAACAAGTGTTAGCAAGTGCAATAGGATATCTTTGAAGATTACTTACAGGATAAAAGGTTGTTGTCTGAGCCTGTTGGGCAAGACTTGGGCTGAGAGTATCAGCAGAAGATACACCGTCAAAGGTGAATCTGAGCTCATTGTTAAGTGCATTGAGAGCATCGTCTGGACAAGCCTACAAGAAAAAAGCACTACTGTGAAATAGTATTTGTCAAGGTTGTGAGAATTTAGACTCTTTAACACAACACCGGCATTAAACATGGGATATTTCAGTATGAGAGAGGCTGTGATTTTCTACATTGAACTTCTTGAATCTACAAGATTCCAAGAGTCCAACAGCTCACCTGAATGGCGAAGTTCACCTCGTTGCACTGTTCCTGGTTTAAGTCAAGAAGAATGGATCTAGTCTGCTCTCGTGTTTTCTCATTGATGTAAGCTCGGTTGTTTGGGACCTTGCGGGTGACATCAAGCGTTAGAGTGTAATTAATCCTTGCTTGAGCTGGAATAGATAAGAATTTCATTTAAGGTTAAATGTTAGTCATGTACACAAATACAAGTATTTAAATGGATGCACAGTGGAGAATCAACAACCTGTGTTTACTGGAGAGTGTCTGCTCATGGTGAAGCAGATACGAGCTGTGTTCTCTAGTGGTTTTGAACAGTCTGAGTTTTGAGTGGGGATTGGGTTTACACTGAATGACACCGTAGCTTCTACCATTACTATAGGCTTTGATCTGAAATGGACAGAGCAGGAAAACACACATGAATGACCTTTGGCTTTGTCATCAGTAATACAAAAGAAAGCCAAACTGATTATCAATACATCTTAGCTGCCTGACACAATCCATTATTGGTGAGCAGTACTGTCCAAAATTAGTAAAAAGAGACTGAATGAAGTTTGGTTTCCTCTGAAAGAATAAATGTGAAAGATATAAGCCTTATGATTAAATAAAGGTTACAAATGAACATAAATGGTAGAATTGCACTAGATGACAGGAGCATCTTGGACTTACCTGAGTAAAACAACTGCTCCCTTTGAACCCACCGCTAAGTCGTGCAGATTATCCCCACTAAGGTCAAATGATGACTGACTGATTGATATGCCGAAGAACTTCAGTCCTTGCCGGACTTCCGAGCCAGTAATTCTCTATGTAAATGGAAATATTTTAATGAATCAAATTGAAAACAGTATAGCTTTTCTATAAAATAAAGTGCCAAACATGACGCAATACATTTTTTTATTTGCTTCTTTCATCTTGCTCACCTGGGAGTAAGCAGAACTGATTGTTCTTCCTCCTTCGCCGTGGAATATATAGATGCTGCCCTGACCGTCATTCTCCAAAGGTGCTCCAACGGCCAAATCACTGAGACCATCGTTGTTAAGATCAGGCAGCACAGCAAGAGAAGACCCAAACCGTCCTTTTGAAAATGCATCCCCTCTCAGTACTGATGGAGAATCTAAGTGACAATCGACACTCTGATGAAAATATAAGGATGAGAGTCAGTGTTTGCATGGTCAATAAACAAAACAAGCACAAGCATTTAGTGGTGCTAGATAAAACTGTTGTTTACCAAATCAATTAAGCTGCAAACATAAACTCTTCCCTCTCTATCAGTGTCGATGTACATGGGGGCAGATATGAGGATTAGGTCTGTGTAGGGCTTAGGATCCACGTCCATCGCACAAACCTCAGCCCCAAAATATTCACCAATCTGAAACTGTGTAAGCAACACATTATCAATAAAAATTACATTAAAGATGGAAATAACAGTTTTAATTTATTAAAAATATTTTTACAATTTGCTTCTCACACACCTGCCATGGAAAGGGATCAATCTGTTGTTGAAAGTTGTTTCTGTAAGTTGTCATCACAAGTCCTCTGTGTTTATATCTCGGAGCACCAACAATTGTCAATTCACCGTACACCGTTTTAGCAACAGCCATGGAGTAACCTGGAATTCAAGAGTCAAGCCCATATGTTAAAGTATCCCAAGGTTTGGCCTACTGTGGATAAATTGTATAAATTTTGAAGATTTGCAGAGTTTCATTTTCATTTAACACGATAAAAAATACTTGCTTGAGTCACACCTTACCCAATATTCCAAGCACAAGCTTTCCAGTTCAAAATACTGTTGGCTTGTCTGCATATATGAGATCAGACATTTGTAAAACCATCGCAATTTCTACATTAGCTGCACTTTGGATTTGTTTATATCTTACTGGCTTCTGTACCACTCTGAATCATAAAAGATCAACCAACAGGCTTAAAGGTGGGGTGTTTTTTGTTTCTCTAAATGGCCCTTAATTCTCTCACGCCCAGCTCCCGAAGTTAGGCTGTGTTCAGGTTTTTGTCTGCAACCACTTCCTGTTTTCTTGGCATTCATCATCTTGCCTCCTTTCAGGTCTTTGTTTTCCCTCTGCCCTGTGTGATTACTACTCCCCGCCCTTATGTGCTGCACCTGTGCCTTGTTGTTGCCCCTGCCCTAGTGTATAAATACCCTTGTCCCCTTTGTACCTGTGCCAGTTTGTCTTGATCGCTTGTGTCAGAATCCTAGTTATTTCTTGGTGTGTGCGCGCTCTTCTGTGTGTTTTGACCAATGCTCTCTGTTTTTGACTACCTCTCCAGCCTTGTGATTTTGGTACTGTTGCCTGAGACTTTTTGGATTAGGTTCAACAAACTGTTTATTTTTGTGAACCCCCCTCGAGTCGTGCTTTGTGAGTCCATTACCTCTATGTGCTGCCATTTATAAATTCACCTTTAATGGAACTATGTTAATTGATGTCTTATTTTTATTTAGAAGATCTATCACAAGCTAATTTTTTTTGTTTTTAAAATACAAAGCTGCTTGCATATGCTCCCTGAACCTTTGACTCCACATTCTTTATTTGATTTCTTTCTGTCCCGTGCATTGTCTTGCATTTGATTTGATTTCCAAAATATGGGTAGACTGTTTACATTAGAGCAGTTTGTGATCACATGATCACATTTATATGTGTTAGTCATTACTATCATATTCTTACCCAGATAACTGTCAGTCTCCATATACTCTGGTGCAAAGGTGCTGACTATCGTGCCTGCGCTTGTGTATTGTTGGTAGCCTCCCTTCCATTCGTTGGCACCAACAATACCCATCAGAAATCCCTGCCATTTTGACAGAAATTTAAAGAAAATATGATTGCCACAAAACAGCCAAAGAAAAGAAATGTGTAATACATATAAAATGTGTATTCTATAAGTGCATAACTGTCTGTCTACTTCTTACCCACAAAGAGTCACACAGATGCATGTGTAAGTGTGTGTCTGTTTTTCTAAAACTATATTGTTCAGTGAATTTCTGGTGATTTTAATTACCCCAGGCACATAAGCTGCACTGAATCCCCCTTGAGACATTTCCATTTTCAGTGACTCTCCACTTGTTTGAGATCCTGTAACAGCAACATAAATAAGCACAAACTCTTATTGAATGACACAATGATGTTCAAGTACTTTTACTGAATGATACAGTATGTAGATTCATTACAGCTCAAAGTAGTAATGGTCAATGATGAACATAAAACTATTCATTGTTTCTTTTTGGAACCAGAACAATTACAGTAATTTCAACTGAATGTTATATTAAGTTTACATTTGTACCTTCGATGGAGAAGATTTTGTCCTGCAAATTCTGCCTTATTATTTCAAGTGCGTTAAAGTTGTCCACTTTAAACACATAGTTTGCTGGGGGAGAAGTTGCAATGGTTTCCAGTTCCCTTATTGCATTGTATTTGGCAAATGCACGCCCAACCTAGGGATGTTGAGAAAAAAGTGTTGGAGGTGTTGTACTTTAAGAAATAGAAATGGCAATTTTCCAGCTACATTATGTGTGAGAGTATTGAAAAGAAAAAAAAAACAAGGCCAAATAGCATTCTGAGACGTTGCATCATTTAACAGTTTAGGTACCTACAGTGAGCTACATGTCTCAGTCAGATGTTACTGTTTCACACTCTGGCCTTCTCAAACAATTGCACAACAATTGTGCCCGGTGGCTATAGTGACCTTGATGTTGTAATTTTGTACTGTGCTTGTGTATGTTTTTTGCACTGGAACCAAGCTACCATGCTGTACCAAAACAATTACCACCAACTCTGTTTCATGGCAATAAAAAAGTATCTTTCTATTTATTTATCTATCTATAGTTGGTTGAAGGATTTGGAATTATACATAGTAGTGGTTGGCAATATATTAATTCTTTAAAGCATTTATTTAACAAGATTTTTTTAAAAAGCAAAACACACCTGAATCTAACTAAAATGTCCTAAACAAAGATAAAGTTAAGTTAAGTCGTGTTTTATTTATAAAGCGCATTTAAAAACAACCAGGGTTGACTAAAGTGCTGAAAAAAGCTGTTCAATATTAAAAATAATAAAATAAAAAACAGATAAATTACAACAGGTCAAATAATTAATGACATACAACAAAAAAGAGAAAAACAACACTGTTAAAAACAAGGCAGTTAAGCACAAGTGCTTAAACACCAAAGAATAAAAATGTGTTTTAGGACAAAACTTAAAAGTTAGTGTTGTAATTCTTGAGACCGGTCTTAAGACCACTTTTTGATAGTCTCAGTCTTGTCTTGGACTCGACTGCATTTGTACTCGGTCTTGTCTCGGTCTCGGACAGTGAGGACTCTGATGTTGATTGGATGTAAAACTTATGGCTTCAAATGCAAGCCTAAATAAAAATGTGTTGTTACCGTTAATGGCTATCACCCCTCCCCGCCCCCTTCACACGCACTCCAAGAAAGTGAATGGGGGAGACAAAGAAGCTGTGGCTGTCTAGGAGCAGGAGGATATGTCAGCAAAATCTTCGTAATAACATTTAGCTTTTTAAACTATAAAGGATTAATCTATCAAACGGCGTCCAGAAAAAAGCACAGGAATCTGTAAATTCTGCAGTGCAACCTTACAGAGATGGCTGGGACCACATTATTAACTTTTACTGCCACTTAGAAAGAAGTATGTGTATGTGATGTTAGCAAAGCTAGCAAGCTTATGCATGTATACTGTATGTTTCAGGGCACTAATTTCAGTTGCTTGCTATGGTTGCTTGCAAGTTATTTGCCACCTAGCCAGGTGCTCAAGCTACCTAATTACACTGAACAAAATTATAAATGCACCACTTTTGTTTTTGCCCACATTAATCATGTGTTGAACTCAAAAACTTTCTCTATGTACACAAGAGGCCTATTTTTCTCAAATATTATTCACAAATCTGTCAAAAACTGTGTTAGTGAGCACTTCTCCTTTGCCGAGATAATCCGTCCACCTCACAGGTGGGGTATATCTAGATGCTGATCAGGCAGAATGGGTATTGCATAGGCTGGCCACAATAAAAGGCCACTCGAAACAAATTGTTTTTTATGGTTGTCAGTGGCTTCATGATAGGATGGTGAATTTCCTTGTGTGGCCAAGGTAGAGCCCTCACCTTAATCTGACTGAATGTCTGTGAATGGACTTGAAGAGAGCAGTCAATTGCCGCTCACCACAATTTTACTTCAACAATACTGCCAGGAAGAATGGACAACTATTCCCTAATCTAGGAGAGCAAAGCTGATAAAGACATATCCAAATCAACTTGCTGGGATTAAAGCAATAGGGGATGTAATATCAGGGAACTGAACACTTCCAACTTTCAGCATGATTTTAATGGGTTTTGATTTCAGGTTATAAGAAAAAAAAAGGTTGAACTTACCCCAATGGCAAATCGAACTATGTTTTTTTTTTCAGCTAAAGCTGCTGCATTTGGCAATTCCTGTGGGTCATTAGATTCTCCATCTGTAATGACTATCAGAACTTTCTTCACATTTGACCTGGAACCTCCATTTACTGAGAAAATTTCATTGCTGTCAAAAGAAAGGGCTGCATTCAATACATGTTATTGTTCTATTGTACCTTTTGTAGTATTAAAAATACAAAAAAGTACAAAAAGAAAAGTATTCTCACTAACCTCTAGTAGTTTTTAGCTATACAAATAGATTAGGTTATTAAAGGTCATATGTGGGCGTGTGGTGAAGACCTTTTGCTGATTTTTAATGCACTGGATACCTCTTTTGGATTTCTACAGTAAATTAGCAACAATAAATATCATTTTGCTTGTTTTTTTTTTACTCTGTCTCCAGGCATTGTACAGGTGCTGGTCATATAATTAGAATATCATCAAAAAGTTGATTTATTTCAGTAATTCCATTCAAAAAGTGAAACTTGTATAATGTATACATTCATTCCACACAGACTGATATATTTCAAGTGTTCATTCCGTTTAACTTTGATGATTATAACTGACAACTAATGAAAACCCAAAATCAGTATCTCAGAAAATTAGAATATTGTGAAAAGGTTCAATATTGAAGACACTTGGTGCCACACTCAGCTAATTAACTCAAAACACCTGCAAAGGCCTTTTAAATGGTCTCTCAGTCTAGTTCTGTAGGCTACACAATCATGGGGAAGACTGCTGACTTGACAGCTGTCCCAAAGACGACCATTGACACCTTGAACAAGGAGGGCAAGACACAAAAGGTCATTGCTAAAGAGGCTGGCTGTTCACAGAGCTCTGTGTCCAAGCACATTAATAGAGAGGCGAAGGGAAGGAAAAGATGTGGTAGAAAAAAGTGTACAAGCAATAGGGATAACCGCACCCTGGAGAGGATTGTGAAACAAAACCCATTAAAAAATGTGGGGGTGATTCACAAAGAGTGGACTGCAGCTGGAGTCAGTGCTTCAAGAACCACCACGCACAGATGTATGCAAGACATGGGTTTCAGCTGTCGCATTCCTTGTGTCAAGCCACTCTTGAACAAGACACAGCTAAAGACAAAAAGGACTGGACTGCTGCTGAGTGGTCCAAAGTTATGTTCTCTGATGAAAGTAAATTTTGCATTTCCTTTGGAAATCAAGGTCCGAGTCAGAGTCTGGAGGAAGAGAGGAGAGGCACAGAATCCACGTTGCTTGAAGTCCAGTGTAAAGTTTCCACAGTCAGTGATGGTTTGGGGTGCCATGTCATCTGCTGGTGTTGGTCCACTGTGTTTTCTGAGATCCAAGGTCAGCGCAGCCGTCTACCAGGAAGTTTTAGAGCACTTCATGCTTCCTGCTGCTGACCAACTTTATGGAGATGCAGATTTCATTTTCCAACAGGACTTGGCACCTGCACACAGTGCCAAAGCTACCAGTACCTGGTTTAAAGACCATGGTATCCCTGTTCTTTATTGGCCAGCAAATTCGCCTGACCTTAACCCTATAGAAAATCTATGAAGTATTGTGAAGAGGAAGATGCGATACGCCAGACCCAACAATGCAGAAGAGCTGAAGGCCACGATCAGAGCAACCTGGGCTCTCATAACACCTGAGCAGTGCCACAGACTGATCGACTCCATGCCACGCCGCATTGCTGCAGTTATTCAGGCAAAAGGAGCCCCAACTAAGTATTGAGTGCTGTACATGCTCATACTTTTCATGTTTATACTTTTCAGTTGGCCAACATTTCTAAAAATCCTTTTTTTGTATTGGTCTTAAGTAATATTCTAATTTTCGGACATACTGAATTTGGGATTTCATTAGTTGTCAGTTTTAATCATCACAATTAAATGAAATAAACATTTGAAATATATCTGTGTGTAATGAATGAATATAATGTCCGAGTTTCACTTTTTGAATGGAATTACTGAAATAAATCAACTTTTTGATGATATTCTAATTATATGACCAGTACCTGTATAGGGATAGTATTATTATTATTATTATTGTAAGTGTCCAAGTAGATGCCAATGGACGATTATAAAAAGCTGCCAATTTCCATCTGTTGCTGATGATGTCAGGACCACAAGTTGCTCTATCATTTAATTTTGACATGGAAGTGCCAAGTCATTTTGAAATCTGTCTGGACTTTTCCAAAAAAGTTAGGATATTTTACATAATGCAATAAAAAATAAAATTCACATCCTTTAATTAATTTTCTAAAGTACAAAGAAAAGATTTTCAATAGTTTTACAGAACGTAATTGTATTTTGTAAGTATAAACAAGATTTGATGCCTGCAACCAGGGGTGGACTGGTAATCTGGCATACTGGGCAAATGGCTGGTGGGCCGACGCACCTTTGGGGCCGATGTAACCCACATTATTTATTTATTTAACTGTTTAAAAAATGGGCCAATGCCCAGTGGTGCTAAAGATACATGCATGTACTAATGTGGAAAAACGACTAAGGTCCTAAAGAGGAGCAAGGAAAGAAAGGAGCTGAACTCTCTTTCACTAGTCAGTATACTTATATAAATGTATGAGAAATGTATGTAAAATGTTTGATAACCTAAAAAATATGTAAAGCTGCACCTGTGAACCCACATGTTCACAAGGAGGAGGCCTCAGTTAAAGCCTTCCTCGAGTATATGATCAAGAACTGTTTGGACATGGGAATTTAAGGTTCAGATGTACTCACTATTATAACTACGTAGCAATATGTTCATGTTAATGTGTGTATTTGAATTTAATGTAATATGGTTTCTATCAAATTTAAAAGGTTACTGTAGGCAAACAGCTTATAGGCTGCAGGAAACTGAGGAGGGTCTCCTTAAAAGGAGAATTTGATCCAAAAGGTATAAATAAAGTATAAAGTATATAGTATATATAGTATATATCCAAAAGTATATAGGATGACGCAGTTGGAAATCCGCCATGTTGCGTACGTGGCTTTAATTTTGGGGGGTTTATATTTGAGTGTACGGTAGACTTTTTCCAGAGAGGTGGAGGATGAGTCTCCGGCAGAATTTGGTCAGTAATCTCTCTCTAAGAATTAGGACTTAATCATTGAATCATCTAATAATAACAGAATGTAAAGTTAATGTCCAGCGATTTTTAGGGAGAAAATGTGGTTCTTGAATAAAAAAACTCACCTTTGAGTCCCTTCACTTGAGTCAAATTTGGACTGAAATTGGACTTTAATGGTAAACATAATATTTCTTTCTGAAGTGAAGGAAAAGTTAGCTGTCCTTAGAATAAAAGCTTCAGGGTCGAATCCTGCTCAGAGTACCTCTTTTTTATTACGAGAAAAATAGCCTGTAATGAGACCCAGCAAGGTATCGCCATCAAGTCTCAATTATGATTCCTGCTGCTAATTGCTTTGTCTCACCTAATTCTCCTTGTGAATTTTGGGGCCAAAATATGAGAGACAGGGGGTAGCTTCAACACTAAAATTAAGGCTGAAATCGCAATTTTGTGTATCTCCTGCTGTAAAAGAGCAACCAATGAGTTCATGCTTAAAATATTCTGGGGGAAAAACCCTCAGACCCTCCAATCATATATTTCATCAATAAATATTTTTTGTAGATAGTATTAAAATATATACATTTTACATTTACTCATTTTGCAGACACTTTTATCCAAAACGACTGGACCACTTATCCCGCACTTACAATTGTCTTGTTCTCATGACCCCAACCTTGTGCAATGTCACGTCTCGTGGGCTAAGTGTTTCTTCAGACCCCTAATCTGAGCCCTTGAAAGTGAAGCCATGTGTGTGCCATGCTGTGGTGACATTGATGATGATTAGTTCAATTAAGGTCAGTGATTACGATATAATCATAACGCTATCATAAAAGTGAGACTTTCACCTACCTCTGGTGATCACTCACTGTCAAACAGTTCTGCATAAGCTATTTGACATTGTTTTTGTAGCATAGCATAGTTTCCTAATGCAGTCTTAACTTTGGCTAACTGCCCAAATGGCTGAAGTGAGGTTATGGAGGCTAGTGTCACGCTGCTGTGAAAATGACTTGTAGGCTACTTATACAAGCATGGTGTATTGGTGATGAGTGTCCAACTGCTTTTGGTGGGTCGCCTGGGCCAAAAATGCTGATATTTTGTCCCAGTCCAGCCCTGCCTGCAACATACTCAACAAAAGTTAGGACAGAGGCATGTTTACCATTGTGTTACATCACCTTTCCTTTAATTACACTTTCTAATCATTTGGGAAGTGGAGATTCTAATTAAACCAGTTTTGCAATTGGAATTTTTGTTTATTCTTGCTTGATACAAAACTTCGGCTGCTCAACAGTCTGTGGTCAACATTGTCTGATTCTTCTCTTCATGATGCGCCATACATTTTCAATAGGGAACAGATCTGGACTTGAAGCAGGCCTGTGTCTACGAAGCCACTCTGTTGTAGCCTGCAGAATGCGGCCTGGCATTGTCCTGCTGAAATAAGCATTGATTTCCCCAGAAGAGATGTCACCTTGATGGCAACATATCTCTCTATAATGCCAATATATCTAACCAAATTTTATTTGAATATTCTGTGTACATCTTATTTTAACTCTGTCCTAACTTTTGTTGAGTGTGTAGCAGGTATGAAATTCTAACTTTGTTTATATTTACAAAATACAATAATGCTGATCAGTAAAACTGTTGAAAATCTCTTCTTTGTACTTTTCTCAATTAATTAAAGTTCACATGAATTAACACATAAAAGAAAAAAACAGTGCAGGCTTGAATTGGTGCCATGGCCCAGTTCGACTTGCTTCAAGCAGTAAATGGGTCGAGGACCAAGATGTCTGTGAAGGTTCACAGTCATCCAGGTCATAGTTATCCAAAGACGGTTAAAGTCAAGGGCAACTGGACTTGGTTGAAGACACTAGAAGATATTTTGGCCCTCATCCGAAGGATCCGAAGGCTATTTAACTAATAGTGACACCCTCTGCCACTTACATTTTACATTTACTCATTTTGCAGACACTTTTATCCAAAACGACTGGACCACTTATCCCCCACTTACAATGCTGTCCTTTTATCACTTCCCAGGAAACTGAACAAGCATTTCCTTTTGGCCTCAATTGAAGATGCCGACGATGGTCATTCAGACTTGGCCACAAGTGGTTTTAATGACCATAACAATTGTCGTTACAGCAGCCAGGAGTACTAACGAACCAGCGGTATCAATGATCTTGGCGAACGATCCCACAAAGGTTAAATAGCTGAGTTTCTCTCCTGGTCATTTCAGAACTGAAGAAGTCTCTTGAATGAGGGACGTCTTCTAGTATCTTCAACCAAGTCCAGTTGCCCTTGACGTTAACCTTCTTTGGATATGGTCGAGGACCAAATTCAACATGCCTATTTAAAATAAATAGGCTATGTGCAAACTATTGTATTACAGTTCTCTTCAATCAGTGTTCACAGTTAAATCTAAGCAAACCAAATTGTTTACTTCCTGTTTGTACATAAAATCTGTATTTGGTAATGTCCTGCATTAGCATCATGATGACACTTACACAACACGTTTGATGGCATCAGCTGTGTATGTCCCTCCAGTTAACTGTGTTATTCCATTAATTTGAGCTTCCCAACTTTTAGCATCAAATGTACTTAAGTAATTATGGATCTTGAATCGAAAAGTTGAAGAGAACTGGGCAATGGCAAACTGCAAAAAAGAAGAAAAAATTTAACCATGCATCCAACAGTCAAATGATGCATTAAAGGTAAAGTACGGGCTGTGGAGACAATAAAGGGAATGTACACAAACTATATGGAAGGGAGAGGGGTATTTGGTAAATGTTTGGCAAAATATTTAAATTTTGCTAATTTGATCTCTTGTAATCTGCCCATTGGTGGCAATTGTAGCAAATTATCTATTAAGAAAATACTATGGTTTGTAGGGAATGTCCAAAGCAAGATTATTCTTCACAGAAGGACCCTTTCTTTAAAGAGGTGGTATTATTATTTTTTTCATAATGCACATTGCTGCAGCTCCTCTTTTCACCCTGAGTTGAAGGTTTTGTTTTAGCTGTGGAGTAATACATCTTGTCTCTAAATGATCTTTGTTGGGAGTTGCTCATGTGCAGTTCCTAGTTAAGGACTTAACTAGCCAGAGAACCAGAGAGCCATCAGAATCAGAGAAGAGCAGGTCAGCGCGAAGCAAACATGGCTTTGTTTCAGCTGTACATGTTGCCGACCAGCTTGGCTGGAGCAAGAGTTTTAAAGTGGTGAGTTATTAATCTCTAACAAAAGTATCTTTCATCCATAAAGTTTTAACTGAGCTCTGTCTCTACATCACAGTAACAACTTTATGTCCATTGAGTGTCTGGAGAGTAGCTAGTGTTTGGAAGGGAGAGGAGAGTTGTGTGCTGCAGCTATTATTCCACCGGTGTTTTTGAGGATGTGGCGGAGTAGCCGCTTGGCAAGCGTTACATGAGACGCATTTAGCTTTCCTCCCTGTGTCGTCACAAGGATGGAATGGAATCAGCTGGACTACAAATGAGCTGTTTTCAAGCAGTTCAGAGCAGTGTTTTCTGTGGGAGATGGGAACTGGGCTTTTTCTTTGCAAACCTATTACATGCATAAAAAAGGTATATAACTCAATAAAGGAGAGGGGGAAAGCCAAAAAGCATAATACCACCTCTTTAAAACAGACAAAACAAAAACACAAAGACATTAAATGCAATGCCTAAGAATGCTGGATTTTTCGATTTTCAATTATTTTAATCATTCTATGGTTTAACTGGCAAGCATGAACACAATCCTACCTTTGTATCTTTTCCCTGGAATGAGCCGATCAGGTTTTTCACAAATATCTTCATTATTTTAAAATCATCACCATCTATGCTGCCTGAGCCATCCAACAGAATTGCAATGTCTGCTTGGGTTCGACACTCTGTCAAAAAGAAGATATGGATCAACGTCTGAATGGTTGTTGCATCTCATTCTGTTTGTTAACAATTCACCTTGGTATATTATCTGCCTGCTTGTTCCAGGGCTCAGGTGTCAAGCTTCTTGGCAAGGTGCTATAATGCGATTATGGTGATATGCTTACATTATCAGACCTCTTTGAACACTTCCCTGGCATGTTGCTAGAACTTCAACATACGAAGAAAAAAAAAATTACCTTCAGGAGAAGAAGGCACATAGGCTCCAAGATTATCAAAACGGTTTATCTGCCTGCATAAACCGTTGTACATGGTGATACTTTTGCAGTCCTTTGGGATGGTTGGACCACATACCTGAAAAGAGACATGGTCAAGCCCTGATAATTACATAATGGGTTGATTATTTTTCTGTCACATACATTTTCTGAAAATACATTTTCAAGATGCAAAAGGATAGTTTCACTGATAGGAAGACAAAGAAACGTTTAAGAGGATTCTCCCTGACCTCCGCATTGATATTAACAAGGTACTGTGAATATTTGCAGTTTACTGGCTCACCATAGTGTTTTGTGTGGCGGGATCACTTGTCATTGTCAAACCAAGCGATATGTTGAATGCAAAAGCTGGCACTGCATTGAAAACATTAATCAGTTATGTTTAACAGTCATTCAAGACATTTTGTGATAGCAAGAAAACAACTTTCTCAGTGACCACTACAAATTGCAGCTACCGCTTTTAAAATACTTCCCTATGTGATCCGATAACTATCAGCAGTTCATACTCACTGTTCCCAAACTCGTAGTGTCCCATTGCCTTTTCTGGCCTATGACTATGGTCCCAAAACTCACATGACCAAGGCTATTATTATGTAACTGTATTCTTTTGCAACTGTTGTTGCAATTTTCAGCTGCATGAAATACAAAATATTCCCATTCAAAGTCATTTGAGTACTGATGTGGTGATATGTGAATTTTTATAATTATAAAACATAGAATACTTGGCAAATTAAGTCAACATATACAGCATGTCTTGAAGACTGAATCAAACATTTTTTAAGATAGCTATCTCAGTATCTTTCCTAGAAATATCCTGAAACCATTTCTATCGGGTGATACACACAAGGTCCTGACACCATCTGTTGAAAATCTCTTGAGAACTAATAACAAACTTCTAATGCTTGTACTTGTTTTTAAGGATAAAAGGTAACAGGAATCATTGTTTTTAATTCAGCCCATGTAATTTCAGTTAGTTAATAGCTTATATGAAGCATTTAGAAATTAGTAGTTGCTTACATGTAACTGGTAGTTTACTGCAGGACTCGGTGGAGCACTTATATATTTCCCCCCTTGTTCCTGGTAGATACTGTGCAAGAGGAGCACTGACGAGCAAGCTGAGGAAACAAAACCAGACATATGAAAGAGCCTGTCTGGTCACCACAGTGTAATTCAATGTTATGTACTTGATTCCTCTTTACTGTGCGACACACACAAAACGCTACCAAAACAAAGTAGTAGATGTCTATGAAGATTCTCAGTCATCCAGGTCATAGTTATCCAACGAAGGTTAAAGTCAAGGGCAACTGGACTTGATTGAAGATACTAGAAGACATTTTGTCCCTCATCCAAAGGACTTCTTCAGTTCTGACTGACTGGCAGGGAAACTCAGCTATTTAACCTCAGTGGGGTCGTTTGCCAGGGTCAAATTAACCTTCGTTGGATAACAAAGTAGTAGACAGTTGTCTATTGTGGACCCATATCTCAACAACAACAATGCTTTGACTTACTCTGTCTGTCTCTGCACCACCTGGTATCCAAAACCTGCTGCTTCATTTCTCAGGAACTTCCAGGCCACTGGGTCAATATTAAAACAAAGTGCAGCTTCTAACACTAAAGAAATGAAGAAGAAAGAACCACACCTCACACACAATATTTCTGATTTAAAGCCACTTTCTGTGTCATTATAGTGACATTAATAATAATTAATTAATTAATATTTTTCTGACTGCATATCTGTTGTGTATGTGGTAGTGATGGTGCAATGGATAAGATGATACCTTTGGTGTGAGAGAGGGTTCAATCCCACACTGTTACCTATCCATTGTTACCAACCATTGTGTCCCTGAGCAATGACACTTAACCCTAGTTGCTCCAGAGGTATGCGCTGATATGAATAGCAATTGTGAGACGCTTTGGATAAAAGTGTCAGTTAAATTAATGAATGTTAATGTCCTACTTTCAGAGCATATAAAGGGATAAAGAAGCCTTCTACAGCCACTGATGTGGTGTGAATCGATGTATGCCTTGTATTGTTTGGTAACACCACTAGGGAGTGCCAAAGTTAGAAATGTTTTAATTTTAAACATGTTCATTTTTAAAACGTTTTCAAGATTACATTTTTAAGCCGGTTACCTGCTTTTCTGTTCACTTTTAATTCAGATTCTCTGTAACATTTCCTACATTATTCAATAGCAGAAACACAAAACAATAACAAATTACATAAATACTTAGAAAAACTTAAATGTCAAGAGACAGTACACTGCTTTCCATGACAACATGTAGGAGGTCATCCTTCTATATTTGCTTTGTCATTGAGCGAGTTTTGCTGCACAGCTCAAGACCTCACTTTTTCCTTTTTTGGCCACAACATGAGGTTTTCTAAAAATGGTCAATATGATGCAAACTCTTTGACTCACTAACAAAATATTTCTTCATGGGGAAAAAAACTTAAAAGAGATTGGGTGATGTAGATAACAATGTATTATTAAGAAACATTAACTTCCTCTAATTGTGCGGAACCTTAGACCGACACAGGTCTGACACATCTGATGCACATTAATGCGTTTTGGTATCCCGTACATTTCAATTTGTTCTAAAATAACATCATGTTATAGTTTGGTTATCATAGTTTTTCCAGAGAAATTGCCTTCAGGTTCTGCTTTTTCTTGTCACCAGTACAGCCTTTGTTTGGCTATTGTAGTCTTTATGGCTTCAGACAGTAACAGAAATGCCGTATTACAGATCATATACATTAATCTTTACCTGTCCAGAGTTACCCTTTCATAATTAATTTTATGTTTTGTTCTGATGCAATTCTAAATATAGGCCACATTAAGTCACTAAGTACATACTGAACTAAACTAAACCACCAGTAGCAGAAAGTGTCACTGAGGTGGTTGCAGGAAGTCACTGCCCCCCTACTTTCTGCTAAGTATAACTGGAATAGATAAGTGGTAGGTCTTGTGTTGGTCCTGATATGCCGCTCTCTTGATCTCACAAGTTGTGTAGGTTTAGCAAAGTGACCATGTTACTTTCAAGGGTGGAGTAATATGTACTGCAACAGACATTGAGTACGGTCAATTTTAATTCAAACCTAATGATACATTACACTGCCTGTCTGTACAGAATGATGACCCATGAGTACAATGCCTCCAGTCCACTTGCAATCCTGCACAGGATAAGTGGATATACACAAGTGGATATACACAATCGGTACACAATGGGTAGATTTACAATAATTCAGTTTCTTACATTCAATTACATAGGTAGTTATGGGCCAGGGAACAAGTATTCAGATTTAGGTGTTGTTAGTGCCATCATGTGGCTACTTATAGAGCACATTTGCACTTTTCTGCACCCATCCTCCAACAATCTTCACCAAATTTGGTACATGACATATTTGGATTACCATGACAAAAGTTGTAATTGAATTGTACATATACAAAACCACAATTTTCCTTGGCAGGATATAGGTATCAGTCAAAAATCAAATCAAAACATTTTCTACTTAAAAAATAAGTGCAAAAGCCGTTGAAGCTATTTTGAGGGTGAGTAGCTGACTATACCGGCCAGATCTTGATGCAGGTAGTTTGATTCACAGAGAGGTGAATGATAATATGTTACTCTGCTTTAAGCATGCTAAAGAAACACAACTTACAACTGATGAAGATGCTGTAAATGTAATAAAAGGCCATTAAATTAAATGATAGGATAAGATTTTCACTGATGGCATACATGTGTATATAAGGTCGATGGATGACAAAATCAAAAGGTATAAACTTACCTGACAAGAATACTGTGGTAGTAATTATCCAGTCCATTGTGACATTCCCATGAAAAATAAAAAAGTGTGTCATATATTCTCTGAGCCCATACAAATAAATTTGGAAACTCTGGAAGCCTCTGGAAGCGTAACTACCTTCTGCAACTGAAACTGATGGAGCGAGCTGTCGAAAGCAAAATGCAGAAATCATAAGGTGACAGCACAAGGCTAAGGCAGCCAGTTAGAGGAACATTTTATAGGAGGGGCTGCAATATTGGCAAACACTTTCTGTTTTATGTGAGCACACAATGTGTTGTCACCTGATTGTGCAAAGCATAGGTAAATTTTCAAAGATTCAAACACTTCTATTAAAAAATAATATGCAAGTTAGTTTAAAATAATAAATAACAAAATAAACCTTAGACCATTACCACAGATCTCATTTGTAGACATTTGAAAAACACTGGTGTGGTTACCTCAGACTGTAAACGTGTTTTGATTACTTTATATTTGTGACAATATTCACAGCTGCAATATATGTCAAGTACAAACTGCCTGCTTTTCTTAACATGGTTCTTTTTTGTGAGCAGTGAAGTGTTACTTGCCTACTTCCCAGACCAATCGGGTAGAGAAAGGAAGTCAGGTTACACAGCATGAACACATCTGGATTGATCATCCCCAGTTTCACCACATTAGATAACCACTCACCGAAGTACTGTTCAGACAAAACTTTTCACAGAAAAAAACCCTTAAACTAAAAATGTCCATTTCTCCTTTTCGCTCGACTTCCTCTACAGATATTCACTCACCAAAGTACTGTTCAAACAAGCCTTCTCACAAAAAAAATAAACCCCACCTCAAAATAAAAAGTTCCATTTCTCCTTTTCGCTCTACTTCCTCCGCACTGTCGCATGCCGTCTGTGGGCCCAAAGATTTCCGTGTGCCAGTTTTATAGTTGCAGGCAGTATGAGTTTGAGGAATACTATTGGATTTAACATCTAACAACTGTATGTCTATTGCTTCATATGTGATTTTGAAACACAGAACATATTGTAGATGTTCTGTGGAGGTGCCCACTGTGAATGTGTAACCATAAATGCCTTAAACTGACTTAAATTATGGTGCCATGGGTATTTGCACTGTCTAAAGAAACAAATAGTGGACACAATTCCGATGATTGGATATAGATGTTTTATAATGAATTAACAGTAAGCGCAGCCTTCTTTAGCAAAAGCTCACCGCTCTCTCGCTGTGTTAGACACAGTATTCAGCATTACTTTGAAACTGACTTAATCAAAAAAAAAAAACAACATTCTATGTTATTATTAAACCCTGACTGATAGATGATAAAAAAGTGACCCTGCCTATAATGTGTCCTTGTCACACCACTGCATGTTGACTCATTCAGCCTACAACCTCTGTTCAGGAAGTAAACCTGTTTCTAGCTGCTGTTCACCAATGATAACGTGTACTACTGTCAGCCCAACGCAAAGCCTAATGCCCCGACCTTCTCTGTGGTGGAAAATGTCACTTTTTTTTTTAATGTGTCACTTGTGACCTCTCTGAGTGAGAAAATGAAACAGATATAACGTGTTGTGTTACTTGACTATGTGCATGTGCAACCTTTGCCAAGTGCACCAGTTGACCCTTTCTTAAGAAAAGACGATCGAGAAAGGTCATTACAAAGGTCAAGTATCTGTGCCCTATGTTGCTGTGTCTAGATTAGATTTCTAAGGCCAGGTTAGCAAAGTTGTCACATGCTCGCCTAGCCTCTGTGTGAGCATGTGTGTGTGTGTGCTATTACTACATACTGCAGATACCCCAAAGTTATCTTCCTTCACATACCCTTTCAAATGACCTCCATTTGCTGAGATGCTCTTCAGTTGTAACAGCTAACTTTAAACTAACTGCACTTGAATAGTGAATAAAATCTACACTTTAATTAATTACAACAATACATGAAAGTGAATTAAACTAGGACGTACAGGGATGTGCTTGGAAGATGCATTTTTTGTTTAAGGAGAATGTAGGGGAACACTTAGTGAGGCAAATTTCTGGCTAATTGTGTCCATCCTATCTACTTACTTATGTGTACTATTCCTTCATACAACATTTCTACTTGTCTTTCTCCTGTATTTCCCACCCTAACTTTCCCTCACTCACTGTCGTTTTACTTGCCATTCATTGAAACACTCTTTGCCCTTTCACTAGCTGCTCACCACCGTGTTTCTCCAGCCCCAGTCTCTCTGAATGTCACGAGCCATCTCTGGTTGCGTCCTGTTCTTTTTATAGCTGAGCAGCTGAAATGTGAGGGGTCACAATGGGAGGATAAATACAAGGGCCAGCAGACTGGAGGGTTGTCGCAGACTAAGGCAGGATCTTCTCCCTCCCTCTCTCCTTCTTCTCTCAGCTCTCCTTCTAACCTCAAAGGTAAAAGAAAATGAACATTTGATTGACAGATATGGGACAAATGCATTACTTTAATTGGCTTTTTGTGCAACTGGTTAAATATATTCTAGCATGAGATGCATAACCCTAAACCTAAGAGACTGTTCTTGTAGCTCAAACACATTTGTGGTTACTGTGAAAGCTAGAGCTATATGACCCACAATCTTTTGACTTTCATCTGACACACTAAAAAACAGACAGACAGATAATACATTCACGGTTCAGCAATGAATTGCTTCACTTGCACTCTAGTTTAAAAATGCATGACAAGTCTCCCTCAGCATTATGCACATTCACATGCAGCATATTAATGTTACTCAAACACAGTAGTTGCTGTTCCACAGCCTTTTAGCTCATCTATCTTCATTGCATCACTAGTAGTTGATACTGCCTTTTTTATCTAATGCAAAGATACATTTGGATGGTTTCCGAGCAGTCAGGGGTGGCTCAGTGATTTGAATAAGCTCTAAATTAGCTCATGCTATCTAGTTGATAATCTTTTACTGTACATGAGTTGTAAACAGTGGGATGTGAGGCTGCACACTTCTCTTAAATGAAATGCCTTGTTGCTGAGCCATAGTGCCTTTATTGCCTTGCAGCAGTACACTCTTTATATTTAGTCCACCCTATTGATAGTGGAGGCATATACAAGGGGAGAGAGGAAGGAGTGTGTAGAGGAGGTGTGGGATAGAAGAGCAGGGAGGAGGAATGGGGAGGGAAGGGGGCAGTGAAGGGGAAGGAAAAGGTCAGGGATAAGAGGCTAGAAAATGGAATAGGTGACACGCATGCTTGTCATGATTTCAAGGGTGGTCAGATATGTGAAGGGTGGAGACAGGGGAGGGTGGAGGGCTCTCTGACACTGGATCCCTTGTGCCGCTGCATATTGTGCCTGGGAAAAAGTGTGTAACCCCAGTGCTTTATGGTATTGGAACAGTTATAGCTGCAACACCTGCAGTCACACAGTCGCGCCACAGATGCAGACATGTCAGCCTCTACTTTTACCACTTCCTTTACACAGTGAACCAAATGTTCTGTCATTCTAACATGAATCAGTTTCCCATGTATTTACAATAATAACCACAACCACAAAACTCAAGCATTGCAGCTGGTTTTTGTTGAACTTTTCCCCTTGTGCTTTTGCATGGTTTTAGGTCTGCATAAATCGTGAAACCGGTACTTCTATAGTGGTTGTCTTCCAACCACTCAAAGCGCTTTACACTTTCGTGTTCACATACATTCATACACTAATTGTAGAGGCTAGGTCCCAACTGCTTATCAGAAACAGACTCACACACTGATGACAATGCCTTTGGGAGCCACTTGGGGTTCAACTTATCTTGTCCAAGGACACTTGGCTGAGGGAAGCCAATTTTCCGATTAGTGCCACAGCCGCCCCTGTAAGTCCCTCAAATGTTTCCTTCTCTCATCTCATCCTTTGTCTTCCTTCTCCTCCTCAATAGAGTCAGGATGCCTCACGCATACCCCTTCCTCACTCCTGAGCAAAAGAAAGAGCTCTGCGACATAGCTCAGAGGATCATCGCTCCCGGCAAAGGAATCCTCGCCGCAGACGAGTCCACCGGTAAAGAATTATAGGATTTGTTTTTTTATTTTTATAATTAAAAAATCATCAATCAGTCATTTAGGATTGCCAACATTTCTCTGAAAATAAAATAATCTATATAGAATAAATAAATCTATAAAGCACACAACAGCAAATATGTATGTGAGAAGGAAGTTCAATCATTAACACAGTTAGGATATGATTATGACAGGCAATGTAAATTTTTTTCAGAACTAAAATGCAAATATCTGCAAATGCTCACACAAACACACCAGTGCAATCCACAAATGGATCCAGTTTTCATCTAGCCTGTGTCTCCATAATCCATAAATATAGGCAGCGTGGCCAAGCGCTTCCAGAGCATCAATGCTGAGAACACTGAGGAGAACAGGAGGCTGTACCGCCAGCTCCTCTTCACTGCTGACGAACGTATCAACCCTTGCATTGGTGGTGTCATTCTCTTCCATGAGACCGTGTACCAGAAGACCGATGATGGCAAGCCATTCCCCCAGTACCTCAAGGGAAGAGGCATGGTGGTGGGCATCAAGGTTGACAAAGGTGTTGTCCCCCTAGCCGGAACCAATGGCGAGACAACCACCCAGGGTGAGCTAAGAACAAGTTTAGACACAAAGAGGGCAATGCGTCAACATCTTTTAATACCTTTGTCTAACTCATCTGGTGTGTTCTCTTCCTCTTTCACAGGTCTCGATGGACTGTATGAGCGCTGCGCCCAGTACAAGAAGGATGGTTGTGACTTTGCCAAGTGGCGCTGTGTGCTGAAGATCACCCCCACCACTCCCTCAAGACTGGCCATCATTGAGAACGCCAATGTCCTGGCCCGCTATGCCAGCATCTGCCAGATGGTAGGACACACTGAAATCAGTGTGGAGTCTTGACAGGGTATCCACATAATTTTACAAGTTTCATGACAAGGACAGATCTATGTATATATGTTATCAGTAGAAAAACATGCCCTTTCATCAGTCTTTGTGGCTATTACGTTTGTTTTAGTTTATATTTAAATCACAGAAATGTCTGTTCAAATACCATCTAAATCACATCAAAGGAGTTGTCAGTGGTCCCAAAAGCGATTTCAACTTCTATTCCTAAGCCGCATCAGTGCAGCAAAAAGCAATTTAGGCCTCTTTTACCAATAAAAGATATAATATAGTGTAATCTATTTCTAGTGTACATTGAGATATGAAGTCATTTTAACCTCTGATTTAAATATTCTCTAAGACTGCTGTACATTTATAAAATCAGTTGTAACTTCAAAAATGACATAACAATTAAAAACAACCTCTTTGAAACTGGACCCAGTTGAGAACCACTGAATTGATAAGTAATGAATACATAAGTAACTAACACAGTATCTCTCCACTGCGGTTCTTATTTCTTGTCTCCTTATTCTCAACTTGCCTTGATATCCACCTGTCATTTTGACTCTTTTTGTCTCTGCCTTCCTCAGCACGGCATCGTCCCCATTGTTGAGCCTGAGATTCTCCCTGATGGTGACCACGACCTGAAGCGCTGCCAGTACGTTACTGAGAAGGTCCTTGCTGCTGTTTACAAAGCCCTGTCCGACCACCACGTCTACCTGGAGGGTACCCTGCTTAAGCCCAACATGGTCACTGCCGGACACTCCTGCTCACACAAGTATAGCAACCAGGAGATTGCTATGGCAACTGTCACTGCCCTGCGCCGCACTGTGCCCCCTGCAGTCCCCGGTGAGCTCAATGCACACAATCTCTTGTTGACATGCACACATTTGCAAACTTTGCAGAAACTAAAATCTAATCAAATGTAGCTTTTTTCCATAAACAAGTGCATTACTAAACTCTCATGTGCTTCTTGTACAGGCATTACCTTCCTGTCTGGTGGCCAGAGTGAGGAAGAGTCTTCCATCAACCTGAACGCCATGAACCAGTGCCCACTGCACAGGCCCTGGGCCCTGAGCTTTTCATATGGCCGTGCCCTGCAGGCCTCTGCCCTCAAAGCCTGGGGCGGTAAGAAGGAGAATGGAAAGGCATGCCAGGAAGAGTTCATCAAGAGAGCTCTGGTACGTGTAAATATAAATAAAAATGTTAATATAAAACTGTAAAAAAAAAAAATACATCAATACATAGTGGGTATTGTTCAGAGAACTGTATGGACTGTTGGCATCAAGCATCTGTACCGTATTGTGCACTCAATAATACTGTCCTTTTTCTTACAGGCTAACAGCCAGGCCTGCCAGGGTAAATATGCTTCCTCTGGAAGCAGCTCCACCGGTGGAGAGTCCCTGTTTGTGGCTAACCACGCTTATTAAGCATGGATACTAAGCAATTCCCCCTCCACTTTCTTCCCACCATTTCTTCACCATAGAATAGGCCATGCTTTTAGGCACTGCCTATGAAAGTGTCTGTCCGCTATTGAGCAGCAACTTTACTGGTAGAAAGCAAAACAGAAAGATGGAAAAGAAAACTTGGGTTTGCTGCTGCAGCTATATTCTGAAATATATTCTGCCTCCATTCCCTTAGCTTTTATTTTTAAACACCTATTTTAGGTGAAGATTCCCACACTGTTTTTACAACATGTACAATTGTTTGTCCCTTGGTCCACCAAGTGCAGTATATGATTTATACTGGTAGCATGAAATAAAATATTTACCCTAACATGCTGCTTTCCTTCCTTTTTGAGTCTTTTCACAAAATGTCACAAACAAGTCAAGTCAGAAGCTTGGGCCACTGTAGCCTGATGACAGTGACAGAGGTAACATTCCTAGCAAAAGAAAAATATACATGCTCAGCACGTTAACATGCTAACAATGCCATGCTAACGTCTGCCAAAGTTATAATCTAGCAAAATCATATGAAAACCACTGCCTGCTGGCTTGTAAGGTGGTTGTGAAAAGTTTCACCTCTTTAGTCCTCCTGAACTGACTTACTGTCATGCTTGTTCATTTGGCACATTTGAAGATACAATATTATGTGCTGAGATGAGCAGTATTTCTGTTACTTGTATTTGAAATACATATTTCAACTACTTATAATTGGTATTTAAAAGTCCTGAACAATTCAAATGTAATTTGTAACAACATACTTTAGAGTGGAGTCATTTTGTATTTTCAAAATACTTTCTTGATGATTCATAAACAATAAAAAACAATCTGGCTATGAAGACTTTTTGCTCTATTCAGCACAACCCCCATGCAGCTCTGTTTGAGAGACTGTTCTCTGCAGGAATCATTTTTCATTACCTGAAATATTTATTTATAATGTTATTTAAATATAACGCAACAAAATAGGCTACTAATTGTAGTGGTTGGGTTTCAATAGGCATATATTTGAATTGAACAGAGAGCAAGTTTCTTCATGCTGTACAAGACAATTTTTGGTATTTATAGAGACAGTAGCATTCAACGTTGTGTTCTTCCTTCCAGTAGGGTCAAGCACTCACCAGCCTTGTGTAAAAAATATTTTAAAATCTGTTTTTAATTTTAAAGATTCTAAGATATTTTCTTTAAGCACAACACAAGTGGTTGTGTGAATAATAATTACAGAAGTTTGCCCTTACTTATGCTTGGCCCTTGCTTGAAAACTATTTTGTTTCAGATCCTTTGAAGCCTTTTTTTACAGAGAGAAATGGCTCCTAAAAGCTGTCAAACGCAGTATCTTGTAATCACCATCTCAATAAGCAGATTTAAATCCTTAATCCTGCATCAATTAAGTAATCTGCTATTGTTTCCAAGCCACTGATTAGTTGTCGTTATTTAATCAATTTCATTAATGTTTCTAGACCATTAAAGTAAATATCTCAAGCAAATCATACAGCTTGTGAACCCAACCTATGAGCAAATTTTTCTTATTGGCCTCAATGTGGGTGAAGGTGAGGTATCGGTCATGTATCACGCACAGGGTGACAGACAGATCCAGAAGTAGAGGCTACTCTGTCTCCCAAGCGGTACTTCTTGATACTGTTTCTCTCTCTGTCAATACACCAGACAGCTGCGCTGATAGCAATGGCTGTTACCTATGTGCCTAGGCTAAAAGATATAAGGTGGTATACTTTAAATCTTACATGTCTCTGCTTATAATACACGTGACCTACAGATCCCAACGCGACTAAGGTGACATTAGTTTCTAAACATCCAGCAGACTGGCTGCTCAGGCCAGTAAAGAATGACCTTGTATGGCATAGCAAAGGGATAAATATCGTGGAACAGGACACAATCAGACTTGGTTGTGGCACTGAACTGTGTTCTTATTCTGTATCACAATAAAATACTGCCACATATGGAGAAAGGCTATCCACAGAACAGCCAGGGTCAGATGAACTGGGACCTAGCCTTGGAACCCTGGACAAGGTCCACCAGCACCATTGTGCTCAACAGCAAAGTAAGGCTCCATACCATTTAAACAAATGTAGAGACAAACAAACTGTACCTTCGGGTAATAAACTCTCTGGACAGCTCCAACAAGGAAAAGACAATGTTGTGATGCTAAAATACATGAAGAACAATTCAGAAAAGTCAGACGGACATGTTCTTCCAGCTCTCACCCGGAACAAAAGTGAAAGTAAAGTGAAATCCATTGTTTTGAATGTCCTATACTGATAGATGCAAGATGAATGACTTTACCAGTAACTGATGGTGATCGACCCATGATACAAACTGGATGGAACAGTATAACTTGTAGTCAGAGATCTTTGGGCTGAAGCCTGCGACTTTGCTTCGGGGGAATAAAGACACGCGAGATTGAGTTTACTTTCTATTGTAACAACTCTGGTGAGGAGGATCTGGGTCCAACCTGGCCAGCTATTCCTCTAGTGAGAAGAAAACATTGATATGTGGTGGCATCCCATGCTCTTTTTTGGACAGATTTAAACATAAACAACATTTGAAAAGAGAATTTAAAAGAAAATTTAAAAAACTACAAAGAAAAGCCCAACAAATTAGCAATTGCAAAGGCAATTGACAGAATGAATCAATCAGTAATAAAATGGTTAATTGTTAGTTGCAGAACTAATCTCTGAAGCAGTGCCATTAAAATGAAAAATGAAATGTCAGAGTCTGATTATTTCAAAACCAGCAATTAGTTAAGAACCCTGCTTCCTTAACACTCCAGCAAAAACTAACTTAAGAGCAGGTCCCTGCTGCTTCAGTCCCTGAAGCTGAACAAGCTTTCCATTTACTACGTTCACATGAGAAAGTGACCATGCATAATTTTACCCCAAAACTACACTTATTATGATTGTTTAAAATGAGCAGGTGATGCAATGGAACAATTTAAAAAAGAACAGGGAGCAAAAATCTTTGTTTTGAAAATTCTTCACTGTAGGCTTGTAGTAAACATACTGAGCACATGGACACACAGTTCAGAAGTGCTTTTATGAGTTTGTAACAAATTAGTTTCTTTGGATAGTCTAAATGCAAAACACAGATCAAGCCAAACAACATTACAAGTGAATCATTCAACCTGGGGAGATCACTCACAATTTCATCTTCGACTACAACAGAAACGCTCACAGGGTTGTTGTCAGTGACCACAGCGAGGACAGCCACAGGAGTGTCAGCAATGTCTGGTTCATCTTTGCTCTGCAAAATACAAACAATCCAATTATGAGGAGACAGGTTGCAAATCATGCCCTGCGATGGACTGGTGACTTGTCCAGGGTGTACCCTGCCTCTCCCCCAATGTAAGCTGGGATTGGCTCCAGCCCCCTGCGACCCTGTACGCAGGATAAGCAGTTGACAATGGATGGATGGGTTGCAAATCATGCACTGTATGCTCATCGGCGCCCCCCACAAACTGAAAGCATAGGTTCATAGTTTTCCAAATCTGTCTTGATACAACACTCACATGACAATTTGTTAAGAGTTAAGTTAATGATTCCTTCTGTCTATATTGGATATAGACTCTAATCTGGCTCAACTGTAAGAGATTGAGGATGATTTATGCACTTTAAAGTTCATAAGAAACCATTATGAGGTTTCAGCATTCTGACTTAGACAAAACCAAAGTCTTTCTTATTCTTTGAGTGTTTCCTTGCTGAGCTGGGATACTTCAGAGTAATCACAGATAGTTTTGTTGCCTGGATAAAACATCAACATTAAACCTTCACACTGCCCTAACTAATATCCAATATCCACACCTTTCAAACTAGAATGCTGAAACTTCATATTAGCTTCAACTAAACTTAGGGAAACATTTTTGCATGAAAGGAGTGTGCATTTGTCCCTAATTACTTACAATAGAATCAACAGGAATGATACCAGCCACCAATAACTCTTTTATTGTACAAATCACATTTAAACATTGTATTGAGACTGAAAAAAAACATGAATTAGGGTTGGGACGATAGACAATGACTGACAGACATCACAACATGAGCTGGCATTGTGATTGTAATCCTAATCTTAATTTTTCACATTATACTGCCCTGTGAAAGCAGGTTTCAATCCCAACAAATATTATTATTATTTTTAAATATACCTGCATTGCACCTGCCTCTGACTTCTCTTCTCCCCACACTCACAGACACCTACACCTCTCACTGCAAACACACCGGCTTGCCCCGCCTCTCTCCCCCTGTCTGCTCCACTGTCTCCATCAGCAGTAGGTCGCCTAAAAGACACACGACTCGTCTTTTTTCCGTATTTTTCCACCCACAATCTGTTATCACGGCAGCAGGTGAGCTGCGTGCTTGCTTGTTAATGACGTAGCCTTTCAAACAACCGAAACCAACATCTGCACCCTGTGTGTTCACTGCTGCTTTACCTGGTCTTGCTTGTAAAATATCCACGGTGATTTGTAATGTAATAGGCTACCAAGATTTTTATCGAGTGAAGTCTGTCAGTCTGTCAAATGCTGTAAGAGTCATTAAAGTTGGTTTCCCATAGTATATTTCATTGATATTGATGTTGTGTGTGAGTACAATGAGTACTTTCATTGTGGGTCTTGAAGAAATCAGTCATCCTCTTGCAGGTCTACTGGGTTGGCATGAAGGGCCAGATGCATCTCATGTGTACCTCATGTTGTTCCTAAATTGATAATCAAAATAATTATCATTATACAAATATTTTTTCAGTACATCAAGCCATATAGTTTAACAGTTATACCAATGTAATGCTAAAATAACAATAACAGCAACAGCAATAACAATAATAATAAATCCATCCAGCTTCAACTACCTATAAGACAAAACTTAAACATGACAAAAGAGATTTAGAAGCCAGTGCAGCCCAGTATTCTGTTATTATTCACTGGGTAAGTTTTCGGTTTTTGATTTGGTAATTTGGCTTTTCGCACACGCACACACCTACACTTCTTTTTCTTACACACAAACAACCCTGCACACAGCTCACACCGCCACTTTCTGTTTCTCTCTCGCTGTATCATACAGGGACAGACGCATGCAAGCAGTTTTTCAGCAGTATGTCTTATAGCCAAAACAACCCACTGCTCGCGTTTTGAACTTCTTCTGTGTTAACAACTTCTGGATGATCTGCATGTGGAGGAGGCCTACACTACATCTCTCTCTGTCTGTTTCTCTGCAACTGTCAGTAGACCATACAGGGATCAATCATCGATGGCTCTGGTCTCTTGGACAGATAAAAATAAATATAATAAATAATAAATAAAAATGATGCTCAGCTAATAAAATCGGAGTAAATGTGAGGATTCTCTGTTTTATTTTATGTGTTCAGTGCAGCCTAAGAATAGCCATTTAAAAATAAGCTTGTAATAATTTTTAAAGTGATTAGGTACTGGAAAACAAAGCAAAAAACAACTGTGCAAATGAGAAATGTCCATTGAAAGTAGATGTCATCCTAGTTATCACAAATTTCACAATTACTGTATTGCAGATATGTCCTAATCTGCAATGACAACACATTATGTGATCAACATTGTGGCTATGGCAAAATGACTCTTACAGTGAGGAGCAAGGTCAGTGCCTTGCTCCTGGCTGTAAGAGTCATTTTGTATTCTCTCATGTTCTCACTTTGAAGGACATCCTGTAGCCCATTGTGCCATAGTTCTTCACCAGAGTTTCAACCAACCCCACATATTTTTTGGCTTTGTGATTGCCCAGGAAGCCTAAACCAATGCGACAAAGCTGTTCCAAGCAGCTTTCTCCTTACTAGTGAGCTTGTTGTGACTTAATGTATAATTATAAAGCTCAAAACCCCTCACTTCAGTTTCAAACAGAGGGCTGCAGAATGGTGGGATGTTTGCAATGGTTTCCCCAGTTACCTGCCGTTGCTTCATTTGCAACCAGGCAACAGAACTCAAAATGTACAAGCTACAGAGTTCAAATGGTATTGACGTGATCTGTATCTGTACCATTATTCATTTTCAGTCTGTAAATATTACCTTTACTGTCTGTACTTCTGTATGTTCGCTGCTCCCCCCTACCCCCTCCCATCCCTCTCTCCCTCTTTATTGTTCTCTCTCTCTCTCTCTTGCGCTTTCTTGTTCTCTCTCTGTCTCTCCCTCTCCCTCACCCCCAACCGATCGAGACAGATGGCCGCAAAGAGTACAGTCTTGCCTTGCACATTCACACTGACAATTACCTTGTACTATTGAAAATACAAAAGTTTACATTATGGTGCTGAATTTGGTAAAGAAGGACTTAAGACAAGATAACGTATTTTAACTGCACTGGTGTTGGTAGCTTTTTTTTTTAATCAAATAACTGATTTGTAGATTAATGACAAGACCTTCTGACATTGCAATGGTTTGTAAACCGTGAACTTTGTGACAGTACCTGAAGATTGCCAAAGATTTGATGGAAAAAGAGGGGGGTGGAGAGGAAACTGTCAGGAAACAAGACTACGAATATACAGCCACACTAAACCCTAAATGGCAGTGCTTTGAGGCTAATGTCAACATGTTGATGTTTAGCAGGTATTATGTTTACTCTCTTAGATCCATCCAATTGTTGCCAAGACACCTCACTCAAAACTACAAATATTAACCTCATTGTGGAGGAAAAGCCGAGGGACCATTAAAGTCAGTGGGATTTAACCTTTGGATGACTCTGCATGTCAGAACAAATTAGATGTTGAGACATTGGAATCTGGACCAAAGTGCTTAGTTTTGTCAAGTCCAGTCCTGACTTTTGAAAAAAACAGCTGGACAGAAAGGAAACATTTATAATAGCTCCAACTAGGATTTAACAGAAACTTACGTATAAGTGACAAAGAACACCCTGACAGAAATTAAGTCTGAATGCAACCCGACAGGATCCTTACTATTATCCAAGTCTGCCTCAGCCAGTGGCCTGGCAGGGGGTGGATATGAAGGACTGGCTGGAGTTACTAAGCAGACAGGCCTGATGTCAGTGAAATTGACATGGCTGCTGAGTTTCATTAGGGCAATGTTTTTGTTAAACAAGGTGTTGTTGTAGTCAGGATGGACAATGACCTGGGACACAATGCGTGCCACCTCATGAACATTAGTTCCAGTCTGAATCTCTCTTCCCCAACTAGAGAGTCCATGCAAGTGGAGTTCTGGCTCAAAGAACAAATAAAGATCAGTAAGCGAATTCAGATTACATTCTTGTGTTGCAGGATAACCAAACATATCCTCATTTTTTGCCTGCTAAATAATTTCAGGAAGATTTTCTATATTTATCCAGTAGTTCCCTTGGCAGATATATGCAAACACCACACATGAGCACAATGCGATGATTGGTATAGAACACTGAGTTTCAGGTTCCTGTTGTGTTGCTGTGATAGCTAAGAATTGCTATGAAACGTTCATGTTTAAATTGTCTGGGAGTTACATAAACAAGGTGTGTGTGTGTGTGTGTAAGTTGAACTTCCAGTCAAACCACTACGCCAATCAGAACTTACAAAAGAGGAACAGAAACAATATGGATAGTATACTCCTCTTACTGCAAAAGTAAACAACAACAGGACTCAAAATAAGAAACCTAGAGGAACAGAGCTGACCTAAACCATGTCAGATGCACTTTTCCCATCCACATTCCAGGTTGGGTCAAACTTAAACTGCTACAGGTCAGAGGTCTGTGCAAAATTTAGAACAAACCCTACAGGACCTGAGGGGACTAGAGAAAGAGTCATAGCAACATATGCCACTTAAACGGCCAGAGAGTCTTAACTGCCACCACAGTTGGTTTCAGTTGTAGTAGCACAAATCCATGGCTGTTCAGATCCAGCCTTTTGTAGTAAGTAAATATTGACAAACATCTTTCATAGCTAATATCTACTCCCCACATGACATTTTGCTGAACAACATTTTAAGCTAACATTGCTAACAGGTCAAATTACTGTTGGGCTAACTATTACATATTTTTCTTTTACTTTTGTGGACTGTATGTTGCTAGTTGATCTTCCTGTGATGGTTTTAGAGACAACTAATCTGATGGCTAAATAATACAGTATACACTTTTGTAAATCCAGTTTCTGTACTCATTTTTTCATTTTTACAATTTGGTTTAACTATTGTTTATGGAATCAAATTTTCGGATTTGTTCTCCATGTTATTAAATTCCATACTGTTTCAAGTCAAAGTGTGTTTAACCAATGTCCTTGCAGGTCCCGCCAAGTCCCGCCAGTCTGCAGCCATGTTAGTAAAGCCTCCGGGTGGTTATTTCTCTGGTTTAACTTGCTGCATAGTTGTGCACCTAAATAGATAGTGAAGGCAGAAGACAGCTGACAGTCTAAATGAAACAATTTACTGACCTGAATGTCAAGGAGTGTGCCTGTTACTTTCAGAATTTTGTGCTGAGGCAGCCATGCTGGCTACAGATTTTTCCCCAGTTAAGCCTTTTTTAAATATATATTCACTGTAAAATTGATCAAGGTGTTTCAGCTTAAAAACTTAAGTTCAATTGCTGCCTTAAAAATGTGAGCAAACTCAACTTTTTGAAAGGCTTTGTTTCAACTCGTGATGTTACGTTATTCAATTTGTTTAATTAATGATCATTTATTGTTTGATACTTTGAACTTGATACTGTGAGCTAAAACAACTATCTATATTACATTGTCCATTCAAGGAAACTTGCTTTCTCTTGTCAAACACACTTACAATTCTACACCCTTTCAACTCAACTACAACTAACTATATAAGACATTTCAGTTCAAGCTTAACTTGCAATGCAAGTTCACCTGCTGCCTTGAAAATGCAAGTCAACTCAACTTGAAGATTGCCTTTATTTCAACTCACAAATTCAATTTCATAAAGTTGATATAGCTACAGTGTTATAGTCTCAACATTGTTTTTTTGGTTAAATTAACTTTTTATCACTTCAACTTCATACACAGTTTCAAGATAAAACAATTTAACCAAATTAATACTACTTTCCATTTCAAGTTAAGGGGATTTAAATTCCAAATTGGTTTCAGTTTACACGTAAAAGGGGCCTTGCAGACAAACGACAACAGCTAGTGATGTTACGTCTGACACCGAAGCACCGATGCTTGCTTCAGACTCATTAAACAGGTGGTATTATGCTTTTAGGCTTTTTCCCTCTCCTTTATTGAGTTATATAGGCTACGTTTTTTGTGCATGTAGTAGGTTTACAAAGTGAAAAAGCCCACCCCAAAGGGAGTTCCCATCTCTCACAGAAAAGTCTTCTCTGAACTGTCTGAAAACAGCTCGTTTGTAGTCCAGCCGCTTCCCTTACATCCCTGTGATGTCACAGGGAAGAAAGCTAAATGCTTCCTTATATAACGCTCGCCAAGCGGCTACTCCGACATGCCCTCAAAAACACCGGTGGAAAAATACTGAGCTGCAGCACACACCTCTCCTCTCCCTTCCAAACACTAGCTACCTTCGAGACACTCAATGGACATAAAGTTGTTACTGTGATGTAGAGACAGAGTTCAGTTAAAACTTTATGGATGAAAGATACATTTGTTACAGACTTCCCCATTCTGAAACTCTTGCTCCAGTCTATGTTGCCTCTGGGTTTTCGGTTTCAGAGAGCGAGATCAGATAAACTCTAGGTCAGTAACCCCGGCAACTTACGCTGTGAACCTAACCTGCATGGGAGGAGGTTTTCTTCAACAAACACTGAGTTTCTCTTGTGCGGAGGCGGCAGTTTCCTCAGTCATAGGCTACTGTCAATAAAGCATATAGGCCTTTATGAACGCAATTACATCTTTAGAAATATTGATATCACGATTAGATAGGTTGTTAGTGTTTTTACCCAAACATGATCTTGAACATGACCGCTTTTATGATCCATCTGTCATCGATTGATCGACAGAGAGTTATCTTTGAGCATAGTGGATTTATCCTCAGCACAGAATAAAATCTATAGACTACACTGTCCTTTATAACACAGTGACTCTGTGGACATTAAGGCAGCTGTCAGGTTGGCAACAGTTGCACAAAAACACTTGGGCCTACCATGTGCTACAGTGCAGCAGTAATCACTGTTTAAACTAATCTGTATAAAGCTGATCAATGAACAGTAATCTTTCATATTGTAGTCACACAGATTGAACATTCCCATCGTAGTTATCAGCTGGATATGATGTGAATATTTCTGAGTGAGGATGACGGTGGTGCAGCTGAAACAAATAAATGTAGTTTAAAAGTGAGTTTTTCATTATTTGCTGATAGTCTGAAAGTGTTTTGACAGCATTTCATAAAATACGAAATAAGCCAGATTTGAATCAATGTAAAATAGACATCTAAAACTTTGCAGTCAGTTTGAACTTAGACACATTTTTCATTGCAAGAAAATCATTAATAGGCTAACCTACTGAGTCGGACTGTGGCTTTACAATCACAGGTCCATGAAGAGCCTAAACTGTGTCTAATCTGTTCGATTAACATTTTCATCTTCAGTTATTGCCACCAGCATTTAGTCCTGTCAGGTTACAGCTTAGGCCTATTAAATATAGTGTTGTGTCTGAACAATAATGCTGTGATGATGTGTTGAGAAGAAATCCTCTTGACACTGTTCTTGATCATAAAAGTTTATTACATCAAGGAGTTCAGCATCAATTGCAAGCTCTGCAGCAGTTTGGAGAGTGACCCAGCCCGATGGCCACTCTGTCTCTCTGGACATGTTTAGGTATCTGTTAGATACCATATAAGGGTCTGAGTCTGCAAACTAAGGCACCAATCCATATAAGGGCACAGTTCTATAGGATAAGTGTAGGCATCTGTTAGACACCATATAAGGGTCTGAGTCTCCACCTAACCACTGACCTCTGCTCTCCCCTTAAAAGGTCACTAATCCTCTATCCAGCTGCTACAGTGCTATGTTAAACTGTTATGCGTCAAATGCACATATGTTATACACCACAATAGCCTTCCTATTTAAAATGAATGTAATGGGCTGTAGAAGAATTCCAGCACTTTATCATTCATTAAGGAAATTCCAGCCTGGTAAATGATGAATGAGCAACACTGTATAAAATGTGATATTATATATAGATATATCGGGGAAGGCGTACATGTGGGCTCAGGCCAGCCACCTGACCAATCAGGGAGGGGGGCAAGGGGAGAGAGGAAGTGCATGAACTCAGGCTGCTTGTTAGCCGTTTGGCTAACACAATGTGGGGAAGTGAGAAACAGCAGCTTCTTCATAATCTCAAAGCAGCTGTCTGTAAAGTGCAACACTAGGTCATGTAGTTTACAGCACAACTCTCCCCAGTGTCACTGTCGCCTGCCTTGCTTAACGTGTTTGGCACACACTTGATGCTGTACATCACACATGTACAGCGCACAACACAGCCTGTCACACACCTCTGGATGCAGGAGGAGGGACTGCGTCAGTGATGCCGTGGTCACGCACGAGCCCGCAGCCGGACTCTACCGGGGGGGGAGGGGGGGTGACATGTGTAATGTGTGGAACGGAGATAACACTACACACAGGGTTGTGTGTAGTGCTATCCTGTCCGCTTAGAGGGCTCATATGACACAGCCTGCCTTCTGTGAACCAAGGGGGAACCCCTGGACGCGCAGAAGGACCGTGGCAGTGATGCCGTGATTATGCATGAGCTCGCAGCCAGTTGAACATACGTAACAGCATCACACACTGCCCGGCAGATTTCTTCTTCAGAAATATATCTGTACAGGGTGTGTATGTGTTCTGTCCACACGAAGCAAAATGTCCGCTGTTGATGGCTCATACACAGTTTCTGTGGGGAGGGGTGAGTGAAGGGACCTCTGATCGTGAACAGAGGGCCTTTCTCAATCTGTGTTCTTGTAAAACATCATCTTTTGTGGCCCAAGTACTGTCCCAATACACAAGTTTGCATTTTGGTAAGAACGGTTAATAATCCAGAAGTGTACTGCTTGTTGCTTTGAGCTTCGAGCTGCAGATTAGCCACTTGGCTAATGGCAGCTGGCTCACAGTGTGGGAAATGTGTGCTTGGTGTGGCTGGTTTGACTGAGACAGGCACAGACATCGTTTGTTCAACAACTTCCACAAAAAGGAGCAACAAGATTTCACACACCTTTTTTCCGACCCATAGCTTAACTTACCAGTGGTCCGCTCTGACCGACGAGGGTCGGCCAGCAGCAATAAAACCGGTTGCTAGATGTCATTAGCCGCAGCTAAGTTGGTGCAACGTGGACACATGGGGTCTCCCTGGTCGGCTGTATTGCGTTTTTTTCAGATTGAGAAAGGAGGGGCTGGATCCGAAGAAAATTAACAAGAAAATTTAATTAAAAATAATAGGTGAATAAAAGATGGCATTACAGAACAAACATGAAACAAAAAACACTGCAGTTGACTGGAAAGTTGTTCCTTTTTTCAGATTTACAGCTTACAGTCAAGTCCTAACAGCTGCAGACTGAAAAGCTGCTTCTCCTCCCAGATCCACAGCTTACAGTCCTGATTCTCACAAAATAAATTGTTAATATCCTCCAGGTATGTTGGCGGGTCCATTTTCCTCCAAATGGCTTAGGTTCCATAGCCATTGGTCGTTTGGTTAACTTCTTCGTCACCCAATTGGGAAGGGTGTACCTTACTGTTCTACCTTTTGGGCGAACAAAAGAGCACCGATCCCAGACGTGAAACCCCCCTTCAATCTACAGGAATAGACAGTCTTTTGCTCTAAACTAATCATAGAGAACAACTCTCCAAAATGGTTGACACCCCATCTTAAGTGTCAATGAAACAGTCAAAACAAAACAGTCCTTCTGGCACTAAACAAAAAGGTGTCGGTTTTCTTTACATTACAAAGAGGATACAAACAATTGTTTAATCAACATTCTAATGCAATTGGCCTAAAATCCTGCAGTTTTACATTTGAAGAAAATGTATTCCAGTGTTTCAGTGTTTAAGTTTGTTGTACAGCTGATAAGGGACAGAGCGCATGTCAGCTACACGCAAGCTTACCGTTAGCTCAACGTTAGCCTGACGGTAGCATCCTTGTAAGGCAAGGCAATTTTATTTGTATAGCGCATTTCAACAACAAGGTAATTCAAAGTGCTTTACATAAAACATAAAAGCAACAATATAAAAAAGTTTAAAAGTAACATAGGGAAATTGAAAAAATACACATAAAATAATAAAAGTTACAGTGCAGTGTACAATCAGGGTTAAAAGAGTTAAATGGAAAATAAAAACAGGCTGAGGGGTTGAGCAAAAAATTGAGTTACAATTATTTTGAAAAGAGAATAAACAGAGAAGAACACTTAATCTACTCTCTCTAGCTAGTCTGTACTCGGGTCCATAGCAATCTTTGGGTCCACTGAAACTCCAAAAACCCTCGGACACTACAGAGACACCAGGACATGTCTGTCCGCAGGACACTTTGATCCAATTATACTCTGGACCCACCTGTGCGTTTACAGGTGGACAGAGACTCCTGCAAATCACTCAGGCGCGAGATTTAAGACCACTTCCTTCACTCTGTTCAATCTCACTCTTGTAGTTTAACGATCGCTTGCCTCACCGTGGCAAGCAACACATATACGATAGCAACAGTGTCACGGTTTGGTGTGGGTGAGGCAGGGTTGAGCTGGTTGGAGGACACAAATGCAGGACGCAAGGCAAAGGAGGTACAGTTCAAGGGGTTTTAATAAACAAACAAAGGCGAGCACACTTACAAACTGAGTGGCTGATGACAGAGTCCAAAACAAAGTAATCCAAACGAGAAAACCAGAATCCAAAATAAACCGGGAGACACGACGAGTAGGCTGGCAACACACTGTAACACTGGGTGACAATAAACAATGACCCGACAAGGACAAGACAGAAACACCAGGAATATACACACAGGGACTAACGAGCAGGGCGGGAGCAACACAGGTGACAGACATGAGACTAACGAGGCAGGCAGAGAGAGAGACAGTGAGCAGAGGGAAACAGAGAGACTGACATGCAGGCAGAGTGACAACCGGGGGAACAGACGGAACACAGGTCACTGAACACAAAACAGACCAGAGTGAACACTTAACATGAACTAAGGTACAGGACAGGGAACAACGACAACGAACTAAAACGCAGGAACAAGAGTTAAGGCAGTGACTAAGAAACAATATAACAACTAGACAACCAAACCAAAGCAATATCAAATCAACACAGGACTACGAGCTAGAACACCAGACAAGATATAAACACTAAGGACAAGGAAACGAGAAGAACAGGTAAACAGAAGGACACCAGAAACAAATGGGAAAAACTCAAACTCACAGGGAAAAACTAAAACTCATGACAAACAGGTTAAGGGCTTTGTCAAGAGAGTGGGTGGACCGCCACACCACCTCGTCCTCACCGGCAAAATGATCCACCAGACGCTGCTTCTCTTTGGGGGAGAGAAGGTCGCAGAACAAGCAGCGTGAACCAGGGGTGAGCGCTCGGCTGGTGTGCTACGGTCCGAGGCTCACCCAGCATTGGGGATGGAGGTCCACCGGCAAGACGAAGCCTGTTGCCAGAACGCCCCACTCGGGACGGCTTGCTAGAAGACATCGCTCTTCTTCTGCTCTTTAGACAGCTCAGTGCTGAAGAAAAATGGGAAGCGAAGGCCGGGTCTCACCGTTGTATATTTACAAGGTGCGGACACAGGAAAGGCCTACGCTGTGGGTTGGCGTACACAACTTTTCTCAGTTCCGTGCGGGCGCGTGGAGGGGTAAACCCAATAACGATAGCCTTTTGCCCATTTATACTCCTGCGTAGGGTCTACGTACGTACCTACGCCGTAGGCTGTGCACGTAGCCATGCATTTATACTTGTGCGTAGGTGTGTCCGTCATTCTGCAATTCCACCCCCAAACGCTAGTCGGCAGTAGCGCTGCAGCGTCCACTGTGTTGACTTTTGCCGGCTAACTTCCGGTTTAGTGCGCCGCAAACGTAATTGGGGGTAAAATTGTATACGTGTGGCTGGTGTAGCCTTTTCAAATGTTACCGACCGAATGGATCACATCCTGGTAGCAAAACGAATCATTTCGCTCGGGTTGCGGCGGTCAAATATATTGATTCACTGTGTTACAGCCGCCGTTTTGGCCTCTAGTAAATGTTACTTCAAAGGCTTGGAGGCATTGCCGGGCTACCCTGCTGAACACTCACAGAACTTACGGTCTGCGTCGACTCGACGTGTAGTTACATATTTGAGGAGGTGCATGTCAGGCGACGGCGTAGGCGACGGCAGCGTAGGTGACGGCGTAGGCTACGGGGCTGCGCAGAGGCTATGCCGAATCGACGCAGAAGTATAAATTACACAGCTGATGATATACAGGCAACTTTTTGAGCAATGTTGCTGGGCAATGTTGCTGGTGGCAAGTCCCACTATGTTTTGAATGGATAGCGGTGGTGCGGGGAGGGTAGCGGAGTGATGGGGGAAGGGGATTAGTTGTAATCTTTACTCATTACCATTGACGGCAACATTGCCCAGCACCATTTCTCTAAAAGTTGCTCCGTGTATCATCGGCTTTAGAGGGCAAAGCCTATACGAAATAGAACGGGAACAGGTGAGCGTCACGTAGCGACCGGAGAACCTGATATGGAGAGGTCAGAGGAGAGTACTGGCAGCTAGGGAGAAGTCCCGGTACGCAAGAAAATGTCCCGGTATGTCAAAGAGAAAAATGTCAAGGTGTCGGTACTGCGTACCGGGGCGTTCTGGCCCACTTCAAGCACTGGTCAACCCAGTGTTCAGGTTGACACTCAGAGTTTGTTGAATCTGCTTTCTGAAATGGGGCCCCGGTTGGCAACATGTATAGCTTAAACAAAGCCGTGTTTTCTTTTCACTGACCTGCCCTTCTCTGCTTCTGATTGGCTAGTAGTCCTTAGGAACTGCGCATGTGCAACTCCCATCAAAGTTCATTTAGAGACAAGATGTATCACTCCATAGCTAAAACAAAGCCTTCAATACAGGGTGCAAAGAGGAGCTGCAGCAATGTGCAGTATGAAAAAAATAAACCTGTTCTGGTACAACCCCTAAATAAGACTAGTGCCACCGGTGGAAAGAGTTCCTGACAACAGCGTTAAGACCCTTTCAGAAAGGAGGAAAATGTGCTGCTATTTTGAACTTTGACAGCTGTGTGTATGGGAGCTTGTGTAGTGGTGCGTCGCTCGATGCAACAACAAACTGCAATTCCCGTGTCGCAAGCCATTGAAGATAATAATGCAGCATGCTGTAGTTAGTGATGGCCAAATGAAGCATTATTGCTTTCTGCTATTTTTTTTTTGCTATTTCACCCTTAATTTTAGTGTTGAAGCTACCACCTCAAGGGAAATATAACTCCGCTTCACCATCTACCTGCATATCTAAGGAAAGATTGGCTTTAAATATAGCTAACTTTTCCTTCACTTCAGAAAGGTAGAAATATTATGTTTACCATAAAAACCATCAAAATTCTACTGAAGTGAAGGTATAAAAGTATTCCATAGTGAATTCAGTATGACATTGTTGTATCAAAGTTCTTGCGTGTATTCAGTCCTTAATGAATTCATCTCTAAACTTCAGTGGTTGGTGTTCAGTTATGCAGGCTGGACAATAAATTGGAAAACATGAAACCTGGAGTGGCCTGTCAAAGCAGTCATGTGTTTCACTACCTGAGTGAACCAGTGTGATTGCTTCAGACGTTATTTTAACGTCCCTAGTGACGTTAGCAGTGGTTTGTTGAAAGGACTTAAAGAGGTGGTATTATGCTCATTTTCAGGCTCAAAATCTTGTTTACCACAAAGTGTTCATATTTTGGTTGGAATTTGAATATATGACTTATCTGCAATGTGTATAATTAATAGGGTTGGGCAAGTACACCACCACTATAGGTTTCTGTATCTGTTCAGCAAATAAAATTTTCTGTATCTGTATAGGCGGGGCTTAACCATGAAGTGAGCGGGAATAACTGGAAGTTATGAACGCCTTAAATTGGTATCAGATTGCTATATTTATAAGAAAACAATTTACATAACAGCCTCAGAATTGATCCTTCGCTAACCCCCGCCCCCCTTAGTTACTGTTGCAAAGTCTGACAAATTGTCAGCGCTGCCACTGTCTATTGCTGCACTGCCCGGAGAAATATTGTCAAATTTGTTGGAAAAAGCGATCTCACAAAGAAGCAGACAGTTTTGCAGTTGCATTATACATTTGAAGGTTTTATTCAGGCTGTCAAACTGAATCAAATTGACTCAGAAGATAGAAGCTAAAGCCTACCAATCACACCTACAAGTGAACCACCCCATTCCCCAACGATTGAGACAAAAGACAGCGATATTAAGGATCAACACTGTTCCTGTAAAACTGGATAGGCCTCTATTCATTATTACAATCTGCAAACATTAGGAAAGATCCACAGCCAAATTTGTTGTAGATTTATTTTAGTTTAGTTTAGTTGGTTAGTTTTGGAAAGAGAATAAATCGTAGTTCTCCTTTCAGCCTCTCTGGGTAGCGACTGTAATTATTACAAGTGCCCCAGGAACAGTGTTTGACCATATCTTGGAAAAATAACGTTACACCAAAAAAAGCTAGAAAACGACTCCTTTTGCATTAGAGTCAATGGAGCGCAGCCATGAAAGTGTCGAACCTCAGTTAGAGCGAGTCCTATAGTGCGCTGTGACTGGTCAGCTTTGTATTCGGGGTGTGGCTTAGCGAAGGGTCAATTGAGCTTCAGAGCAATGTTTTTGATCACATTAGTTGATTTTTAAAAAAAGGTTCCTATATTTATAGTATATAACAAAACAGATATTGACACATTTTACTCTGATGATACTCATACTCGTAAAAAGTAAACAGGATAATCATTTCATCAGAGTACTCGCTCAACCCATGTCTCTGACTCTCAGACCATCAGTGCCAGTTCCCCTCAAGGCTGCATTCTTTCCTTTCTTCTCTTCTCCTTGTACACCAACAGCTGCACCTCCACTCACCAGTCCGTCAAGCTGCTGAAGCATTTACATCAACAAGAGCAGGCTGTATGGAACAAAAAAATGTGACAGCACTTACCTTGAGTTTTTGACCCTATAGAAAAGAGAGAAAGTTAGAAAAAAAAGTCACATCTGTACGTCTCAAAGTGTGTGTGTTCAGCTGTTAAAATCTTTCCATTGATAGGTATATTGATAACATAATGGTGTAATATTATGAGTAACTACAGACCAGTGGTCTGTATGGATTTTTCAATGGCTGATGGCGATGTGATATTTAGAGAGCAGGGCAGCCGATGGCCGCTATATAATGTAGACAAATCTGCCAGATATCTGGAATTTCATTACTACTACAAACACAAGGAGGCACTAGAGTTCCAGGTGTTTCATCTAACTCGTTCTGAGGTGTGGGATGGGCTGTACAGTAATGGGCACAATTACATTTTTAGTATTTTAATTAAAAAGTCATTTAATAATTGCAAAGTGACAGGAATACAGGGGAAGGGGGTGCAGCTGAATTATTTAATTACATAAAATGAAGGTACAAATGCTTATGGGATGGTGAGGCAGGCAAGGGTCAAAATCAGGCGGTCGAGCACAGGCACATAAATCGAATAAGGAACAGGCGGAAATCCAAAGTCCAATAACAGGAAAAAAGGTCAGGCAGTTAAAACAGCTTCTAGGTACAGGTCTCAGGTAAACAGAATACAGGTACAGAGGCTGGAGAGCCAAGACATGAAGCGCAAGGTCACATAACTGATCTACTAAATGATAACTAATCTGTCAAGGATAGACAGGAAATGGTCCAGTAAAGTATTTGCCGGGCTGATGAGGGAAAGTAGAAACAGATAAGAGAGTGCGCAGTGGGACAGGTATCTGCAGAGCAGATGAGGGAAATGAGAGGAGGCGTGTAAGGGGAGAGGAGAGAAAGTCAGAGGGTAACTGGTGGATTAGTGCAGAATGACGACTGTGAACTTGAGGAAGTGAGAATGAGGCTAGAGGGAGGGACAGAGAGGCAAACATTGACAGTTCCTGAATATCTCAGAATTTAAATGATAATGGACAGTTACTAGAGAACAGACCGAGACATACTATTCTAATGAATCATTATATAATAATTAGTTCATATGTATCTGAGAATCAACACACTGACCACTTTCTTCAAGAGTAGTTCCTGAATAACGTTAACGCTATTGTCCTGCTGTATCTCAGAGGCTATCTGGTATCTGACTATCTTCCCAAGTGGGCTGTTGCCCTTTGTTGATGTCTTCATGGTCCATATTCAGGAACTGTTGATTCAACTCATTTTTGCCCCCCTCATTTTTGTAATATTAGGGGTGCTTCAAACTGTTTCTGGGGAGGATCAGTGAATGAAAGTGTATTTCTATTTACATTTGTTATTACATCAGTTATCAAAACGAGATCACATAGGAAATCTATGGGATCAAATAACATAATCATTCTACTTTGTACTACTTTTTACATCCATGTGGTTGAACATTACCATCTCATCTCGCTGCCTCGCAAACTGGGCCACACCCAACCTGTCATGGCAATCTTGTCATCTGCTTATTTAAAAGAGAGGATTCATTGGTTTGAAATAATGCACCTCAGTCAGTCATGCCACTGTTTACAGTGACCATTCCCTGTTCAAACCCATTTTTCTTAATACCTCAGCTGCATATTATTCAACTCCATCCACAAAAGCCCAAATGCAATTCCTCAAAATACTACCGTAATTCATTTCTCAATGCATTTCTCAATGCTTCTTTCTTTCTGAAACCATGTACAGCATGGGTTTTGTGGAATTTATTACTGCATGACAACATACAGATTTTTTTTAAAAACCTCAGTCAGCAGTTATTACCCTTGGTATGCTGTCATACAAGTCCTGCCAGTGTGTGGTCATGGTGTTTAAGTATTACACAGTGTACATTTATTTTTACATCTGCTCTCAACATCTTCCCCCAGATTTCTCAGTGATATTAGATTTGGTTTTTGGAAAGCCACTGAAGGGTTTTCACTCTTGTGTTCTGCTTTCAGAATAATATATATTACATTCATGGATTCTAATGAATGATGCATCAAAGTGTAAGCACCATTTTGATGTTGATAAGGTGGGGCAAATTTAAATTCTGTTAGATGGTGTAATCTAAAAAAACCACATCATAGTTTTGAATGTAAATAAAACAGCTTAGGAAAAGTATTAGCTTGATGTAACCTTTTTAAAATTTCCCAATCACAAGATTCTTAAGATCTAAATTAATCATTTGACATTTTTGAAAATACTCTAAAAAAACTGTAACGGAAGACTGATAGGCCTACCTCTCATATCTGTCCGGTATAAATAATGCTACAGCCAGCTGCTGTTTAGCTTAGCTTAGCATAAAGATTGGAAACACTGGTAATAAAATCCTCCTACCAGCACCTCTAAAGTTGACAACTGTGAGGTTGTCCGGAAACCAGCAGAGACTAGAAAGGATTTTGTTGACAAAGCCAGGCTAGCTGTTTCCTCCTTTTTCCAGTCTTTGTACTAAGCTAACAGGCTGTAAGCAGTAGGTGTCATATTTACCAAACACTTGAGAGTGGTACTGTCCTTCTAAACTAAGAGTTAGATTAGAAGGACAAAACCATTCTCGTGTGTTTGGTAAATACAGCAAGAAGTAGCAAAGAATCACATTTCTTTAAGATTTACATGTATAAAATAAAACTTTTTTGCTGTTTTGTTTTGTTTTTGTAGCTGCAATCTCATATTTACAAAACATATTTTTGAGAGACTACGGCCTTTAAGGATGACCAGCCTGTCTGCTTTTAAACTAGGTTTGTTTAAAGGTCATACCAATTACTTAGGTCATGAAACAGCAATGAAACCTTAAATTGATTTAAAGTTGAAATAAAGTTGTAATACATACAGACCAAGACAATGATTCTCCTTGTGGACCTACCCTGTCTTTTCGTGACAAAAGGGTGCAGCTGAAGGTGAATTTCCTAGTATGAAATCAGGCAACAATATCTGTTTGTTTAACCACAGCCTAAACGCAAGATGTGGAACATTTTGCAATACCTTCATTAAGAGGTCTGGTCAGAATGGAAACAAAAGACAGTAAATTCCTGCTGTCTGACTCATCTGTTGGATGTGTTTACACACATCATAAACAGAAAATCAGATCACTTGGTTTGCCCGCTCTTTTATGGTGGCACATTTTCATACTAATTTTGGCCACCAAATGCACCAATAAATATTTCTTATGTCAGAATAAATGCCCAAAAAAATAGAAAAAAACTACAATGCTAGGATGAAATGAAAGTTCTAATAAGCTGCAGTGTATGTAGCAATGCAGCGTAGTTCACCTTGACAATGTATACATTGCAAAATCTGCAGTGCGTGGTAATCTATTCTCACAGAATTAAATCTTTTACATGTTTGTCATATAGGCTACTGACCATCAAGCACAAAATATGCATGTAGATACATTGCCGTGTATGGATTTTCACCTCAAGAAAAGACACACAAAAAACAAAACTTAAATATATATATATGTATTTTGACAAAACAAGAAAGTCATATTTAAGCACACAAAACACAAACATGGAAAGGGAATACATTAATCACCTCCCTTAATCACTTTTAGGCCTCACCGTTGTCTCTTCCTAAAGCAAAGTAAAGCAGAAAGAGAAAGAGAGAAAGAAAGGCTGTCAGAGACAACCCTCTACCTCAGTGACACCCAGCCTGTGTGTGGTATCCAAATAAGAAATAAACATGTTCACTGACTCAGGAGAGTTCAGACCAATTAAAGCGTAAAGTCAAGCAGTTTAAACAGCTAATTAAGTTGATGCATATTCAGAATGGTGAATCAGACAACACCCTTTTCGTCTAACATCAAGCACTTGTTCTGGCTAAAGATTAACTTCAATCAGAGGGAGTGATCATAGTAGGAGCCAGCTGGAAAGACAGATGGTCTGTGCAGAAGGGTGAAAAAGAATCGTCTGACTCAATAGGCAATTTGTTCATTTTTACCGGTCCAATGGGAGCTCGACGGATGGCACCCCCGATATCGCCTACTGATTCAACAGTTTTTATCCTCTTTTTCTCCAAATTCAACACCACAATAACTTTTTCCCCGGAGAGAAAAGAGTCCATTCTCACCCGAGTGTTTGCCCACATAAGCTCGGCAGGATCACCCTCTCCATTTGTTCATGGCAACACTGCACCAATGTAAAGTAGCCCCAAAACCTTGGCCAGAGGCCCATCTGAATTTTAAGTGACCTGTTTGTCCAGTTGAGTGTCCCTGCACATCTCCCTCCTTCTCGCTCCGTCAGTCCTCTAAGGATCGCTTATTTAGGAGGACATACACATATCAAGGGCCTCCTTTCACTCCTCTGAGGCCCAGGGACAATATTTCTTATTTTCCATCTGGCTGAACAAACCCGCCCACTGTCACCTCATAGCTCTATATAAGACAGCAAAAGGGCCTGATGATAAGGACTTGGTCTTAAGACAAGCCTGGCCATGCAGTGTAAAGTCCTCGTCTATGTCGTCCTCCTGCCTCTCATAAAGCATGGTGAGTATTGTGTCATTGCACTCACAGGCTGATTGCAAAGGCTGCGTTGTTATTTTTTAACTTAATGACCAGGTTTGCACAAGTTTGAGCTTACCAGATGAAACTGGAAATACTGATTCTAAGAAGGACTGTTTTTTTCAAGGCTTGTAACAGGGATGTTTACCGTACAGTAATGCAAATCAATACTTTGTTGTGGTGGAAGAAGTATTCAGATCCTTAAGTAAAAGTAGCAATAGCACACTGTGAAAATACTCCACTACAAGTGAAAGTCCTGCATTTAAGACCTAAAGTAAAAGTATGTGTGAGCAAAATTTATTTAAAGCATTCAAAGTACAAGTAACAAATGTACAGTAAAAATGTTACTTTCAGTGTTTTTGGATTAATATTACTGCTGCATTAATGTGTAAGCCTATTTTGCATTTTACTGCTGTAGATGTTTAACTTTAGAACTACATTATAACAATATTGGATTTACAAGATTTTCACACCATTGATAATGTGCTGTGATTTATCAGGGCTTTGATTCAGATTAATTCAAAACAGCTAGTTTCAATCCGGTTATTATACAAAACCTCTCTTGATGGATTTTCTTTTTACACATGATGAGCATGAAATCCAGTGGCGGCTTCCCAAAAGGCTGCGAAAAGGCACCACCAACCTACTACCTTCTCCTAAATAATAATATGTTAAATTTGTTATTATCATCATTCATATGCCATTTTTTTTATTAAACATTTTCAAGACAGTTGTCCTGCCTCTGAATATCATAGTCCAATCAGCCACAGCATCAAGTCCTGTTCCATGGAGTACCAACCCTTTCGGGCAATTTCAGTTTGGGTTAAAATTGCCCAGATTGCTCTGATAGACTTTCATGTTAAGGCAATGTTTTTTGAACTTGTTCTCTTTATACATCCAACAACTGCTGGCACTGCAATGCAATCTCTATGGGTTCCAGGGGGATTTGCATTTACGTGTTTTCATCACACGTAACCTGGTGCAAATCGAGTAGAATTTTGATGGCCCTAGCAACATCCAGCTACTACGGAACTGCCCCTAGCAATAATTTAGATCCAAACCTAAATTATGTGTTTGGTACATTGACAGCTCTCATTCTCCACTACCAGCCCAATTCATTTTTAAGTTTTGAAAGATTATGTCCTCCCCCCTCATACGCCTTCGCAGTGGTTTGGTCCGCTGCCTACCTTTTTTTATTTCTAAATACTGACTAGCAACAGACCTAATCATCAGGGGAAAATTGAGAATTACATAAAAGTCTGTCATGTTGTAGGCTAATTTATTGCCCTGCATGCTGCAAAGTAATATCAGTCAGGGTCTCTCCCTCATTGTGAGTTCCCATGGCTACGGAGGACGCTCTGAAACTTCATGACAACACAGGAGGAGAAAATGGTCTGTTGGTCGACAAGCAGCAGGCTTTGTAGTAATGATATTCTGTAGTTAGTGTCGCCCCAGGCTTCAGAGGCAGACAACGTATAACTGCGGGATGAGAGGATGTACACTGTCCCCCCTCCAAAGTTATTCCCGAATGTTTGCAATCATGCCTCTTCGCCCCTCGTCAACACGAGCGCCATGGCATCAAACATTATGAGCCCAAAGTTTTGTGTGGAGCCGGGACATGTTCACACACTTGTTTTGTATGCACTGTTGGCAAAGGAGGGATAGATTCCTCCTGGCTCTAATTGGTTGTTTTGACTCTGGAGTGGTGGATTCTTGCAAATGGCATTAGGATTAGTAGAACCAGAGTTACCTACTGAACCTTCAAACAACTCCTTGATAGCAGTTTCCACTATGGTTTCCAACATGGTTAATGTTACCTCAACTCAGAGGAACCACTCCAACTTGTCATAATGGTCATGGCCAGAAAGGCTTTAGGAAGTCAGGGGACATGGTATAAAGAGTCCATAAAGGATCAAGGTTTGGTGGATGGATGAGACTGGTACTCGACTTTTACCTTGGAGATCAGGATTGGTTCCTGTTTGGCCCGAAAAGTTGAACTTATTTAGATTCAAAAGCCTTGCTTGATGACTATGCCATTTGCTGTTTGACCATTTCCTGCTGTGACCACAGTGGAAACATCTTATAGTGATCACAGTTTCGTCTGTATAAATAGACACTTAACCAGAACTTAGAGCATTACTCATGTCTTTTTATGCTCTCATTCTGTCCATCCTGTCAGCCTGCTATGTCCATCTATCACACCTCAAGAGGTGCAACATAAACACTTCACACTAAAGAATGTTTAGCAGTGCTTGGCTCCATACCTGCCGACAAAGTATTTATTGTAGTTAATAATTAAGCTAATTGGGTGGCCAAACCTGACTCAAAGGCTTTATATTTACACTGATTCAGGGAAGAAAACTGATATTATTGATTTACTGTTAAGGGTAAAAAGAGAGAGTGACTCCTGTGTTGCAGTAAGGGGCATCAATAAGTGCTGTTCAATAAAGGCTCTTAATTTTCTCTCCATGTAAACTTTCTTTCTCTGCTTAAAGTGTCTTCAACTGAAATACAGGCCAGCCCAAATACAAATGCAACCCTCCCCTGCAATGTGACGTCACCTCTGTCTATGAAGGGGGACAAAATAGACAAGTCTCTCATCAAAGTCAGCTGGATAAATAACGGCTCTGACATCGCCTCATTCAGTCAAGCGGCAACGCAAATAAAGGACGGCTTCAGTTGGGAAACCAGAGATTTCATCGATGGGGACTTCTCACTGACCATCCTCAGAGCCAGTCTTGGCCTGCAGGGGGTGTACAAATGCACAGTCAGCTACAACTCCATAATGCTGCACTCCAGTGACGTTACATTTAGTATCCTTGGTATGTCTTTATTCAGTTTTAGAGATTTGATCTAGTGCACATTTAAACCTAAAAGCATGTAAAAAGCTGAACTTGTGCATTTTCATGCTCTCTTTTTCTCCCCTTTCTAGCTTCCCCAACTCTATCAATCCCTCAGCAGTGGGTGGTGTTAGAAACAGAGAGCCAGTTTAAATGCCATGCAAATGGTTTCTACCCTCCTCCTGTATCTTTCTCCTGGACCAGAGATGAGAAAGTGATTCAACCTCCCTACAATGTTGAAGGTGAACAGACTTCAGATGGCTATTACACGGCTGTGGGTAACCTGAACTTCTCCCCTTCCCGTGAGGACCAAAATGTGACTTTTGGCTGCAAAGTGTCACACTTTGGCAGCTATCAAGAGATGGATTTCCAACTCAATATCACCTGTGAGTGACACAAATAATAATAATAATAAAGTTTATTTATATAACACCTTCCCAAAACAAGGTTTACAAGGTGCTTTACAGGGTAAAAACTACAAACAGAAATCATGAACGTGTTAATCATAAAACAGTGAGAGCAACAGCACCATCAATAAAACAATAAATAAAATAAAGCAATAAAACACAAACACGGTAATAAAACACTACTGTAAACATAAATGCTGTGGGAAGGTAACCTAGAAGGATCAGAAGAAGGATAGACAATAAAAGTGCATTTGAAGAGATAGACTTAATCATCCTAACTTCCTCCGGAAGCTTGTTCCAAAGTGTTCCGGGCTTTATTAGTGATACGTAAGTATTTTAAAAACATCTCTAAAACTAACAGGCAGCCAGTGCAAAGATGAAAGGATAGGTGTAATGTGCTTTCATTTTCTGGTACTAAATCCTGCATTTTGGAGAGCTAATTTTAGAGAGACTTTTTGTTGCAGACAAGGTAGTTACAATAATCTAGCTGCAATGCAGTAAAAGCATAAATGACTGTTCCAGAAATGGCTAATTTTTAGCAAATTTCCTAAGCTGAAAAAAGCACGACTGTATGAGAGATTTGATGTGGCTGTTCAAAGTGAGGTTGCTGTCAAATAAAACACCAAGGATGGAAGTTATTGGGGTCACTGCTGAGGTATCGTCTGCATGAAAATGGAAACTGATGTTGCATGATCACCTGAGATGTCCCAATGCAGCATGCAAAATGTGAACAGAATAGGGCCAAGCACTGAACCCTGAGGAACCCAACGATGCAGCCATGAGGTGGAAAAGCTAGACTCAGCAATACTAATACACTGTCTACTATGCCACCGATGTCCACTCATTGCTCTCAATGGGAAAACCGGAAGGTGTGAGTGGGACAACATTGAGTTATTATTTTTTAAACCTAAAAGTTGATTTGCAACAATCTTCACCAGGACTTTGACTAATAAAGAAACTTTAAAAGTAGGTCTAAAATTGTTGACTTAAAATGACTTTTCTTTGATGTAGAAGTAGAATAGCTTCTTCCGTACCATCATTATAGTACAAACTGTGAGACTAATCTGATTAAGTCTTTGATGAAGCCAAAAGTTTTCAATAGTTATTCTTTGTCTGTCCTCAGATATCCCTTCTGTTAGACTTTCTGTAGTGCCCTCAAGCTCCAGTATAATTCCTCTCACTCTTTACTGTGATGTGGAGAGTTTCTACCCAGAGGAAGTGTCTGTGTCCTGGCTTCAAAATGGCACAGTCGTTCCTGAGCTCCCTGCCACTGAGCAGAACCCAGATAGGACCTACAGAACCAGACGCTATTATACTTTGAGCCCCGAGCAGAGAGAGCAAGGTGGAAAGGTGGAGTGCACAGTAAACCAACCTGGGGTGGTGCACCCGGCTAGTGGCTCAGTGTTCCTAGAGAAACTGGATCCCCAAGGTACGATTTGAACTTGAATATTTGACATGACCCATAAAGACAAGATACGAGTGAAATCACTGGGGGTTTTTTCAGTTTGAATGATGGTTTGATGTTAAAGCCCCTGAAATCTGAAGCTGGTTTGGAGCAAAGTCTGAGAACTACTACTATCCTACTTTTAGAGTTTGGAGACAGTTGCAGTATTGTGTGCAATGTGTGCATCCTGTTCTTCATACTTTAAATTTAATCTGTTTCGTCTCAGATGAGCCTCTAGTTTTGACTAAATCAGCCAAAGCATCTGTTGCTATGATGTGTATTTCTGTGGTGCTGGTCTTCCTCCTCTGCTTTGGCTTCTCTTGGAGAAGAAGGGATGGTAAGTCAGAACCTCCCTTGCAATTATATATTTGTGACCCTCATCACAAATGTTTGGGAACAATGTCTCAATTATTTCTCCCCTCACTCAGAGAAACTGAAGTCTCTGAGTGTTTCAGGCATCATCCTGCCTCCACGCGTGATTGTAGGTCGAAAAGGCAGGGTGTCAGTGAGCATTGAGGGCAGGAGGGTGGACCGAGTCCAGACTGCATGGTTCCTCAATGACACCCCTATCTCTGACACTTCACTCACAGGTAGGAAAGCTTACACAAATCCACATAACTAGCAGTTACTGGTTAAGAATTCTTTGACCGCACTGACCTTGGTCTGTAATCACAATATTTTTTGCATATTTGTCCTTAGTTCCTAATGTATGTCAGGCTATTTCTTTAAAGCTACTGAAGAGGAAGTAAAAGGGAGGAGGTGGGGCTATATGTTGGTTAAGACAAGAAATAAAATGTGTTTGGATTGATCTCATAATAATACATTAACGTGAATGATGGCACATGAAATATCTTTTATTTACATCCAACTACTCCTAAAATGTACCATGTTTTCTCTTTTACACTTAATTCTGCTAACAATTTGCAACCTTATGCACATAGGAACCTCCAAAGCTAACTTTAACTGCCTCTATAACCCCCTAACCACCATCCATCTCCCATATGGTCTAACGCTCACCTCCCCAGTGTCAGAGAAAGGTCCTCTGCTGCCCTCCAGAGGCGAGAAGGGTTACTACAAGCTGCACACTCAGGGGCCGCTGCAGTTATCTGGAGGTGGCACTCAACAGCTGATCTCCTCCCTCACATTCATCCCCCAGTTATCTATCCACAAGGGGGCAGTGTTTAAGTGTCAGGTGTCCTACATGGGCAAAGATAAGATTGCGGCGGAGAGGGTGTCGGAGAAGTTTACAATTCTGTGTAAGAAAATATTTTCAGTTATTCACATTACCTCTGCTTTTCTAGGATTTTTTTCTATTGGCACAATAGAAATGTTTGTAAATGTTGTCGTTTAGCTGCTCCAGAAGTATCAGAAATCCAGCTGGCAGAGACACCAAATGACTCTGGTAAGACAAACTGGCTGTCTTTTTATTGTAGTACAATACATGTAAAACCTTTGAGGTTGTGAGACGCAACATCTCTTCAATTTCTTCCAGATGTCATCAGCCTGACAGTACGGGCAACACATTTCCATCCGGATGTCATTACCTTCCGCTGGTTCTGCCAGGGGAGTGAGCTGAGCCCTGTGGCTTCCCAGGCCTCGTCCTCCCCTCATCCCAATTCTGAAGGCTTATTTTCAGCCTTCAGCCAGTGTAAACTGCCCCGGAGTGAACTGGAAAAGGGAGGCACTAAAGTGTGGGTGAGTGTCCACCACATTACCCTGAAGCAGCCGGTCACCCGTGAGACCAGAGGTAAGAAAGAGTCGAAGAAAAGACATGAAACTGAACAGTATATGTTATATAAATAAAAATGAATGCTTAAATCTCCACTTTATCCCAAACAGGCTTCATCAAGAAGCCGTGTGTATCCGAAATCGTCAGCTCCACTTCTTCTCCTGATCAGACTTGGACCCTGGCATGTGAAATCACAGATTTCCACCCTCCAAACATATCAGTCACCTGGCTGAAGCTCAGAGACGGAGAGCAAGATGACAGAGAGGATGAGGTGATAGAGGGAGGAGAGATGTGGGGCCCCATACAGGCCCCAGATTCCAGACTCTACAGGGCCACAGCCACTCTGAAGAGAAGGGCAACAAATCAGGAGAAAAAGGAGATAGGAGGAGGGGTTGTTTGTAGAGTGGAGCACTGTTCCCTACTCGAGCCTGTTGAGAAACACTGGAGAAATGTTGACATGGGTATGAATCATGATATTATCCTTACACTATGAAAGCTATTCTTACAATATATGAACCAAAGGTAAATAACAATAAATGCACCTGCTTTTATGTGTTTTCAATCACTTACACTCTCTGTTTGTTTTCCCTTAGTTGCTCCCTCCATTCCTCCATCGATGTCGGTCTGTTGGAGCAGTGAAGGAGTTGGTGTGTTCTCTCTCCTGTTGAAGGGAGGTCACCCCAAGGTCAAGTTACTCTGGGCAGCGGGAGGATCCACTCTTTCACCACTGGTGTCCAATGAGACAGAGGAGATAGGAGACGACGGACAGAGGGAGCTGAAAAGTGTGTGCGCCCTGGAGAGGTCCGCAAGTCTGCCAAGTCAGAATAACAAACAGCTGGGGAGACAGAAGAATGGACACGCAATAAGTACTTGTCATTACTATATATGCATATGTCATGTTTTAAAGAATGGTAGAGAGTTCAGAACGTATTTTATTAGGCACCCTCTGCTCCGCTAGTCATGTATTTTCCATTAGTCCTTCTAAAAAATAAACATGATGACACTTTTTCTTTCTATAGAGGGTCTAAAATAAACAAATGTCTTACTGTAACATTTGTGAGTAACATTTCAGAAAAGCTTAGTTTTAAGATAAACATGCAACTACAGATCCTGTTCGCTTAAGTCTGGGAAAATATCCCTGGTGACATCAGCAGGGTATTATTGGGCTTCTTTTCAAAGTCTACAAGTTTTTAATGGGAAGCGTGGAGTTTAAATAACATTTACTTGGTGGGTAGCATCTAAACATGCTGTTGCTGTTGCATCATGGGAAGTGTAGGAGCCAGCATATACAGTATTTAATGGAGATTGAACCACATTCTGTACAAAAAGTCAGAATATCCCAGCCTCTGCGGTATACATTTTTATCGTTGTTTCGTTGATCTGTCTCTTGCAACGCAGTTTTATTGAAGTGCAATTTTAAATTGCTGGATTATCCTTTAAAACATATCCAGTAGGTAGAGTTTTATTTAGTATGTATACTTGTAAGGTGTGAAAACTCGATTTACAATAAGATCTTAATTGACCCTTAATTAACCCTTACTTCTGAAGTACCTTTTTGCTAATTAGTTGGTGTTGCATACCCAGCACTATGGCCCTCTGATGCACCTCGGATATGCAGAAAGACAAATTACATACAACCTTGTGCAAACTGGCCAATACAGTATTCCTTTTTTCTCTTACAGAAAAAAAGTAAACAAAGTTTTACATTTTATTTCTGTATAAACCACTTTATGAGTGTTGGTGTTGTTTTCAGTTTTGTCTGGTGTTACTTTACAGAAACAAAAGCTGCTGTCATAGACCCGGATGCCGAAGGAATAGACTACATCGATGAAAAAGTGGACGGAGAAAATAACATTCACAGGGATGAGGAAACAAAGTCGGAAGTGGATGATGACAGTGACAAAGAACGTGAGGAAGACCCGGGCGCGCTGCACATCAACAGAGTCAACTTGAGGAGGAGTGCGAGAGAAAACGAGAGAGCGCGTTTAAGAGTCTGTGTGGAGATCACACACCCTGCACTCAAGCTTCCTGTTTATCGAACCTGGACAGGTATAAGGATACAGTATACGTAACGCCATCTGTTAGTTGAATGTCATTTTTAAACATACATGCATATCACAGTCTACATCATGAAAAAACCCTCACTAAAGTCATGAAATGTGTTAGGTTGAGTGAAAGATTACTAATGGGGGTCATTTCAGCTTAAAAGTAACACTCAACAGGAAGTTTGTTCATGCTGATCTTGTGTACTCTCTTTCAGAGCCCTATGAGGAAATTATATCTTCTGCATGAAAACCCTGATGTGTGCAAGAGTCCCTCTGTTATCTCACATACATCTAATATAGTAACTATAAAGTAGTATTCATGTTTTTAGGGTATGGAACAGTCTTTGATGTGATCAACAAGTGAGGTTTTGCTTTCAACATATTTGGTGTATTTATTACTTTATGTTCTTAATCTTTCATCCATTACTTGTTTTCTAACTCCATCATTTTTACAAATGTTCATATTTTTGTACAAAGAATAAAATGGAAAATAATATCTAAATACAATCTTTGGAGAGATGTTTGCTTGGATTCTGTTTTTGTGTCTATGAAAATGGGTCAACAGGCAAAGTAACTGTTGTTCTCTTCTCTGGTAAGTGAGATATCAGTTGTTGGTCAACCACTGAAATAAGTTCTCATTTTAAAACGTAGCCTACTTCTGTTTTTTTCTTTTGCACGCTGACCACAGGATTGTCACTTCACAGTGCTGAGCAGAGGAGGTGTTGCATGGTTGAACTGACTAATTAAGATGTTTAGTTTAGAACTTCACTCATCAGTGAACCATATGCCACTCCTAAATAGCCTACTGCTAGTCTGTAGTGGGCCTTAACTGATCAAGGGACCTAATAGCCTTGGGGTGTCCACAAAGATTAGATCGGTTTGTTTATATAGGGAAGTTGGCCCTAATGACAGTCGCACATGGCAAAATCAGTTGCCCAATGCTGTAGATAAAACCCCGGTGTCACACATTAACTCAGGAACCACACATACTGTCCTGCCTTATCAGAAGCTCTGCGCACATCCGCAAACTCTGCAACGCGTAGGCTTGATGCACCGGCAACTGAGCTGTGTTAATCACCCTCTTCCTCATAATAATACACCGGACATATATGTCATTATACGGAACTAAACTGTGACTTGTAGGGGAGATGTCCAAACCTGGTCGCGTTTGGATGGAGCTTGTTGTCGAGTTATTGATCAACCTCGAGTTGGGAAATTAAACAGACAGGCTGGTTTGATTTGTCAACACGGTCACACGCAAAGGGAATTAAGTCGGATGGTCAGGGAGTCCAGGCCGAGGAAGTTTTGAAGATGGACCCCGAGAGTCCCGTTTCCAGGATGGAGAGGACTTTGTGGACATTTTGGGTGAGCCGCTGCATCATCTAAAACTAAACGTGTCAAGAGATATCTGCTGTAATTTTAATGTTAGAGGCACTGAAATGTAGACGAAGTCTCTATCTCTTTATTCTCTATCTCGCTCTCGCTCTCTTGCACGCATGCGCGCGCGCGCGCGCGCGCACACACACACACACACACCCTATGCTGTCTGTATATTGATGTCCCTTTAAATAATGAAGAACAGCATTGACAAAGCAGTTTGTTCAGGGTGTGAAAATGTAGCCCACACTATAGTTCCAAAAGTATGTGGACACCCAAACATCCCATCACTATGGGACTAAAGGTTTTAGAATTTTGTAAGGGATTTGTTATTTATGCTTTATTTTACAGGTCTGTTATTTCCTCCACAATTTTCTAATAATTTCAGGAACCTTTTTTAGAAAAAAAATCTGTAATTTGGTACTAATTTTACAGAAAATAGAGACAAAGAAAAAACATTTATTCATCATTCACACATCATTGGAAACTTTATTTTGATGGTGATTTGCAAACTTTTCTGTAGACAAACTGTACATTTCTGCATGATCATCTGACCTGGTGTAAACTGATTTTAAAGAGTCGACCTTACACAAGCTTATAGCATTTATTTGGAATTGATATTTGATGTTTCACAAATTGAACACTATCTGTATTTTGTCTATAATTGATGCCAAATTACACAGTTCTGTCTAGGAACCTTCCTATGAAATTATTAGGAATTTATGGACCTGTCAAGGAAAGAAACGTTACGAATACATTTCCCCTCTTCCAGCCACAAGAGAAGTAGTGAAGTTTGGCACTGATGCTGGATGTTAAGGCCTGGTTCACAGATAGAGTTTCAGTAGACATTTTTCTCAGTAGACATTTTCACTTGTCTTTATAGAGAAAACACACATGTAACTAAGAACACTGATGATGGTTGTATTGCATTTAGGAGTGTCGTGTTTCATGACTATGCTTAATGACAATGTTCCCAAACACAAAGCAAGGGCCATAAATGGTTTTCTGAGTTTGGTTTGGAGGATCTTGACACTGGCCTTGAGGCCTGACTCAACTCTTCTGGGATGAATAGACCTTTTTCACAGGAGGTATAACTAGTATCATTAATAATGAATGCAATAACTTTTTTTGGCCCTGGTGACAGTGCAGTAAGCTGTAAACACAACACTGACATCATATAAACTAAGTGTGGCAAATATATTACCCATATCTACTCAACATTAGCATTTGTTTGCCCTTGCTTTGTGTTTGGGAACATTGTCATGTTGAAACAGGAAAGGGCCTTCTGAAAAATGTTACTACAAAGCTGGAAGAATACTATTTCATAAATAGCATTGTATGCTGTAACTTTAGGATTCCCCCTAACTGAAACTGCAGTGCATCCAGAAAGTATTCACAGCGTTTCACTTTTTCCACATTTTATTATGTTGCTTTTTTCTTTTTTCATTTTATCCCAAAAGATAAAAAACGCGTCAGACCAAAAGTGAAAGAAGGTAAATGTATACATACATACATATATTTTTGCAGATATAGTTTAGGTGTAATAATTTAGAATATTTTTAAAGCTAACACAACAAATGCACATGGAATGCATGTTGAGGAAAACAAGGTGAGAAGAAGGGTGATTTATTTGAATCAACTGTAGCAATTTCACAAGACAAATTGTGTAAAAAATGTAGAACATATATTGAACAAATGTTGACTAATACATAAATAAGTCAAACATCTTCCTTTCTTTCTCTCCATATCATTCTCAGTACTACGTAACCGAAGCTGTGAACAGATTCCTCAGGCCAGAGCCCACTGACATCATTAGCAATGACCCAAACTCCACTCAGGAACCTGCAGTTGAGAGTGAGCCTGCTAATCACGCAGAGGGTGAGGCTAGCGGAAGGAGAGTTGATGAGGACCAGTCTCTTGCGACAGCCTCTTTGCTTAACCCATCTCGGGCAGCTATTGCCTGGGAACTTTGCACCGCAGACATCGACTTAGGGCCTGATGAGGAAAGCATACAGTGCGAAGCCCAGCTGAGCAGAGGCAGTGAGAGCAAAGTATCTGAGGAAGGTGAGGACACAATTGAGGAACATTTCACGCAAAAGGAAAGTAGTGATGCAGGGCTGCCCATCGCTAAAGATGCAAAAGAAGATGAACAAGAAGAAAATGGCGATCGGAGATTGTACACTCATGGACAAGATGAGATGCTGGAGAATGATGAGTATGAAGAATATGTGAGCACCAGGCCGCTAAGACTTACAGGTGAGGCAATGAGTGAGGAGATGGAGAAAATAGATGGAGCTGGTGATGAGGAGACGGAGAGCGCAATGACCCCGGATGATCATCAAAAAAGGGATGAAAACATAGGAAATATCCAAGTAAAGGAAGAAGATGATAAAATGCGCCATATAGATGAACAAGATTTGGTGGCAGAAGACATTGAGGTAAAACTCTATACAATCTCTGATTTGAGTTTAGAAGAGGATGATATGCACATAGAAGAGGCAAAGTTGCAGAGGGATGAGGCAGATACAGAGGTGATGCATGATGAAGTGCAAAGCAGTGATGGTGTGTTACTGCTGGCCTCTGAAAATGAAAACAAGTCTGATGGGGGAGCAAGGCAAGTTGAAAATCAGTTCTCAGTCTGTGAAGAGTTGTCTGATGATGACCAAGATCTCAAGGGAGACCCAGGCTTTACTTCACTGCAAGCTCAATTGCAAATGCTCCACAACAAAGGTGGCATTGAGCCTGAGGATGAGCTCACTGTTGTTGAACGAGAGCATGTGATGGCTCACAGAAGTGAAAGTGATAAAGCAGAGGATGCGAAAGAGGAGGAGGACGAGAGCACATTGGATGAGAGGGAGCAGGGCGCTGCCATTGGGGAAGAAAATGGGAATGAGGCTGAAAAAAACCAGACAGCAGATGAAGTGCTGGAGCAGGAAGACACTGAAACAGTTACAGAAGGCCGTGAAGAAGAAGACATTTTAACATGCAGGGGAAAAATTGGGCAGAATGCTGAAACAGAGCTGCACACAGATGAATTCACACATGTAGAAGAAGAAGAAGATGTGGCTAAGGACACTGAAGTCCAAACCAAAACTAGAGAGACAGATGATGTTGAAACAGAAAACTCAGATGTGACAACAACAGAGATTTCAGGAGATGGGAGATTTTTTGATGAATGTCAAGTAGAAGAGGAGAGGCTCTCCAGTGACATAGGAAAGAAAAAAAGTTACATGGAAATAGCATGTACTACCACCACAGTTGAGCCTGAAGGCGAGACTGGACAGGAAATAATCGGAGAGTTTCAAAATATTCCCCATGGGAAATGTGAAGGCCGGCTTGTTGTGTCGCAGGAGCTAAATTATCCAGCATACGAGGAAACACAAGAGGGAGTTCCTGAATGCAACAATGAGACTGGGCCAGATGAAAATACAACACAATGGTTCCTGGAAGTAGGAGTTTACAAGGAAACCCAGACCACCCAATTACCAGAAGAGGTGGAGAGGAAAGAGCCGGAGAGCCTTCAAAACAGTGGAGCTGACCATTCACTGGTGATGGAGCATATGGAAGAGGAACAAGACAGCACAGAAGATATTAAGAATAGCTTTGATTTGGTTGTGGAGGAGCATGCAGGAATACCGCGCCTTACTGATGCTGAATTGCCACAAGAAACGGAGAAACCACTTGTTAAACCTGTCATTCAAGAGTCAGGACTTTTCTTCGAGGCAGAGGAAAAAAAGTTGTCGGTTGACTCAGTAAAGACGGGGGTGGAACACTCAGAGAAGAAATTTGAGACGGAAGTCACCTTAAGAGATGAGGCTGACAAGACAACAAAAGAGCTGCAAGCCGCTGAAAATGAGAACAAGTCTGAAGAAGGAGCAAGGCAAGTTGAAAATCAGCTCTCTGTCTGTGAAGAGTTGTCTGATGACAACCAAGATCTCAAGGGAGACCCAGGCTTTACTTCACTCCAAGCTCAATTACAAATGCTCCACAACAAAGTTGGCGTTGTGCCTGAGGATGAGCTCACTGTTGTTGGACAAGAGCATGTGATGGCTCACAGAAGTGAAAGTGATAAAGCCGAGGATGCGAAAGAGGAGGAGGACGAGAGCACATTGGATGAGAGGGAGCAGGGCGCTGCCATTGGGGAAGAAAATGGGAATGAGGCTGAAAAAAACCAGACAGCAGATGAAGTGCTGGAGCAGGAAGACACTGAAACAGTTACAGAAGGCCGTGAAGAAGAAGACATTTTAACATGCAGGGGAAAAATTGGGCAGAATGCTGAAACAGAGCTGCACACAGATGAATTCACACATGGAGAAAAAGAAGAAGATGTGGCTAAGGACACTGAAGTCCAAACCAAAACAAGAGAAACAGATGATCTTGAAACAGAAAACTCAGATGTGACAACAACAGAGATTTCAGGAGATGGGAGATTTTTTGATAAATTTGAGACGGAAGTCGGCTTAAGAGATGAGGCTGACAAGACAACAAAAGAGCTGCAAGCCGCTGAAAATGAGAACAAGTCTGAAGAAGGAGCAAGGCAAGTTGAAAATCAGCTCTCTGTCTGTGAAGAGTTGTCTGATGATGACCAAGATCTTAAGGGAGACCCAGGCTTTACTTCACTCCAAGCTCAATTACAAATACTCCACAACAAAGTTGGCGTTGTGCCTGAGGATGAGCTCACTGTTGTTGGACAAGAGCATGTGATGGCTCACAGAAGTGAAAGTGATAAAGCCGAGGA
>NC_060163.1:12793711-12826988 GCF_021292245.1 Micropterus dolomieu
GAGGATGCGAAAGAGGAGGAGGACGAGAGCACATTGGATGAGAGGGAGCAGGGCGCTGCCATTGGGGAAGAAAATGGGAATGAGGCTGAAAAAAACCAGACAGCAGATGAAGTGCTGGAGCAGGAAGACACTGAAACAGTTACAGAAGGCCGTGAAGAAGAAGACATTTTAACATGCAGGGGGAAAATTGGGCAGAATGCTGAAACAGAGCTGCACACAGATGAATTCACATATGGAGAAAAAGAAGAGGATGTGGCTAAGGACACTGAAGTCCAAACCAAAACAAGAGAAACAGATGATCTTGAAACAGAAAACTCAGATGTGACAACAACAGAGATTTCAGGAGATGGGAGATTTTTTGATGAATGTCAAGTAGAAGAGGAGAGGCTCTCCAGTGACATAGGAAAGAAAGAAGAAACGGAGAAACCACTTGTTGAACCTGTCATTCAAGAGTCAGGACTTTTCTTTGAGGAAGAGGAAGAAAAGTTGTCGGTTGACTCAATGAAGACGGGGGTCGAACACTCAGAGAAGGAATTTGAGACGGAATTCGGCTTAAGAGATGAGGCTGACAAGACAACAAAAGAGCTGCAAGACGGGACTGAAGAGCTTTTGGTTAAATTTGAGATAGATGAAGGCCTATGTTATTCCAAAGAAGCTGAGGCCGCTGCGGGGCATGAGACCACAGGAGCTGCAGCAACAGAAGTACAGAGGATGACAGAGACAAACTTCTTTCAGGAGTCGGTAGATGCCATAAACTCAGAGCAAAACAGCAACATGACACTTTCTCTACTAGACGACATAACTGAATCTGGATTCCAGAAACAGTCAGAGGGTAGTGAACCTAACCTACTTGAAGAGAGTGCTGTAGAAATGCAAGATGCGGGGATAGACATGGAAGAAACGGGTTATGCAGTTGAGGAGGATGCAGCAGAAATGTTATGCAGATCAAAGATGCAGTAGAAATGTTAAATCTGCAGGTAACGGGAATGGCAGCTGAGCTAACCACAGGAAGGAACGAAAAAGAAAATTCTTTGATAGCAGAATCTGAGTTGTATAGAGCAGTGGAGTCACTAGAGACAAGAAATCTAATATTAGACAAAACACTTGAGATAAGCAACGACGAGGTGTTAACAGATGTAGAAGTAACTCATGTATCAACAACAACCGAGTCCAAACAAAAAGATTTGACTAGAATATCAACAGATGATATGGCAAATGTGACAGAGTCAGAGGGGAGTCATGCTGAAGAAACGGTTAGCTCAATCAGTGGACGTCAAGATGTGATCGATGAAGAAATCCTTGACTTGTGGCTACAGACGGCGTTGCCAGAGGACACTGATGGCATAAAACAACAAGAAGTCAGTAGACAACGAATAGACATGGGAATAGAGCCATCAAATGAGGAACAAGATGGAATCTCATCAGTGCAGACAGAGAAAGATAAAGAGCTGCTTGTGGAGTCATGTTCAGAGAAGTCTGAAGTAGTGAGTGACACAGATATGTCTTCATCAACAGTAGAGTCTGGATTTTTGGACCAGTCTCTCAGTGAATGGGGCACACAAAACAATGAAACTCAGCTATTGAAATCAACTAGCACTGGGTCATTTCAAGGCATATATGACTTGTTGGCTAATATGTCAGAATCAGCAGACATCTCTGAATTGTCTAAACAACAGGTTAACTCTGGATCTCAGGATTCATTGATGGAGGAAACGGCTGCGACAGGGCAATCAAATGTGCTTCACCCTGATTCAAGAGTTACATCAGAGGCTAAACATCCAAACCAAGAATTGGATAAATCACAAGAAAGAGTTGAAACAGTGGAGACTGAAACTGGATCACGGAAAGAGATTAATGCTGAGATAACAGATTTGGCACGGGATGATGCCTGGAAAGACACAGAAAAGGCAGATGTTAAGTCACTAACAGAAATGAGCGCTCCTTTCAAAGATGAGCCTCTCGAGATTACTCCGTGTGATTCTCCAGATGAAATCAAACACACTGAAACAGGACAAACTATAAGTGGCTCTGAGACTTCGTCAGTGGAGGGAAATGTGTTGACAGAATCGGTTTCACAAGGCGACACCTACACCGATTCCGAGAAGTTATTGAAGTTGCCCTCACTGGACAAACCACAGCCCGGATGGTCAGAAGACATTGCTGACTCATTTCCTGGACTGAACAGGGCTGGGGTGCCGACGACAGAGTCTGAAAATCAGATGGAGGTACATATATATATATATATATATATATGTAATTTTATTAACCCTAAAAATCTATAAAACCATAAATAAAATCGGACAGTATTCATAACCTACAGAGATGGTGTAACTGCAGCTCTTTTAGTCATTGCAGGTCGACGCCTCTGTGCTGGACTTTACTGCGCAAAGGTCAAGAATTGCTGTTAAAAACCGTCGTGTAAGGCCCCCCAAAGATCCCCGCTCCCTGCTGCATATGCCCTCAGCGGATCCCACACCCTCTTCACATCTGCCAGTCAAAGTCCCTCCAGGTGTGCCTTTGGGAGGTTTGGGCATTGGAATAAAGCTGCCTGGTAGGTCACTTAATAATATATGGAAAGCCACTACCTTGAGTCTTTAATGTCCAGTTATATTTCATAATCTGTAAACAATCACACAATTTTGTTTTTTAGGGTTTGGTGCAGGTTTTCCTGTTTTAAAAAAGACGCGACAGGTGGCAAGAGATGAGAATAGCCAGGAAACCCTCCCACAGGTACAATTAATAATCTTTAAATAACACTTTTCTCTTATGTCGAGATATGTACATTATTAAAATGGCGCAGTATCAACAGGAACCTGAGACAAAGCCAGAGGAGAAGAGTGACACTCCCAAGCAAGAGGAGGCACAACACAAACCTAAATGGATGCCACCAAGACATCCAGGGTAAAGTAAAGTCTCAGAGCATTGACAATATTATTACCAGCATCATGTGTTCTTTTGTGTCATTTTCTGATACTTAGTTTTCCCATGTGTCCTTAGATTTGGAAATCCACTTATGTCTGAACTGAAGACCAAACTGAAGAAAACCACAAAAGAGTGAGAAGAAGATGGAAGAAAATGCTTTGTGTTCATATCTGAATGTAAAATATAAATTGCTTTATTTTTGATGTGTGTATCAAACTGATTACAGTGATGAAAGGTTCGTTGTGACAATTACGTGGCCAATGTATAACTTTTGTAATAAAGCCTCACTGTAAATGGAATGGCATTTCCCTGTACAAACATAGTTAATACCCGGCTATGCTGGGTTCTTAGCAAACACAATCATAATAGCCTCGAATCTGAATCAGCCTAACAATAATAGACTAAAACAATAGAGGAAAAAGATCCATTTTTGAAGTCATCTGCTTAGGGAGCAGCAAATACAAAAATAAAATGACTGAGACTGAAGGAATTAATAAACAGCGCTATGTTAGTGTGAGTGAAGTGATTTCTACAGTCTTGGGCCTGCATTACCGTCAACAGTGGATATTCCTTTAAATCTCACTTTAACATTTGTCCTGCAGATGGGTGACAAAAGGAAATACATACCAAGTGTTTGGCCACAATGAGCCTCCAGACCAGGCTTCAGTGATTTGGTGCAATCAGACGTTCAATCAAACATCGTCCGTAATCAAAAAACATTCCTTGCACAATTTGCTGCTATATCCCTTTTGCCTCTATTGAAAGCTGAATCACAGTTGTTGAAATTCCTGTGTTTTGATGATCAAAATCAGAATCAGCTTTATTCGCCAGATATGTGTACACATACGAGGAATTTGACTCTGGATTGTACAATGCTCACGATGTGCTTACTTATACAATAATACAATAACACAATTATACAGTAAATAGAGAACACATATATACAAACTATAAACAAAACAGACAGATTTAAACAATAGTGCATTGAGCAGAGTGCAAAGGATGCAGGAATAAATATATATTATGTGCGGTGTTATGTACATGAGGTAGGAGGATTTGGTATACAGTATATACAATATACAATATGACAATTTGAACAGTAATAACTGTTCTGAAACAGAGAATGATGAATAAATAAATGATAAGTGGTAGCCAGTAAACAGGTGGCTGAATAGAGGCAGAGTTACTGGGTTATTGCACAGGAATTGTTCCTGACACTGTGAGTCAGAGTCAGCTGTTCATAAGAGTGATGGCTTGTTAGGAAGAAACGGTTCCTGAGTCTGTTGGTTTTGGCGTACAGTGCTCTGTAGTGCCTACCAGAGGGCAGCAGTTGGAACAGGTTGTGTCTGGGGTGAGATGGATCTGCAGTGATGTTTCCTGCCTGTTTCCTGACTCCGGAAATGTATAAGTCCTGAATGGAAGGCAGATTGGCTTGGCACCGATGATCTTTTCTGCAGTCCTGACTGTCCTTTTTGGTGGCAGATCCAAACCAGACAGTGATGGATGAGCAGAGGACAGACTGGGTAATGGCTGTGTAGAAGTGGATCAGCAGCTCCTTAGGCAGGTTGAGCTTCCTGAGCTGGCGCAGGAAGTACATCCTCTGCTGGGCCTTCTTGATGATGGTGGTGGAGACACATTGGGCTTGAGATCTAGTGACTTTGAAGGCTACAGCATATGACTGACATGATTTTCATACTTATTCAGTAAACCTTTGTGTTCTTTGCATGGAAGCATGTGCATTTGTAATTTTATTTTGTAAGTTAGTATTTGTATTGTCACTACACTGAACAAAAAGCAAAGCTAACGTCTATAAATTGATCTGGGAAATTGAAATAGGAAGTAGAATTGTTTTAACAATTATAATACAATAATGACTGACAGAGACAATCAAATGTTCTGTAATAATTTTCATAAAGAGTATTTTCAACCTTTCAGAGGACAGAGATGAAAGGCATGTATTTCCATGTAGTTTTAACTGAACAGTAGATGGCAGTATTGCCCAATGTGTGGACGTCACGCCCTCAAAAATACACGAAAAAGACACTTTCAACTGTGATTGGATGGATCTACCCAATGCATGTGAGGCAAACTGACATTTTGAACCAAAGCGGTACTCCAGTAGTTGTCTCATGAGCATTTTTTATGCTACTCTGCCTCTCTGTTGATGTCAAAATTAACGTTAGTGGATACGTGTTTCATTCAGCAAATATTTTTACGAACATAAACTCCCCAGTGAGAAATGCCCGCTGTGATAGGTAAGCAAAAGTTGTTTCCGTTCAACTAACTGACGTTATCAATCTAACATTAGCTAAAAACAACATCGTCAGTGTTTTTTGAAACGGCCGTCTTGTGCAATAACTTAACGTTATAAGTTAACTGCGCCGTCTGTGATCCTGCTAATTTTGAAAACTTTGAAATTACGATGTATCTGTTAGCTAACGTCTGTCTAATTTGTTTTCTATCGAACTAACGTTAACGTAATGTTAACTTAAATTGATGTTCGTTAACGTTAACTTACTTGTCAAACAGCCCCAGTACGTTACGTGCTTATGGACTTAAAAATATACTTTCTGTGCTAAATTACATGATGGAATTGGATGACACTGCTCCGTGGTCATCGTTTGGCTTTATTTTATAATTCAAAGTGATTGTTTTTTGTGGCCATTCGCCATTTTCACTAAGATTAGTTTGTGCTTCACAAACCCACTCCAGTGGTAAAGCCATTTTGATGTCGGAGCTTTCAGTAATTATGGCATCTTGGCACAATCTAAATATCTACTCCGTTTAAATGTAAAACTGTTCTGTATTAATTACATCTTGTAATCCACAGGCTGCAGACGGAGAATCTGAGAAGACACCTGAAACTTCTGAGTAGTGTGCCCTGTCTCAAAAACAAAACAAGAAAATCCGGTTTTCCTAGTGTGGAAGCAAAAGATAAACCATCTAACTATCATGGCTACTGAGACACCTGTGCAAACCTCTGATGAGGCTGATGAAAATATTCCCCCCGGAGTCACTGTTGCAGCTGGGACTTCAAAACTCAAGGTCCAAGTAGGAGATGTGGTAGGATATTCCCTTACACAGCCAAGTGGAGAAAATGAGCCTCTCTCTGACACCCGCACCTTTTCAACCCCAGCTCTGACAAGCAGCCATGGTAGAGTCAAGGCAAAGTCACGGATCTCTGGTCTCCAGTCTGCTCTAACACCAATTTTAAAATACTTAAATATTCGCAATAAAGGTTTGTCACCAGAGCCTTTAAAACACGGAAACAATTCTAATCTGTCTGGTTCCTGTTTTTCTTTAAGTTGTACCACAAATGGTAAAAAATCAACTGGAGGTTCTAGCGAACATCCCAACTCAGATTTCCCCAGTAGCCATTTTGGCCAGTCATTAGGAGACACGAATTCTCCTGTGTACTGGCTGCATGACGAATGCTTGCCAGAAATCACCCTCCTTGATGATACATATGACTCCATGATGCAAGTGACTAGACTTGATTCACCTCTTCCAGACGGAGTGCCTGTAACAGCTGGGTCTGTGAACAGCACATTTTCCACCCTCCAGCCTAGTTCAGCTGATAAGGAATGTGAAGACCACCCTCCTGAACTGTCAAAACATCATAAGTCAACAGCTAATACAGACTCTGATGCGGAGATAGTTGCCCCTCACGAGAGCACAGATGCTCCTGAGCACTGGCTGGATGACAAATTATTCCCGGAAATTACTCTCCTTCATGTTACACATGATTCAGAGCTATCGCCAGGAGTGGAATTATCCTCCATGGAGGTCAAACAGGATATTTCACTAGTTGAAGGCGTGCAAAACCTCATGCCTTCCTCAGAGCTCTGTGTGCAACTTGTGGCAGAACCTGCCAGATTGGAGATGATTCAGAGTGAAGAATTTTCAAGTACTATTGATGGCAATGTCACCTGCACCTTAAGCTCCTTTGGTGAAGACTCTGATCCGAAGAGTGTGGGGGGGAATATAATGAAGGCTACCTTGGAAGGAACTCGGGATATTTCTATGGACAGTGTTTTAGAAAACAGCAGGCGCTCATTGGAACCAAGTGGACAAAAAATGGTGAAGATTCAAACATCAGCTGAGGACTCACTTAGTAACCATCTTGTTAACGTCACTCACGACATAAACTCCTCTAGTGACTTGTCTGTGCAGTGTCCTGCATCACAGCTGTCTACTTCTGATATGCAGTGTGACACTAGTTCAAAGAATGTCACTTCTGAGCTTCATGATGAGCCTGTGGTGATCTCTGATACCACAAAAGCAAACAATGAAGAGTTACTCAAAAGCCATGATTCTGAGTTGAACAGCAAGGTGACACAGCCAAGCCCAGCTGGGTCTGTGAACACATTTACCATTGTCCCTCCCTCCAATCCAAGTGCACCCACCAATTTAAATGCTACTGCTGAAATACCATGCCCTCAATGTAAGACACTGGACCTTCCCCCCTCTAATGTGAAGACACCCCAAGTGGAGAGTGACTCTACAGATCAGGCTACTTCAGTCTCTAAGAACACCACTGAAACTTTCCCCCATATGAAGCAAAATTGCTCAGCTGTAAAGGCAAGTGGTTCATGTGACGTTAAGAACGGCACTTTCGATTCAGAAAATTCTCTTCAAAAATCCAGAGAGAACACAGTTTCAATAGAGGCTGGTGCTACAACCTTTGGCCCCCAGAACAATACTTTCGATACTAAACCTTCTCAGCAGAATGGCACAATAACTTTGTCAGAAACAAGCTCAACAAGTGACAGTCACCAGAACACTTTGGACAAGCTCTCTCCTCCCAAGGGCTGTAATGCAACGAGTAGCCCTAAAGAAAACAGTTTGGAAGTCCACCCTACTGACCTGTCAAAACATAATGGGACAACAGATAGTACAGACCCTGATGCCAAGGTGGGTGACACCCCTGATAGCATATTTGAATTTAATCCAGCTGTAGCTTCCGGAGCCGGTCGACGTGAAACTAAGGATCATTCACAATCAGATCTGCCTATGACAGAGGGTCTTTCTGACAATTTAGGCCATCAAAGCATGGATACAGACAACAACAAAGCAGACACATTCAGTTGGGATGATACCCTAGAGTTAAAGACAGACTCTTTGATTACTTCAACACCAATGACTAGCTGTAAATTGCTCAACTTCACCACTGAATGTGATGACAGCAAATCCATTGGGGCACAGAAGAAACTGTATGGGGATGGCGCCAGTGAACAAGATGGTCAGGTGCAATCAGATGCCCCATCAAACATAATCTGCGATCGAAAAACATTCCTGACGCAACCCACTGCCAAATCCCTTTTGCCTCCTTCGAAAGCTGTGTCCCAGTTGTTGAAATACAAGCCAGCCTCATCACTTCCAGGACGATTTGAGCTGCTCACATCAGGCCTACCCGTGACAAGACATAGAACACAAGGCGGAGCGTTGAGAAATACTGCTGCTTGTGATGCACCCCAGGTGGTAGGATTTGAATATTACATTTCATTTTGTAATCCATACTACAAAATGTGACAGCACCTTCTATGTAATGAAATGGATCCCATGAACTTTGTTGCCCTTGTCAGTTTCATCTGTTAAATCCACTTTTTTATGAGTGAGACCAGACAACTGAATACACAGTCATTGACTTCATGTTTGATTGCAGTCTATTGATGACATCCTCTGTTCTCTGTTGTATTTAAGACTACAGGAATATCAAACTCCTACAACTTACGTGCTACAACAACAGGTAGGCACTGTGTATTCTGTTTTATTCTTCATAAATGTTGACAGTGAATCATTTAATATGGAATGAGATTGACAATTGTAAGCACTCTGAACTAATGGTAAAAAAATTGTTTCATGTAATATTTTTAGACAATGTTTTTGTTTTACAGAGGATTTTCTTTCTCTATTCTTCAGTCCTTCTTTTAGCTACTCTACGTACAGTATAATGTCCTCTGAATGGGGGTGTCTGTGTTTGTGCGCACATTATCCACATTGTCCACTACCCACATTGTCTTCCCTCTGTGCCAATGTTAGGATCCAAGCAGCCAATATCTGGCTTGCGAAAACCGCAGTCGAGTGACATACCATCTTCAGGCATCCAGAGAGCTGCAACAGGTCTCAGGCCGCCTTTAGCAAGAAGCAACGCACCGTCTTGTTCAGGCACTAACCAGCTCCGTGGACCAACAGGTTCTCGTACAGCAGTCAGGCTGTAGACTTTGACTGTTTATTCTGATATTCAATTTCAAATATGGAAAATCAATGTACATTAATTTGGCAGTAATTTTAAGTTCAAATTAGGTCTTGCTGTAAATGTGTTCGGTATTCCTATACAGTTGTATTTCTGAGCTCCAGTAATAAACAAGTAAACCAACAAAAAGAAACAGATAGCAAGAAAAGCCACAATGAGAGTACTGTTTGATTTTTGTTAAATGTGATGTGGCGAGCCGATGTTTATGTGGCTACGCATTTAACTGTCCAACAAATATGTATATTGTGCCACATTATTAAAGTCTGATACTTCCTCCTTTCAAATGCTGCACTGACATTCAGTCTGGCCTTGAAGAAACTAAACCAAAAAGAGAAAAGCAGAGTTGCCATCTAAGTGACAACAGAGTGAAAATTAACAGGTTACCTTGAAACAGGTCTCAAACAAAAAGTTTATTTTAGTGGCTAAAACCATTCACTTATGATAATCATTTTGAAGGGTTTATTTTTACAATTAATGATGACTTGAGAGCCTGTGTGAAGTATTATTTGCACTTAATCAACAATGTTGCTTTCTTGTGTGACATGTCATGGACATTGATTTGATATTAATTGTTGTTTTTTTTTCTCCTTCTTTATACACAAACAGCAACGAACCATGTGACCACGGCAAAGAAGCACCCTTTAAAAAGAGGTGAAGCTTTGCCAATAGCAAAGAAGAAAAAAATCGGTAAATACTGAGTTGCTGCAAAGGAATTCTTTAATCATAGAGCTAATTTTTCTTTAGCATTTTTAAGTACTGCATGGTTAATACTTGCACAAAGCTAACTAACAACACCTTTGACTAAAACTGTTCATTGTAATGTAGTGTTTGAAAACTGCAAAGTACTGGAAAGTCAGTAAATAGGCATCAGTGTCTCCCACAGGATTTTAAGAGACTATGGCGGGCCGCCATGGCTTCATTAATTAATGGGAAACACTAGGCATACACTTACTTGCCGGCAACCAGGGATTCACCCAAGGAACAAGCCGCATCGAAGAGATCTCGCTTTTGGCCATCTGAAGTTTGGGAGCGCGAATGCCGTCGGGCACGAATTGAATTTTTTTCAACTCCGTGTGCTCAGAGCGCTCATTCAGAAACGCAAGGCGCAGCAGGCGGCCAAAACGGAGGCGCCCATGGCGCAACAACGCGCAGAAGCTAACTGCGAATAGAAAATACATGCTCTTGTACCTGCTCTTTGTCATATGCTTTCAGATGCTGCGGTGCCAGCCATTGCTGCTGAAACGTCAACATCTTGCAATACTGTTACCAGAGCCAGAGCCCTGAAACAGCCTGTAACCAGCCATAGAGCTGTTCCACCTAAACCCCAAAGCCACGGTAAGATGGGAGTGCTGAGGTGCCAAAATAAACAGGTCTTATACTAACTGAACCAGAATATGCTTTATTGGCCAAGTATTGAACAAATATAAGGAACTTTGAATTGAACTGCACTAGCACCATCGTGACAACATAGCGATGGCTGGAGGAAGCAGGAGTAAGATAGGGAAGTTCTTGGTTCTCACAAATACAAGTCTGATGGACAGAAAATAAAGAGGAAGATATTATTACAGTATTATTTGGAAACCTAGTGATGTAATGATTAATTGTGTTGCAGGATGTGCCAAATGTGTTGTGCATGAACAGCAACTCCGAATTCTGTCCGAAGAAATAAGGAGACTGAAATCAGGTATGACTCCTCACTGGAGTTTGATCTTTGAAATAAATGTTTGATCTTTGATCATTTTTTTTCATTTAATGAGTTTATTGCTATTGTTTATATGGTGTCCATTAATATGTTGTCTTATCTTTATGATACAATGACAGAGGCAAAAGGGAACATGGAAACAAGGGAGATGGTTATGATGTAAATGTGCTTGTGTTACTTGGTTTGTGACTTTAGATAATAGAGACAACATTTTATTCATTTTTATTTAAAAGTAACTTTTCCACAGAGCTGGGCGTGAGGCGGTTTCTTTTATGGGAGATGATTTTACCTACTTATTAGGGTAATATCGGGTAAGACGCCCCCAGTTTAATTCTCATAAAACCCACAAAATGTCAAAACAAATTTCCCAACACTTGCTGCCACTAGTTTTTCTCAACTAAAAATGTCCTCTGTTTAATCGTAATATTTAAAGTTATTTGATCAAAGCAATTCTGACATAAGTTGATCCATTTTTTTAGTTGTTTAAAATAACAATGGAATGATTAATTGTGTTGCCGAGGGTGCCAAATGTGTTGCGCATGAACTGCATCTCCGAATTCAGTCCGAAGAAATAAGGAGACTGAAATCAGGGATAACTTGTCACTGTTGTTTATTGCAAACTATTTAGAAAACGACATGCTGCAATGTTTTTATACACTCGAAAGATCAGCACCTTTTACCCTCAGGTCGGTTTTCATTATGCATACACATACAGTATTTACTGTACAGACGTGGGCAAAAATATTGCTACCCTTGCATTTTTTAAAATAATGTACCATTCACGCAGATCATTTTGGGGATTATATTAGAAGACCCAGGAAGACCCTACTTACATTTACATTTACTCATTTGGCAGACGCTTTTATCCAAAGCGACTTACATTTGAGGAACAACATATAAACATCAACAGAGCATCAAATACAGATCTACAACTGACAATACATACTAGTAAGAGCAGCAGTAAATACTAGTAAGAGGTCATAGTACATATCACATAAATGGGGTAGATACCTAGGGAAGGAAGTAAGAGTTAACAAAAAGTGCAATCAATACAAGATCATTGTAGGGGATAGAAGAAGAGCACAGGAAGTGCATGTTAGAGTTAGAGTTGAGGTGTTATAAGAGGAAGTGTTCTCGGAAGAGATGAGTTTTCAAGAGCTTCTTGAAGTTAGAGAGGGACGCCCCTGCTCTGATGGCGTGTGGTAGCTCGTTCCACCATCGTGGTGTCACAGATGAGAATAGCCGGGACTGGGATTGCTTTGTGTGAAGGGATGGCAAAGCCAGGCGGCGTTCGTTGGAGGAGCGTAGCGGCCGAGAAGGAACGTAAGTTTGTATTATGGAGTTTAGGTAGATGGGTGCAGACCCAGTAGTCACTCTGTATGCAAGCATTAGTGACTTGAATTTGATTCTGGAGGCCACGGGGAGCCAGTGGAGGTCACTGAGTAATGGAGTGACATGAGTACTTTTGGGCTGATCAAAAACCAGATGCGCTGCTGCGTTCTGAACCATTTGTAGGGGTTTCACCGCACCTGCTAGGAGGGCATTGCAATAGTCGATGCGAGAGATAACCATGACCTGTACCAGAAGCTGGGTGGCGTACTGAGTGAGGTAGGGCCTAATTTTCCTTATGTTGTATAGAGCAAAGCGACAGTAGAAGACAGTAGCAACATAGTCTGAAAAGGACAGCTGATCATCAATCATGACACCCAAGTTTCTCACAGCCTTGGTTGGAGTACTTCTAAGAGGGAGACAAAAAAGCCAGACTAGACCACAGTCCTTCTGAAGTAATGTGCTTTGGAAAGATCACACCAATCCTGTGTTCACAATAAAAAATGAAGCCTGCTATGACACGAGGAGGAGTGTGTTTGTTATTAATGTAATTTTCCTCTTTTATTTGTTTCTAGAGCTGCTGAAGAGGAGTCCACAAGAGGGGGAACAATGATTGTTGCTTACGTGTTATTACACTCAAAATACTTTCTATTTAGTACATGCAATTTAAAAATGTTTATAATAAAGTTGCTTTTAAATAAATGTGCTGTGAATCATCTGAAGTGTTAACTGTGCATTACATTTTAAAATCTCCTGTGTTACAAATCTGTCTTTGACTATTTGGCTTAGATTATAAAAAACAAAATTTTACCATAATTATGCAGACAGAACACAAATTTACATAACCATTTCACCACTATCATCCCATACAAGCGCTGAGTAACTGCACTGAACAAATCAACAATTGGATGTGCCAGAACTTTCTTCAGTTAAAAATAAAACTGAAGTAATTGTTTTTGCAGCAAAGGAAGAACAATTCGCTAAATCAACAATGTTAAAAACCACAAACTGGGCCAGAAATCTTGGTGTAGTCATGGACTCATATCTGAATTACAGCAGCCATGTTAAAACAATTACAAAGTCAGCCTACTATCACCTGAATAATATACAAAGGATTAAAGGACTCTGCAGGACCTAAACAAACTTGTCCATACTTTTATCTTCAGTCAACTTGACTACTGTAAAGGTGTCTTTACAGGTCTTAAAAAGAAGGATCAGACAGCTGCAGCTGATTCAGGACACTGCTAATCAAGTCCTCGCTGAGGTTTTTACAGTGGCTACTGTCTGTCAAAGAAGTGATTTCAAAATACTGCTGTAAATAGTTTAAGGCCAAAATACATTTCTGATGATCTGCTACGTTATGAACCATCCAGACCTCTCACATTGTATGGGACAGCTTTATGCCCCCAGAATCAAAACTAAACATGGAGAAGTTTTCAGTTTTTATGCACCATGTATCTGAAACAAACTCCCAGAAAACTGCAGGTCTGCTGAAACTCAGTTCTTTTAAATCAAGACTTTTCTCACTGTACCACTGCTTTTTTATTAAATCAAATTGAAAACTTTTGATTAATGTCTCACACAGCACTAGAACCTTTACTGTCCTGTTTTAACCTGTTATTTTCTATTTTAAAAATGTATTTGAATGTCTTTTATACATTTCCCTATGTTGAAATGCCTTGTTGCTGAAATGATAATGGGCCACATAATAGATGATTTTACGTCGGGTAAACTTACATTTTCGCCCGCTAAGAGGCAGCATAACATAAACAGGGATCCTGTCGCAGAGTTAAACCTGCGGTAGACCATGTTTTGTCGATAAACTACGCACAGATTTCTTAAAGTTACCTTTATCACCAAAAGCTAAAGAGCTTCACTTCAAAGTATTTAATGGCATACATCCTCCAAGAGATCTCCTCTCACATAGATTTAACATAACTAACTGTATATTCTGTGATGAGGACATAGAGACCACGGGATCATTTTGGTATGACATGTATGATTGGCTGGAACCTTATCTCCAGTCTCTCTCCAATTTCACTAGCGATAACATCACATTTGGAATTATAATGAAGGACAAAAACTATTAACTGCTTTTTTTTCATCCGCAAATGTAAATGTTTGAAAACAAAGCCTCTTTTTACTGTCTTCAAGAAAGAATTTGCATTATACTACAAGTCCTTGTTGTTCATGTAGACGAAAACAGCAAAAAAACTTATTGATGCCTTAAAATTATCTGAAGCCCCATAACTGTTTTACTACTGTTTCTTTATCCTTTTTTTGTATTTTATTTGTACTATTATGTACATATTTTCTTCTCTTTTAATTTATTTTCTTCTTCCTAAAGCGTATGTGCTCCGTTTCCTGTTAGCACTGATATTTGGTGATGCCAGATACTGTTGTAAATATTCACCTCAAAAAAAAAAAACGTGTTTTGTCGATCGGCAGTTCACTTCCTTTTCTGACGCAAGTGCCGGGCAAACCTGTCGCACGCCTTTATTCGCGGCCGCTGTTCAGCAAAACTGGATTTTATACCTATTCAGAGTAGACAGACAAACCGCCGGATACCTTTCACACGGACGTAGGTGGGTCTGGCTCAATATTTAATTAAACTATGTGTGACTGTTCATTAGCTACATGTATTTATTGGCTACACATGGTGGGAGGCCCGGTGCTCTCTCGGCTGATGCTAGTATTAGCTTAGCAACAGCCCCGCGCCACGCTAATGTTCGCGTTGTAATATCAAGATATACATCAGCGGTAGCTTGTTAACCGAAATACCTCGGTATGTGTTTACATTTTGATTAATCTGTAAAAACATTCTGTCATAGACGTGTGACGTGGAGTTCGGTTCTTGTAATCTGTCAAAGCTATGATAGCGTTAGCTAAGTAAAGGTTGTAAGTTAGCTTAGCACGTAACGTAACGTTACACAAGCAGGTTTTAACTCTACCAGTTTCTCTACGTTTCCACATTCACTTCAGTCTGGAAAAGTAACTAAAATTACATCTTTACTGAAAACACTCTATATGCTATGCTAGATTAACATGTTAACAATGTCTGAGTTAGTTAAAGTGTGCACTATCGTCGCTTAATGAGGCAAGCACCAGTTACAATTGGTTAGTTGTCGCATTGTGACAGTGTGAGTTAGCTAACGTTGGTTAGCCAAATAACGGTTATAGTTAACGTTAGTTTGACGAAACGTCGCGATGTTGTGTTTATTTAACGTACGTATACTACATTCTCCATTACTCCATTAACCATCTGAGAGACGTTATTTTTCCAGTTGTATGTTTGCAGTGCTGTGTTGCAGTAAATTTAATGGAACAGTTCAAATCCTCCTGCTGAACTGGGAGCTCATTTTTAACTGAGTCACAGTCTTGCCTTCATGAGCATCGGTAACGAACTGATTAAATGACTAGAAAATGTAGTTTCATTTACATCAGATTATTTATAGGGATGTGGAAGTGTTTTTCTATAACACTAAATGTTCACATGTTATATAAGTTATCACAAATTAGAGCTGCAATGATTAGTCGATCAAAAGAGAATTAATCAACAACTATTTTGATTATGGATCAATCGTTTCATTTTTAAAGGCAAAAATGTGAAACATGCTGGTTTCATCTTCGTAAATGTAAGGAATTGCTGCTATTGTTTGTCATTTATCATAGTAAATGAAGAGTCTTGACTGTTGGTTGGTAAAAAAGAAGCAACCTGAGGTTGTCACTTTGTGAAAAATGCTCATCACAATTTTCCAGAGCCCAATTTCTTGACATTTAGTAGACAGTTAAACGTGAAAACAGTTGGCAGAGTAGTTGCTAATGAACATAATCATTAGTTGCAGCCCTGCACAGATATAGACAGATGCTACCATGCGTAGAAATAATCCCATGTGTAATTTTGTTTTTACAGATTGAGAGCTTCCTTCAACAATGTCTCGTTTCTTTGCCACCGGGTCTGACAGCGAGTCAGAAGAGTCCTCATCCGCCGATGAGATCACTCCTAAAGCGCCCGGGACAAATTTCAAGCAGTCAGTGCAATTCACAATAAATCCCATTATGCTGACTCAAATTCCACTTTACGTGGTAGTCTCACACATCTGCGTTGTTTTCACAGGTCATTGCTTCTTAGTGATGATGAGGAGGACACTAAGAGAGTGGTGCGCAGCGCCAAAGACAAAAGGTTGGTGTGGCTTCTTTTTTTTAAGTAGCATATCTTAAAAACTGAAGATTGTCTCATCAGGTTTTGCTTTTAATGCCCTCATTATTCAATCTTAGGTTTGAGGAGTTGACCAACCTCATCAAGACTATCCGCAATGCTATGAAGATTCGTGACATGGCCAAATGTCTGGAGGAGTTTGAGCAGTTATGCCGAGCATTCCTCAAAAGCAAGAATATAGTGGACAAAGAGGGTGTTCCCCCTTTCTATATCCGTCTTCTGGCCGACCTGGAAGACTACCTGAACCAGGTCTGTATTCCAGAGTTAAACTCTAAAGATACGAACAAAGTATCTTTAGGTTGGTTAATGCAGTCTGGCTTGTTTAATGTCCCAGTCCCCACTTTTCTAAAAATAATTAATATTTATTTCTTTCCAGCTTTGGGAGGACAAAGAGGGCAAAAAGAAGATGAACAAAAACAACGCGAAAGCCCTCAGTACACTACGTCAGAAGATCCGCAAGTACAACAGAGATTACGAAACAGAAATAGCTGCATACAAGGAGGTAAATAGGAACCTTTCAGTGGTCCTGTGGTTGAAAACATACAGAAATGTATGTATGTGATAGTTAAGAGATTGAACACTTTTTGATTGAAATCAGTCATGTGGGGCTGTTTCAAAGTGTAACATGAATCTATATTTGATAGTAAAAGAAGAGCTCTTGTCCATTCTGCATTACCACCACATAGGTGCCAGTGGAGCACTTCATTGGCTACCAGGTCAGACTGTGGTTGTACTAGGCAGCTTCCATGTGTGACAGAGTGGAACTGTAAAAGTGGATCTTAAAGTTCTGCAAGGCAGCAGTCTGGACAAACAAAGGACAAAATAAAATCTGTCTTTTGTCTCTCTGCTAGAACCCACAGGAGTCTGCAGATGAAGAGGAGGAGAAGGAGCCTGGGGATTCTGGTAAGCTTGCTGTCACATGTTTTTATTTTGAAATCACAAGAACTCTAAGATTTACAACAAAATAAACAAGCTGCTAAGTGTTAAGCCTAACATGAGAGTAGACCAGAAGGTTGATCGGGGTTCTGTAGCAGACGTACAGAGCTAAATTATGTATTACGATCACAGGTGAATGTTAAGACATTATGATTACGTCATGTGGACGGAAAATATGGAGGCCATGTTGGGCAAGCTACAGTAAAACAGTAACATGTAGCTAGTTTACAGTACCTCAAATTCTCAATGTAAAATGGACAAACCATACTGTCCACGTCTTCCTAGCCACCTGTGAGTCCATAAGACGCAGGCACCTCTTACAGTGTGAACACAAAAATCGTGAGCTTTGGCTTTACATCAAAGATGATTTAGTCTTACAGTAGCTGTTTGAATTAAACAAGAATGTTTCTAAAATCATAGTTTATGCCCAGCTTAAAATACATCCTAATATTTGTTCCACAAGGCTCGTCTTCTGACAGCGATGCAGAGGAAGGTGAGGATGGAGTGTCTGCCAAGTCCTTCTTAAAGAAAAAACCTGAGCCTTCCTTAGAGGCCAGCAAGTTCCTCAAGTCTGCCAAGGGATCCGGGGTAAGGGGCTATATGAGGAAAATACTACATAGAGAACAGTGAAAAACCTGGTGCAAAATACCTAATAAACATATTCATGAACTACTGTGTGAGGAGGTACATGAGCTAATACTAGGGAGTTTTTCCTCCCTCTGACAGGATGAATCCTCTTCAACTGATGACGATGAAGATGAAGACTGGGGCTCAGACACTGTCGACAGTGGCAGTGAGAGCTCGGATGAAGGCGAGGGAAAGCGGTCTTCCCTGGCCTTGGTTTTCCTCAAGAAGTGAGTCTCTCTCTCCACATCTTTGTTTTGGATTTACAACAGAAAATATTTGTACTCCTGAGTATTGCTTTGTTTCCTGACAGTAGAAGAATCAATCAATTTTGATAATTGCAGTCATTTAAAATTTAGTTTGTCATATCCTCTCTAGTGTGTAGATTAGCTGTCATTGCTTTTTTCCTTGCCTTTGCCCATTGTAAACAAAATACACTGGGGTTTTTGACTGTCGGACAAAAAAAGAAGTTTGTAAGCGTCTTTTTGGTGATTTGTGATGATCTTCAGCATTTCTTAAATCATTTTTGACGTTTTACAGTCCAAACACTTTAATGGAAATAATTTATATGTGAACTAATAATGAAAATAATGGAAGTGCGTTAACTCGTACAGTATCGTGTACTCAGCGCCACACACTCTTGTCTGTCCTCAGGGCTCAGGAGAGCGAGAAGCCCAGCGAGAGGAAAATCGGGAAAAAGAAGAAGACCAAGAAGAAAGAGCGGCTAGAGGAGGAAGCTGAGGAGGAGGGAGGAGAGGAGGTTGAGGGAGGCTGGGAGAAGGTGAAGGGAGGCGCCCCTATGGTCAAGGTAAAGAAGAGTTAGTAATAAAAGCATTTTTGTATTTATTGCAACAAGGTAGAACAATAGATTGTAAACTTGTCCACGTTTGTCTTTGCCACAATGCCATATGATGTATTCAGAACAGTATCACTTTAAGCTCAGAGGTTTTGTTTCTGTCTGTCAGATAAAACATTGAAAACATTTGTGTAGATGAGCTTGTAAAGAACAGCTTGCTTCAAAAGAAACAACCACATAATGTGAATCAAATAATTACATCAATATTTATGTTATGTGGTGTTTTCAATCTAATAGGAAAAGCCCAAGATGTTTGCCAAAGGCACAGAGATCAACACGACGGTGGTGGTGAAGAAGCTGAATGAGATCCTGCAGGCAAGAGGCAAAAAGGGCACAGACAGGTAACACCGCATCATCCACTAAAGCTCCGATTAATAGGAAATTTGATTATATGGCAGATTAAACTGCTAAATAAGAACCTCTTATTTACCCTCTCATGTCTGTAATTTCTTCTGTGGTTTAGAAAATATGTAGGAAAGGCTTTGCACTTGTAACACACAATTATGTATCATAACAATATGTAATATTTAAAATATCATATACATGTTAAAATTATAGCAATTATTTCTCCTTCTGACAGGGCAGCCCAGATTGAACTGTTTCATGCTCTGGCAGCCATTGCTACTGAGAATAACTTGGGCCAAGGTATCATGGTGAAGATTAAGTTCAACATCATTGCCTCTCTGTATGACTACAATCCCAACTTGGCAGCCTTCATGAAGGTAGGAGCCACTGTTTTTCTAAGTGTTCAAATTTCTGTTCAGGGTTGGTGCCCGGAAACGTTAGAAAAATGATTTGAACAAAACAAAATAAAGACCTGATATGCATATTTATACTGACATATTGGACCCATTGAAACACATGCTTAAATGCCGCATAAATAATATTTTCAATTTGGATTGAAAAACCAGGACTCCGATCTAAACCATTTTGACTTTGTTTGACTTTAGCCCGATATGTGGAAGAAGTGCCTGGAGTGTATAGACGAGCTGCTGGACATCCTCTTTGAACACAACAACATCTTCATCGGGGAGAACATTGCAGAGGACAGTGAGAATCTGGCTGTCTCGGACCAGGTATCCCATCTTCTCTTCAGTTTTTGTTTTACATTTCTGGTATTGTTGCGGTGGCAGCGTGTGTTCTTTGATGGGAAGACCATCCAAAATCCTTTGCGTCTGTATTTGTATCATCTGTGTTGTATAATATGGGGTTCTTTGCATTATTTAATGCTTCCAGCATTATCATTTGTATGTATAGAGACGGTGGATGGCATTGCAATTAACAAATTGTGTGTTTTCAGCCATTCAGGGTGCGTGGATGCATCTTAACACTGGTGGAGAGGATGGATGAAGAGTTTACCAAGATCATGCAGAACACTGATCCCCACTCACAAGGTGAGCTATACCAGAAAATGGACTCAAGAATTATTTTTAATTTTAGACGTCAAAGTAAATCATAGATTATTTGAAAAAGATGTTGCAAGAGTCTGTGAAGTGTGCTGCTGCATAATTTCCGTCTCTTCGTAGTGGCTCATTGCTTTCTTCTCCTCTCGTCCTCCAGAATATGTCGACAATCTGAAAGACGAGGGACGAGTCTGTGGCATCATTGACCGGCTACTCAACTACATGGAGAACAAGGGCAGCACAGAGGAGATTTGCCGCATCTACTTACGCAGAATCATGCACACCTACTACAAGTTTGACTACAAGGCCCACCGGCGCAGCCTGGGCCTCCAGGGAGAGTCCAAGGTGAGAAAAGCACAGAAGTGGTACAGCTTATGTAAGAGAGTGAAACAGAGACTGTTCACTGTATTAGCTAGAGAGAGAACTGAGTTTCTTCTCCTGACATATATCTTTACTATGACAAAGGCAAAAGTTTTAAAATAACAAGGAACTACAATGACCTACATGAAGAAAAATCCGAGCAGGGTATAAAGTCTGGATGTGTGTTTATATGTATGCAGTGACTTGCCATGAGCTGAGCAGTCGTCTGTGAATTTACTAGTGAGTGTGACATGCTGAATCGGTTCTCTCTGCTGTTTAGTCCGAGCAGGACCAGGAGGAGAGCGAGGGAGAGGACAGCGCCGTGATCATGGACCGTCTTTGCAAGTTCATCTACGCCAAGGATCGCACCGACCGTATCCGTACCTGCGCTATCCTCTGCCACATCTACCACCACGCTCTGCACTCACGCTGGTACCAGGCCCGCGACCTGATGCTGATGAGCCACCTGCAGGACAACATCCAACACGCTGACCCGCCCGTACAGGTAGGCAGGCCGACACAAAGCTGAACAAGAGCTCTAAACTGTAAAATACTAAGTATTTTCTCTCTTGTATAGATCCTGTACAACAGGACCATGGTCCAACTTGGCATTTGCGCTTTCAGGCAGGGCATGATTAAAGATGCCCACAATGCCCTGTTGGACATCCAGTCCTCTGGTCGCGCCAAGGAGCTCCTTGGTCAGGGTTTGCTCATGAGGAACATGCAGGAGAGGAATGCAGAGCAGGAGAAGATTGAAAAGAGAAGACAAGTAAGTCCTACTTAGCAGTAAACTCATGTCATGTTAAGTCTTTCTTGTTTGTAACCTGCTAATCCATCTTTGATGAATAAATGAGAAACTTAAATTTTGACGAGGACAAAACGACTTGATGTTGAACAAAACCTGACAACTTTATCATAACATTGCTTCGACCTCCTTCACAGGTGCCATTCCACATGCACATCAACCTGGAGCTGCTGGAGTGTGTGTACCTGGTGTCGGCCATGCTTCTTGAAATCCCCTACATGGCCGCCCACGAGTTTGATGCCCGCCGCAGGATGATCAGCAAGCAGTTCCATCACCAGCTCAGGGTGGGAGAGAGACAGCCACTGCTGGGTATGCAGCCTAACAACTCTTCACCTCAGGGTGTTTAATCCATAGAGAAAACTGAGAGGTTGACTGTAGCTCTCCGTTTGTCCTCCAGGGCCCCCAGAGAGCATGAGGGAGCATGTGGTGGCGGCCAGCAAGGCCATGAAGATGGGAGACTGGCGTACCTGCCACTCATTCATCATCAACGAAAAGATGAATAGTAAAGTCTGGGACCTGTTCCCCGAGACGCAGCGAGTACGGGAGATGCTTGTCAGGTTGGCATACAGAAACTTCTGATCATCCATCTTTTCAGGAAGCTGTTGTGACTTAGTTTTTGTCACAGGTTATGTCTTAATGATTTGAGGAAGTTTTATATCAATTTATACTACACTGAACATTCAGATGAATATTTCAGTTCATACCATGATGATTTAGTCTGACAATTCAGTTATATACAAATATACATTCATTGTGCTGCTAATTCATTTATCATTTTATGAATTTCCTGATTGTGTTTCCTTTTTATAGGAAGATCCAAGAGGAGTCACTGAGGACTTATCTGTTCACATATAGCAGTGTATACGACTCAATCAGGTACACAACCTTTTTAACAGTGCTAGCGACCGACGTTTCTAAAGCACTGGTTTCTGCAGACCAGTATGCTTTGTTAGTATCCACTTAGACCAGAAATACTGTAGCTCTGATCTCTGGTGTCGCTCTCCCTACAAGTGTTATTGCAAACAAAGATCAATTGAAGCTTAACCTCAATTTCATCTGTATGTGAGATTTTTTTACTGGGGGGATAAAATAGTGTTACAATTTTTTTTCATCCATCCTCCAGCATGCAGACTCTATCTGAGATGTTTGAGTTGGAGATACCCACAGTTCACAGCATCATCAGCAAAATGATCATCAACGAGGAGCTGATGGTAAGTTTCGTGGCATCCCTGTTCTGTTGTAGTGAAATTTAATCTGTGGAGATGAGACAGAATGTCTCGGATAGGATACCCACTGAATCCTCACATATACAAATACAGTTTTCGTTTGGGATTTTCTTTTTCCCCTCACCAATAAAAGTGTTCTTACTTTTTTCCCTCTGCTTCCAATCAGGCATCACTCGACCAGCCTACACAGACTGTAGTGATGCACCGCACAGAGCCCACCTCCCTGCAGAACATGGCCCTGCAGCTGGCTGAGAAACTGGGCAGCTTGGTTGAGAACAACGAGCGCGTCTTCGACCTCAAACAGGGCATCTATGGAGGCTATTTCAACAGAGGTGAGTTTAGCTAGACTTAATCCACCCTGTTGGTCAGTGTCCCAAAGTCACATTAAAGCACTTCTCCAAGGCTATTGAATAGTGCTTTCTTAGAAACAATAATAACTGATAGTTCTTTGCCTTACAGATCAGAAAGGTGGCTACCAACAGAAGCAGTCCTACCAGAGAGGTATGTTCTGAGGTTGTACTTTCTATGTCTGACCACATGGTGACCTTCCCAAGCCAGCATGCCTCTGAACTTCAGCAGAGGCGGGTTGCTGTTTATTCACTGCTGCTTTTAACTATGTTACTGACGAGTTTGTTTGCATTTAATCAGTAACTAAATTGTAATGCATTAAATGTTAGGTTAATGTTAAACTAGTTAAACAGAACAAGTTTGTAAATCATGTTGTATAACCACGTCAGAAATTTAAGTGTTTATTGTTGTTCCGAACAGCGACAGTGGAAGTGGAAAGCCGGCCATGGTTTCCAAGAGTTAGACACACGTTGTCGTTGTATAACATTATACAGTCTCCCTAATACAACAACCGACAAGCAGTTCTGAAGACGCTTTAGGAAGCTCAGGCTATTTTTAGGTTGTTAAATTTGAAATGGTGGCCCAGTGGACAGCACTGGCCTCACAGCAAAAAGGTCCCTGTCAAACCTCGGTTGTCCCAGGCCTTTCTGTGTGGAGTTGACATGTTCTCCCGTGTTTTCGTGGGTTTCCTCTGGGTGCTCCGTTTTCACCCACCATCAAAAACATGTTGGGTTAATTCTCCGGTCAGTGCCCCTGACCAAGGCGCTGACTGAGAATTGGAGGTCCCTGGGCGCTGTACGGTAGCTGCCCACTGTTCCTAGTACTTAGGATGGGTTAAATGCAGAGAGTGAATTTCACTAGACATTGTACTGTGTGTGACAATAAACTTTATTTGATTTTGAAAAGAATCTCAGGTAAAATTATTTTTTCTGTCAACTGATCAAATGCTACCATGTGGATACTGGTAGATAATCGTGTTTTTCTCTGCATGTTCACAGATCAGAAAGGTGGTTACCAGCAGAAACAGGGAGGCTACCAGGGAGGCTACCAGCGAGGTGGCTACAGAAATTCTAATCAAAGCAACTACTGAATTTGTTTGTATTTAATCAGTAACTAACTTGTAATGCATTAAATGTTAGGGTAACATTAACAGGCAAAGAACTAGTCTGTACATCGTCTTGTATAACCACGTCAGAAATCAAAAGTGCTTATAGTTTTTCCGAACGGCCACAGTGGAAGGCAGAGTGGAAAGTCGGCCACGGTTTCTGAAAGTTACAGATACACGCTGTCATTGTATAACGTTACAGTCTCCCTAATCCGATATTTGAAAAGCAGTTCTGAAGAAGCTTTTGGTAGCTCGGGCAATTTTTTACGTTGCTGCATTTGAAATTGTGTGTAAACCATTAAAAGAATGTCAGTAAAATGATTTTGTCTTTGTCATCTGATGAAATGCTGCGATGGGTAGACTGGTAGATAATCGTGTTTTTCTCTGCATGTTTACAGATCAGAAAGGTGGTTACCAGCAGAGACAGGGAGGCTACCAGGACGGCTACCAGCGAGGTGGCTATAAAAATTCTATTTACAGCTATTATTGAGTTTTGTTTGAATTATACACTAACTTACTTGTAATGCATTAAATGTTAAAGCTTAACGTTAAAGGTCGAACAAAACTAGTTTGTACATCAGAAATCAAAAGTGCTTATAGTTGTTCCGAACGCCCACAATGGAAGGCAGAATGGAACGCCGGCCACGATTTCCAAAAGTTACACGTTGTCATTGTACGTTATACAATCTCCTTAATCCAACAACCGATAAGCAGTTCTGAAGACGCTTTAGGCAGCTCAGGCTATTTTTAGGTTGTTGCATTTGAAATTAAATAATGTCAAGTAGACTGATTTTCATCGGTCATCTGAAATGCTGCCATGTCGATGCTGGTGGATAACCGTGTTTTTCTCTGCATGTTCACAGATCAGAAAGGTGGTTACCAGCAGAAACAGGGAGGCTACCAGGGGGGCTACCAGGGAGGCTACCAGGGGGGCTACCAGGGAGGCTACCAAGGGGGCTACCAGCGAGGTGGCTACAGAAATCAAAATCAAAGCAACTACTGAGCTTGGAACATATGGATTTCAGTATCTTCACCTGAACTAGTCTTCATTCCATGATAACAACCTTGGTTTCTGTGCTCAGCGCTTGGCTGTGTGCTGTTCTCCTTCATTTGACCCAAAACTTTCCGCTGATCCTGAAACAGCCGACAGTTATCGCAGTACAAGCCCTTCTCACTGCAACTGCACAGTGTGGTATTTTGGTGCGGCCAACTTTCTTTGGAGTTTTGAAGGTTGTTATTATTGATAAAGGTATAAGAAAGGCATTGCAGTGCGGCTGGCTTGTTGCAGTAGATGACATACATCAAGTATTGTTGACTTATACTATCAATAAAATATTATAAAACTGTGTTTTGAATGTCCTTTTATGTAACAGATGGTTGGATTGCTGAACTACATAGGTAAACATGCATGCTCTTTCAATCCAAAAGAAAAACAAAATGTTAAAAGGTCATTGGTCAGAGTCTGTTAATTACTAGATGAATTTGCTTTGAAATATCAAAAGACAGGCTCGTTTGATAAATCACTCTTTTGAAAATGCAGAAAACATGAACTAGGTCTGTATAACCTTTATATCTCTGGTTTTCTACGCGATAGAAACTCAGGAACTGCTCCCTGGCTTCAAATCCTGTACATCTATGTTGGGGACAGTACAGAATCAATCACAGTAATATTTCTCAGAACTTGAATGAAGGTTTAAAAATTAAGAAACTGTTTATTTAGGCAACTCAAAAGAAACACACAAATAGCCTTTGTCATGATAGTTTTCCCCGTCTTGTTTGAACAGTTATTTTTCTCTAAATGTATTTACTGATATTTATAAAATCACCACAGAAAGTAAATAAGTCAAAGCAGCCAAACATCAGTGAGACTCAAAGGCACAGATTAACCAGCAAACAGAGTAGGTCCTTGTTTCACCACCATGGTGTTCTCTTGTTACTAATTAGTTGTTGCTTCAGAGCAGCTTGAGAAGTTTAATCTTCCAAGAACTGGTGGAAATCTGTTTTTTAAATCCACACTGAACCTTTTCAACGCTGTCATTACCAGGTTTTGGATCATCATCATGTATTATCTCATACATTTATGTAGTTATTATAAAACAAAATATACTGACTGCTGTTTCTATTGTGCATCAGAAAAATTACATGTATTTGAAATGCATATTTTTATAAGCCCCTGCGACCCTGTACACAGGATAAGCGGTTGACGATGGATGGATTTTTATAAGCTGTCCATCAAACTAATAAAACAACATATTGTTGCACACAGTTATTTAGATCAAAGCTACTTTACCAATTGCAAGTAAATTTATTTTATAGCTTTCATATAAACACTTCACAGATATGTGTAAGCCTACATGAAATTAAACTTTAATGTTGTTCATTTGGCCAACAGTGTTCTCATGTGTCTTCCTTATTCTTCACCATTTCCTGATTGGGAACCTTAATGTGACCACACCAGTGCCTCTTCTCTGTTTTCCCTCTGGGCTGGTGGCCTATTAGCTGCCTCCCCTCAGACTCAGTCTCCTGTAGAGCTCTTGCCTAAGCAGGTCCCTCTCTTTGCGGATTCCCTGCAACACGGTGCGGTTCTCCTGAGCCCTACGCACCAGGTAGGGCAGTGTGTCTTCCACTGAGCCATACGGCACTGACTTGTATACGGCATAACCCTCCTTAGCTGGAGGAGGGAGACATGGAGAGATGAAAGACAGCATGTGAACATAGGCTAATAATCATCAGGACTGCTAATAAATCATTCCAAACATACTGTAGGTGATAAAAAAAAAATGTTAAATTGAATGCAGACATTTTCATGTGTTCCTTCAGAAGGGCTTAATGTTTGTCAACCAGTCAATGCCAATGTGTGATTTAAGTTGAATATTACCAAAGATTAGAGTTACTAAATCTAGCTTTGTGCATATTGTGAAATTTTTCCTAGCAATTTGAGTACATGCATTTTACTCCTTAGACCTCCCTAACACACAAACTTTATGCCCTTTTTGATTTTATGTTGGTTAAGTTAATGAAATATTAGGTTTTATACTCGGTCACAATAGTGACCTGTGGGAAACGGCATAGTCAAAATTCACACAAATTCTTCAATTAGACCAAGCAAGTTAAAGCAATAAAAAACAAACATTTAAAAACACATTTTCATTTCAAAAACATTCAGCATGTCAGAGCAGGCAGACATAAACTGTGCCTTAGAAGAGTAGTTCTCAAAGTGGGGTCCGGGGACCACCAGGGGTCCTTATGGTGGTTCCAGGGGGTCCTCAGCAAAAAGGGAATAGTTTTTTTTTCACCACTAGCTGACACTTTTATCCAAAATTACTTTCAATTGCTATATATGTCAGAGGTCACACACCTCTGGAGTAACTGGACACTGGTTAAGTGTCTTGCTCAGCGACACATTGGTGGATGTACCGTAGCGTAAATATCTCACACCACAGGCATGTGCCTTAGCCACTGCTCCGTCGCTACCCCTCTATTGACATCTCAAACCAACTGGTTCTCATGAACATCTGTCTCATCCTCCAGATATTGTCATTCAATAGTCTACCTATCTGAGCCATCACTGTCACTTTCAAATCCTACTTTTTCAAATGTAGAAATGATCATGATGCTGCACACAGCACTTAGGGGGTCTCATATGTCTAGGAGGTCCAACACATCTGATACTTTCAAAAAATAAACAGATGATAACTAGGGTCACAGCCAAAACCTGTGTTTTCAATTGAAGCACTGTGTTCACAATTGTGACCGTTAACAAATTTACACCTCTTACGAGCAAAATATATATGCAGGAGTATAATTCCCAAAACATATCAGTAGTAGACACTTAAAAGAATATATGTACAAAATATGACAATTCTATCTGTTAATTAAGGTGTTTTACTTACTACTTTTTGTAGTAGTCTGAGGAAGACATCTTCTTCCAGGTGTGCAAGAAGGAAGTAAACTAATCTGGTCATGTGACATTTCACACTAGTCACATGATAATGATCAATTTTAATCAAGACAATCTATTTTTTCATTTAAAAGTTGAATTTCTTGCCCAAAGCCAACAATACAATTTTTAGAGCTTCAGAAATAACAAATGTGACCGGTGGGATTAAATGGGTTAATACCTAGGCTATTTTTGTCACTTGCCACATGTGGAGGATATTTCCCACACACATACACCCTTAACACCAGAATTAGTTTTGGTACAGCATCACTTTATGATTTTGGGTGAGAAGGTGGGTAATTTCAGCATCCATAGCAGTTTTAAAATGAAGAGAGTTTGGGTGACCAGAGCTGCTGTCCTACAACTGAAAGTTTGCATGTTCAGTCGTTAAAGCAGTCATGTCAAGTGTCATTGAATAAGACACTTCTTAAAGTGTAAAATGTAAATGTAAAGGATGCCAGTTGAGGCAAAGCTCACCCAGTGTGAGGGAGACGTGATCACACATGCCCAGCAGCTGGCCGAAACACACTGAGCCTCCATCTTTGTCAATCCCCAACTCCTCCATACTGAAAATGAAATGCACAGTAGCCACATCTTACACAGCAGTAGTACCCAACCTGGGGCTCGAGACCCCCACTAGAGATGGCAAGATAAATTTGAGGGGTACTCCTCTGATTTTGCATTGTACTCCTACAGTTTAGTCAGTACAGTTTTAAAAAATAGAATCAAAATTGATGCAACAGAACCAGAGGTGCTGTCTTTATTATGCCACACTTTCTTATTCCTTCTCAAAGACTAATGCCTACATTACCCACAGTGCAACTCGACCGCCAACAGTTCAGTCAGAGATTCGGGTGTGTTATCTAGCCCTCAAACCAGTGTTGAGGAGTGAGCTACAGGGGCCTGGTAAGCTCACTTTTTTCCAACTCCACTCCAGATTTTCTTTATATTTTCAAACTTGTAGTCGTCTGCCCTAAACCAATGCTTACTCAAGTCATGTCACTTGAGGCAATGTATCAGTTTTTATTGCAGCTTCCTCTTGGAGCCACAAAAAACTTTGTAGGCTACAACTTTTCATAATGCAGTACTTCCCATGACCTGTCAACAGATTCTAATGAGTAAAATCAGAGTTCCCCTTTAACAGAAGAAGGAATCAGAAAAACAAATGTATGCTACACAAGGTTTCTTTAGACTTCTCTCCAATATTTAGTTTGTTTTCTGTAAATTACTGATTTATTTCACAGTTAAAGGGACTCAAATTATTCTAAAAAAACAAGGAAATAATAAATTGTTTAATGGGGTCACAAGTCAAAAAGGTTCGGAACCATGAATACACAGCAGCATCAAGTGACATTCAAGTGAAGGTAAGATCAGACCAGACCAGAGACAAATATTTCATTATAGTGGCCCTGTATGTACCCTCTCAGATATAATAGTTATCTAGTGTAAATGACATCAAGTCCCATATGATTTTTACTTCATGTGGTCTAACCGTTTGGCAGCTCGTCTCACTGAACCCTCGTTGTGAGAGGCGACTATGATCTTGTAGCGCTCAGGTCTCTGTGATATGACTTCCAGCATCACATCCAGCAAGCTGTTGTAACTGCACAGACACAAGTAAACAGATAAAATGTGTTGGAGTCAAGTTCACTGTCAGAAATTATCTGTGTGCGGGAAGTTATTGTGCAACAACCTTCACCCCATTAGAAAACTAATGCACCAGATAAAAATGTTTTGAAATAAATCTAGTGTTTGAAGTGTTTCATGTAGTTTATTTTTTATAGTTGTCCAGATGCATTTGCCTGGTTGTGATAAATGACGGCTGCCTCTTATCCACCTGTCATTGGTGTCTTCCCAGCACTGGTGGACCGGATCTAGACGACCCTCTTTCTCTGCCAGCCTCCTCTCTTTGTCCATGTATGCTCCTCTTACCAGCTTGACCCCCAGACAGAAACTCTCATCCTGGGACAGACGCAGAGCTTCTAACAGGAGGGACCTGGACTCCTGAAAGACACAGACAGAGATGGGAGTATTTGATGATGGCTCCTTTATAGAACAAAACTACTAATCTTATGGTATTGAGTGCAATTAAAATAAATATTTTGATATTTGTAAAAATGAAAAAGATATTTGCCTTCAGGTAACACTGATATGTGTTCCAAATCCAGGCGCCATCTTTGTTAAACTTCTTCATCATCGCCATTGTGACAAGAGAGAGGGCGGGGTTCATGTATGTGTACTCAGCATCAACCAGGACTCTGACTTTGTTCACACTTGCCTAAAAGAACCCACAATAAATCTTTATAATATAAAATGACTAATAATATATAATACTTTGGTCTCTATAAATGACTGCATTAAAACTAGCACAGTAAAGTCTTAGAGCTTAAAAATAAATAGTCACAACAATTCAAGTAACTAATAATTAAGAATTTCACAATAATATCACTTTGATGCAATTCTCCCATGTAATATACATTTCCAGGGGCCTTCACATCTGTACCTCTGCTATTGTGTTGAGTCTCTGCAGGCCACAGAGGAAATGGGCAACTTCTCTTTCATCTAAACCAAGGAAGCTGATTGGCTGAAAGAGGCAGAGGTCATTCAACATATCATTTAACAGCATCCCCCTCACCAACACTGTACAATTTAATGTAAATATGAACTGGGGAAAACGAAGACATCTGTCAAACTGGGTTATTTTGGTTTGCTTCTGACGCACCTCTCCATCCATAGCTCTGACAAGGAGATTCAGGTCGTATGGTTGTTGTGCGATGAGGGTCGTGAGTTTCACCTTGATACAAGCAACACACGCTCATCAGTGAGAAGAAAGAGACAATTTCTACGCTGAATAAAAAGAAAGAGTAGACACTGGGATGGACATTCAAGAAAAAGCTGGAACAGCTGTGCACACATCAAACACTAAAATGTGGACTCTTATCTTTGTTTCCCACGCATTTGAACTACATTGAACTGCTGTAAGGCTCAGGTCCACCACACAGTGTGTCAGGGTTCTCATCAACTCAAAAACCTGGAACATTCACAAGCGTTTCACGTTTAACCAAAATGCTCTGAACTACCATTTCAAAGTTTATCAAAAATGTCTTTCTTGACATCTCTGCATAATGACATCTAATTTACAGTAAATATGTTAGAAGCAGTTAAATTGAAAATGGCCTGGGGAGAGATTTTCTACAAACTTTATGAATGGTGACTCTGAGATGGAAAACGTTGCCTTACACACAGCTCCGGGCTGAGCAGGGCTGTGATCTTCAGCTGCATCATCGGGTCTTTGCTCCAAGCGTTGCTGTAGGACATTCGTACACATTCCAACATAGCCTCCATGTTGTCCTCATATCTCTTCTCTCTGGAGATAGATGCAAAAAACAAAATAATGCACATCACTTTTCAACATGCAAGAGCAATTCACTTTAAAAGAGCAGTGCAGCAGAGATTTGTGTTTCTAGTGGAGCTGAGGAGCAACATGTCAAACTGGGAGAGAGGTCCTCATTTTGGCCTTATGTGCTTCACTTCAGATACAGAGTCTTACATAGGCTGATTTGTGGTAGCTGAAACAAATAATCTCTATCTATCTTTGCGTCATTAATCAGCACTGGCGTAACGTAAATTCCAGCCCTTAAAAAACAGTAGACTTCCTGAATCAGCACCTCATTTGCAAAAATAATCGATTTAACAGGCAACCGCACAGGCAAGACCACACTTTGTTACCACATAGTGAAGACAACAGCACTGTGGAACTTACACTCACAAACCAACAGGCTATCAACAGGTTTTCACATGTTATCTGCCAAATGTATTAAGCAATATGTGACTGACATCCTAGGAGGGCATGCGTGACCACATCAATGTGATCAGTGTGACTGCCCATGAGGGGAGCACACTGGAGCAAAAACCAGTGCACCTCCACTATTTCTTCCATCCTCTAGTTTTCTTTGAGCATAATCAGCTTCCATTGAATTAAATGTTTTGTGAAATGTCATTGTGCATTCACCTGTTATGATTTTGATGTTTTTGGTTTTGTTCATCTCTTTTCTAAAATAGTGTTTTGAGAAAATCTGGTCAGCTGGTGCATAAATTACGTAAATTAAGTAAAAGTCAAGATCAGATATGATTAAAACTAAGATTAGACAAATATTTATTCCTCCCCTTCTTTTACAACTGATCCAACTGATGAAAAGGAGTCTGAGCACACTGCCTTATTAAAAATGTGTCCTACCCAGTGCTTTCTCCCAGATCCTCCTCGATTGGTACTGCCAGCATGGGCCTGAGTCCCAGCGAGCTCATCTTCTCCATGGACTGAGAGATCTCAATCTCGTTCTCTCCGGCCACAAACTGGGCATACACAGTGGGCCGCAGCAGCAAGGAAAACCCCCTCCTCCCCAGGAGGGTGCGTGATGCAGACATCAACTAAAAGAAGAAGATAGGAAGAATATAAGGAAGATGGAAGTGGATGGGGCATGGTGGTTCGGTGGATAGCGCTGTGGCCTTACAGCAAGAAGGTGGCGGGTTCAAACCCTGGTTTATAAATCATCCATCCCAACACACAGTCAGTGCTTTGACAACATTCATGTTAATGCCTCACTCAGTCTTTCCTCCATTTACTCCTTACTTATTCATCTGATTTTCTTCCAAAAAATTATCATGAGTGGCGAACTCAAGTCTTACCTTCCCACAGTTGTTAACCAGTGCAGGGAAGGAGCAGAGGTGGAAGATACCCAGAGCACGGAGCAGCTCACCCAAACTCTTCACCCTGAAGGCACTGGGATCCTCAAAAGCCAGAGGCGTTGACAGAAGGTCGGGCTGCTTGACCTCCACCGTCCTGGAGGCCGCAGTACTCAGTAGCCTCAGCGACAAGAGATGAGGGAGTGAGGGACGCAAACGAGAGGACATCATCATCTCTAACAGTGTGTGTGTGCTTGTATGTTACTGACGCAGCTTGTTTCTGGTGTCTCAGTGATTTGAATTGTTTGTATAAATCTTCCTTTGTTGTTATTTTGAAGTGTGTACCGTCTCTGAAATGCGCATTAAACAGAAATACATTGATCCAGATTGTCAGAGCCTGAGTGGTCAGCTCGGGAAGACGTGAGGTCCTCTCATGTCAGAACCTGTTGGAGAAGGAGAAGGCAAGAATAGCAGCAAAATTTGTATCAATCATAGAAAAACTAGTTTCTTTTTTAAAAACAACACTTAAGGAGATCAGTTAGTAAAAGCCAGGAGTCAGGACA
>NC_060163.1:12827008-12838375 GCF_021292245.1 Micropterus dolomieu
TATAACAGTGTAAAGTAGTGAGCGTACAGCTTGTATAACAGTGTAAAGTAGTGAGCGTACAGCTTGTATAACAGTGTAAAGTAGTGAGCGTGCAGCTTGTATAACAGTGTAAAGTAGTGAGCGTGCAGCTTCTGTAACAGTGTAAAGTAGTGAGCGTACAGCTTGTATAACAGTGTAAAGTAGTGAGCGTACAGCTTGTATGACAGTGTAAAGTAGTGAGCGTGCAGCTTCTGTAACAGTGTAAAGTAGTGAGCGTACAGCTTGTATAACAGTGTAAAGTAGTGAGCGTGCAGCTTCTGTAACAGTGTAAAGTAGTGAGCGTACAGCTTGTATAACAGTGTAAAGTAGTGAGCGTACAGCTTGTATGACAGTGTAAAGTAGTGAGCGTGCAGCTTCTGTAACAGTGTAAAGTAGTGAGCGTACAGCTTGTATAACAGCGTAAAGTAGTGAGCGTACAGCTTGTATAACAGCGTAAAGTAGTGAGCGTACAGCTTGTATAACAGTGTAAAGTAGTGAGCGTGCAGCTTGTATAACAGTGTAAAGTAGTGAGTGTACAGCTTGTATAACAGTGTAAAGTAGTGAGTGTACAACAGTGTAAATCTGCTGTCCCCTCAAAATAACACATCACACAGCTGTTAATGTCTAAACCGCTGGCAACAAACGTGAGGACACCCCTAAGTGAAAATGTCCAGCGGTTTGAGAAGGGTTTGAGTCTGCAAAATAAAGCTCCAAGCCATAGAAGGGTACAGTACTATTCTGAGGTAACAAAACAAGGGGTTAGAGGTCAAATTCTATAGAAGGGTTCAATCCCTACATAACCACCAATCACTGCTCTCCCCTTAGGAGGTCACTGACCCTCTGCCCTGCTGCTACAGTGCTATTTTAAACTGTTATAAGTCAAATGCACAAGCCCTGTACACTACACTAACAAGGTACATGCTAAGTTAGATTTTATAGTGGTTATGTAATGAATAGTTATAAAAGGAGGGTTGAGAGGGGAGGGATGAAGGAACTTCTTTAGGGTTTGGTGGCCGGAGCATCTAGGAACCCAGGGGGTCGAGATTCAGTGTAGGGGCTCATCTCGATAAGCGGCTTGTTTATGAACGCCCTGTGGTTCCTGTTGTAAAAAAAGACAAAGTGATTACTTGTCAGAATTATGGATTTTAGCGTGCATGTCTTTCATGGTGGGAGGAACCGGAGCACCCGGGGGAAACCCATGCAAACACGGGGAGAACATGCAAACTCTGTACAGAAAGGCCTGGGCTGAGAGAGGTCTAACCTAGAACCTTCTTGCTGTGTCCACTGGGTCACCGTGCTGCTGATAAAAAGAGATGAACAGGCTTTGGGTGGGACAGATGTGAGAACTGAAAAACGGGAGAGAACAGGAGTTAGACAGGCTTATATACATGAGTGCATGTGATTGTAAGAGGCACAGGTGGATGAATTAGTGAGAGAGGCGTGGTCCTGTTCCTGAATCTCAGTTTACATAACTCCATTGAGTCACCAGCAGCAACAGCAGCAATAGTAGTACTAGCAGTAGTACAGCCTGTATCACATATGGATATATTTAATATTCCCTGGTTGATAAACTGACTAATGAGTGTGTGTGTTTGTGTGTAGGTGTACTGTGACATGGACTCACTAGGAGGACGGTGGACGGTGAGTATTTTAACTCATGTACCAAATCTGGCTCAGCAGTTCTAAAATCCAGGACCTGTTCAGACTGATCAGAGGCCTCCCATGAACTCTACCAAGCTAGCTCTGCTGTTACACAATCAATGATCAGTGCACAACTTCCTTCAGTCGGTACGCCTTGTTAACCAAAGATATTGATGGAATGTAGGGGAATACATTTGATGCAGCAACCAGTTAGGGGTTAGGGAACGAGACAGGAGAACTGACCTGATGCACAAAGTGGTTTGTACTAAAGCCAGCTGTACAAGACAGAGACTGCTCAGTCTCACTCTGACTCTAAAGTGCCAGAGGTCCAGACATTATCAGTGTGTCTGTTGTTCCTGACCTAAATAGACGAATCCAGCAGCTGGTTTATGTGATGTACTTCCTGAATGAAGGCTTACCACTGGTTCAAACCTTGTTGCCTGGAAACATGAGCTGTCAGGTATCTGGTGTGTTTAGCTAGTTCTCCCTCCATCCCGTCCCCCCCAGGTGTTCCAGAGGAGGATGGACGGCACCCTGAACTTCTACAGGGGCTGGGATCAGTACAAGCTGGGCTTTGGTAGCGCTGCTGGAGAGTACTGGCTCGGTGAGAAACCAAACCTAACTAACACTAATCTGACTTTGTGAAACTCACTGTTCATAACGTTCAAACATTAAACTGAAGTTTGCAGGTGTAAGGATCCAGTCAGCTCATGGTTTAGTACTAAGTTCTTCCTGCTTTCTTACAGTGGAGACACTTTGCTGCTTGCTTTGCCCTCTGCTTTCATTCTTTTTCTTAAACTCTTTTTCCTGCTAGAAATTATGAGCAGCGGCTCTTGGATACTTTTAAATCACTCTGACTGTCAGATAAAGTAGGCTATTGCCATACTTTAAATACTTTTGATTTCAGTGCTACGCAAGTGCAGCCTATCAATAGCACTAGCCTGTACTGCAGTGATTGGCTTTGTAGCTAATGCTAATTAGCAACAAGATGCCCCCCTTCTCCACGGACGACTTCCACAAACTTCTACAGAAAGTTGCAGTGCTGAAAACCAAGATCCACAGGTTAGAGGTGAATGTGGAAGTGAATGGAATATGTGGGAATGACACCACTTTACCATGGATCCAAAACAGTGGACAAGACCATGCTAACACACGTCTAATTAGCACCAAAAAGACTACCAAGAAGCAGGAGGCCTGTGTACTGGATAATAAATCTGAAAGTGGTAGTCCTCCCTGGAACACTCTTGGAGCAAAGCCTAAGAATAAATAATTTCCCTGGTAAATGGTTGGGCGAGTAACAGGCAGAACCCAACGCCCTGAAATTTGTGATGCGACTAGATAACCTGCATTATCACCTGGGTAGAGCGCCTCTTAAACCCCTGTTCTTGGTAGGACACAGCCGTGGACCGCTGCGAAAGGGAGAGGATCTCCGTCTGATGACCTTGATAACATCCCGTCCTCACACAGAAGGGTAAGGACTGAGAGTAAATCAGAAAGTAAAAGGCTGCAGGGAAAGCTAACGACTGGGCCTCAAACTCTGATTGTGGGTGACTCTGCTGTAAACGATATAAGAAGCATGTGCAGTAAGAACACCAAAATACTCTGCTTTCCGAAGGATACGGTGTCTGACTTGGCAGAAAGAATCCTGCATATCGTGGCTGAACATCCTACTGTGAAAAACATCATACTGCACATCGGGGCCAATGATGTTGTGAAGCAACAGTCTGAAGTGTTGAAAGAGGACATTAATAATCTGTTGAACACGGTCAGCTCTTTGAATGCTGAGGTGTTTATCAGTGGCCCTATACCGCCAAGCCGAAGAGGAGCTGAGAGATTCAGCAGACTAATGACATTTTACTTTTACTTTCTTTTGGGACCGCAGACATCTTTTTAAGGCAGATGGACTTTGCCTTAACAAGTCAGGAGTTAAACTGTTCAGCTCCAACCTGTTTTACTTTCTGCATCACTCATCTGTTCCCTCTGCCAAGGACAAGAGACAAGAGGAATCTCAACAAGAAGAAGACATAACACAACACACCAGAAACCTTGAAGGAGAGCCACCTCAACCCCCGCCGGAAGAGAGCTCTGATCACGGGAGACATCTGAGCCAAGAGGAAGAGTCTCCACCTCCCTCACTGAAAACCAACAGTGAGGAGTCAACATCTCTACTCCCCAATCCCCAACTAGGTCACCATTATCTCCAGACACCCTTTCTCCCCTCTCCCCCCTGTTGGACTGATCACATGGAAGACCTGGTTAGAGCTGGGATCAAATTTACTCCCCCACCTTCCCTCACTCCACTCCCATTTTCTCCACCCTAAACCCCCCTCACCATCCACCTCCACCACTGGCTCTAAGTCCTCCAGGTTTGACACATGTGTCACAAATACAGCGCACAACCCGCCCTCCCGCTCTGCAATGGCGAAAAAGCCCAGTAAGCTCTGTCTGATATGTGCTGGGTCCAGGCTACAAGGAAAATAGTACTCATGACTCTTCCCAGGACAAGCCGGGGCCCAATGTGCTGGTAGTCTTCTCCATCTTTATCTTGACAGGTAACAGAAAAAGCATGGTGAATGTGTTAAGAAACAGAAAGCACTCAACATATCCTGCAAATTTAGTATTAATTCCTAAAAGTGGGCCAGATAATGTTTTTAACACACTAAAATTAGCTTTGTTAAACGTTAGGTCTTTGACAGGAAAAACATTTTTAATCAATGATTTTATAATAACTCACAATCTTAATTTCATGTTTTTAACTGAAACTTGGTTGGACCAAGATAACAGTGCAGCTGTCCTTATCGAGTCTTCCCCTCCCAGCTTCAGTTTTATGAGTGAAGCTAGAGTGCATAAGAGAGGAGGTGGAGTTGCCATTTTGTTTAATGACTCCCTCCAATGCAAAAAGATGTCTTATGGGAATTTAGCTTCTTTTGAATATGTGGCTCTTCAGCTGAATTCCTCTTCTCGAGCAATTTTTCTAAATATCTACAGCCCCCCTAAATACTGTGCAAACTTTTTTGATGACTTTGGTGACTGTTTCTACAGCCGGCCAGAGTCAGTTTTCAATCGCGGGAAATGTAAGGAGCTGCAGCGACTCACTTTGACAGGTGGAAGGAGAAGTAGTTCCTATGAACCGAGTATAATTAGACCATCCTGGTGACAGTAAGATACTTATAATAAAACACACCCTCACTCCAAATGACTGAGGTTAGATATCAATCCTTTTATATTAGTATCGATCCTAGAGCAGGACAAGTTGGTATCAGAAATATCGATACTTTAGGATCGATCCACACATTACTACATGTCAGTAACAGGATATGTCTTGTCCCTGTGTCCACTTAAAAACAATTCATATAGCATTTACATTACATTTACTCATTTGGCAGATGCTTTTATCCAAAGCGACTTAAATTTGAGCAACAACATACAAGCATCAACAGAGCATGAAATACAGATCTACAACTGGCAATACATACTAGTAAGAGCAGCAATAAATACTAGTAAGAGCTCACAGTACATATCACAGCAATGAGGTAGATACCTAGGGAAGGAAGTAAGAGTTAACAAAAAAAGTGCAATCAATACAAGATCATTGTAAGGGGATAGAAGAAGAAGAGCACAGGAAGTGTTTGTTAAAGGTTAGGAGTTAGAGGTGTTATAAGAGGGTGTTCAAGGGCTTCTTGAAGTCAGAGAGGGACGCCCCTGCTCTGATGGCGTGTGGTTTGTTCCACCATCGTGGTGTCATAGATGAGAAAAGCCGGGACTGAGATTGCTTTGTGTGAAGGGATGGCAGAGCCAGGCGGCGTTCGTTGGAGGAGCGTAGCAGCCGAGAAGGAACGTAAGTTTGTATTATGGAGTTTAGGTAGATGGTGCAGACCCAGTAGTCACTCTGTATGCAGCATTAGTGACTTGAATCTGATTCTGGAGGCCACAGGGAGCCAGTGGAGGTCACTGAGTAATGGAGTGACATGAGTACTTTTGGGCTAATCAAAAACTAGACATGCTGCTGCGTTCTGAACCATTTGTAGGGGTTTCACTGCACAAACTGGAAGACCTGCTAGGAGGGCATAGCAATAGTTGAGGCGAGAGATAACCATGGCCTGTATCAGAAGCTGGGTGGCGTACTGAGTGAGGTAGGGCCTGATTTTCCTTATGTTGTATAGAGCAAAGCGGCACAACCGAGAGACAGCAGCAACATGGGGCACCCCTGTGGAGAGGTAGTGGGAGGAGGATAATTGTCCTTGCCACAAAACATTGTAGGAACGCCCCGACAGGTAGGATTCAAACCACAGAGGGCTTTACTCGAGATGCCCATTGCTGAGAGAGCAGATAGCAGGATCCTGTGGTTGACTGTGTCAAAGGCAGCTGAATACTGCCCGTTCAGTAGTTTTGGATAAAAATGGTAGAAGAGCATCTGGCCGATAGTTCTTAACTTGAGTTGGGCTTTTTGAGCAAGGGTGTAACTTGAGCCCTTTTGAAAGTGGTCAGGAAGGTTCCTGAAGCCAGAGAAGTATTTATCACATGAGTGATTGTCGGGACCACGGTAGGAGATATGGCTTGGAGGAGATTCGTAGGAATCGGGTCCAGTGGGCATGTAGTGGGACGGCTACGGGTCAAGAGTTCTGATACTTCGCTCTCTGTGAGAGGAGTAAACGAGGAGAGTGCCATTGACCTGGGAGGGCAGAGGAACAGATGTAGTAGGACTGCTACAATGGTTGAATTTGAGTGTTTTAGAGAATTGGTTGGTTATAGCCGCCACTTTGCCTGTGATGAAGGAAGCAAAGGTATCAGCAGACAAGTTTGTGGGTGGTGGAGGTGGAGGAGGATTTAGTAGTGCTTTAAAAGTGGAAAATAATCAGTGGCACTGCTAATTCTGTTATTATTAGACCTCAGTTTTGGCAGTACTGATGCTTGTTGGGAAGGAGGATAGGAGCAGTTGGTAGCCCTTAAGGTCGGCGGGGTATTTGGTTTTTCGCCATTTTCTTTCAGTGACTCTGAGATCAGTACAGAGCCCACGGATGGTTTCAGTTAGCCACTGGTAGGACTGGTTCAGGTGAGCAGGCTTGGTGTATAGAGGACACAGGCTATCCAGGCACAAGCTTACTGTAGAGCACAGAGATTGTGCGGCAAAGTGAGTGGGAGGCAGGTTGCGGCAGTGTGAGACAAACAGTGTTGGAACAATGGGCTGTTCCTGTAGGCATACCGTGAACTGCACGAAATAGTGGTCTGACACATGTAGAGGTGTGACTGTTAGGCACTCTGTGGCACAGTTTCGGACAAGAACGAGGTCAAGCACCTTGCCAGCTTTGTGGGTCATGGAGCTGAGAACCCGAGTTAGATCAAAGGACTGAATCAGAGACAGGAAGTCTGCAGAGTTCGAATTGTCTAAGTGAATATTCATGTCACCGAGGACAAGTAGGGGACAGTCATGCTCTGGGATTGAAGACAGCATTGTGTTTAGCTCCTCCACAAAGTTACCCATTTGTCCTGGTGGACGGTATATGACAATCACAGAGACCTTTACCGGAGCGGACACAAAGACAGCATGGTATTCGAAGGAGGCATATTGATTCGAGGCTAGCAGCTGTATGAATTTCCATTTGTTGGAAATTAAGAGCCCAGTCCCACCCCTCCTCCCAGACGGCCAGGGGGTGTGGGTGAAAGAGTAATTGGTGGACAGCGCAGCGGGGGTAGCAGAGTTTTCTGGTTTGATCCAGGTCTCAGTGAGCGCCAGTAGCCCAAGAGATAATGTGTTATCATAAGCAGTGATGAAGTCAGCTTTGTTGACTGCCGACTGGCAGTTCCAACAGACAAGTAAACAGATGTGGGTGGTGGCTATTTTAAAGGCTTGAGGAATCCCTGATTTCTGTGCCTGATGGCATGATACCTCTTGCGTGGCAATGTTGTAGGTGACCGAGTTAATGCTGCTGATAATCGGCCTGAGTGGGGCTCCTTCTTTGTGTATCTTGGGTAGTCCATAAATGCATGGAATGGCTTCTCCAGGATACAAACGGTAATATTGTTCACGGGTGATGGTGTTGTCTTTCTGTAGCTGTTGTAGACATTCTATGGCCTTTTTCTTGTATCCGCTGGTTGGGCTCGTCTCAGTGTCTCATACGTGTTTGTGTCCATTAGTAGTGTGTTGACTTTGTTCTGGTAGTCCGCTGTGTTAAGGACTACCGTGCATCTTCCTTTGTCAGCAGGTAGGATAGTGATGTTTTGATCCTTGCTCAGGGATGTCACAGCCTTCCTTTCTTGGATGGTGAGGTTGGAAGGGGGGGCCTTCGCATTAGAAAGGGCTGCAGATACCTTTAGTCTGAGCTGTTCAGCTTCTGTTTCTGTTAATTTGTTTTTCCTAATGGCCGATTCTGTGGCTGTGATGAGGTCTACTATAGGTAGCTGCTGTGGTGTAATGGCGAAGTTTAATCCTTTGGCCAGAACATCTTTCTCTGGTTGGGTGAGTTCCCTATCTGACAGGTTTTTCACCCATCTGTTGTCTGTTTCAAGTGTTGTGACGTTGTTGTCCTTTCTCCTCCAAGACAATTCTCCTGTTTTGTTAGTGCTGCTCGCTCTGGACTGTAGGTTTTGGAATTTCGGGGTCTGTCTTTCTTTGCTCTTGTTGTGCTGGGATAGCTGTGCTTTCTTGATGAAGTCCATGACCTTTCCCAGTGCTGTACTGGGCAGATATGTTTCTAGTTTGTGTTGTATGTTGTCCAATTCTTTGTTCAGGGCTTCAATGGTGAAGTGTATCTGTCTCACTCTCTCATTCATGTTGCGCTTTCTCCAGGATTATTCCGTCTCTGTGTCCTTTCACCGTGGAGCCTAAGTGTAGGCTGTTGGGAATAAGTTTGTGTTATCGGCATCTCAGGTTAAATTGTAGATGGTTCCTGTAGTCTGCAATTTTCCTGGCTGTCCTTTCGTACTCCCGTACCAATCTGAGGGTGTTCATCCCAAATTGATTGGCAAAATGTCTGTGAAGATTCTCAGTCATCCAGGTCATAGTTATCTCATCCAAGGGATGAGGGACAAAACGTCTTCCAGTATCTTCAACCAAGTCCAGTTGCCCTTGACTTTAACGTTCGTTGGATAGCCTACTATTACCTGAAGAATATATCAAGGATTAAAGGATTTATATCTCAGCAGCACCTGGAAAAGCTTATCCATGCATTTATCTTCAGTCTACTCGACTACTGTAACGGTGTCTTTACAGGCTCCCTAAGAAATCCATCAGACAGCTGCAGGTGATTCAGAACGCTGCTGCTCGAGTCCTCAATAAGACCAAAAAGGTGGATCACATCATTCCAGTTCTGAGGTCTTTACATTGTCTTCCTGTATGTCAAAGAATTGATTTCAAAATCCTGCTGTTAGTTTATAAAGCACTAAATGGTTTAGGGCCAAAATACATTTCTGATCTTCTGCTTCGTTACGAACCATCCAGATCTCTCAGGTCGTCTGGGGCAGGTCTGCTTTCTGTCCCCAGAGTCAAAACTAAACAAGGAGAAGCAGCGTTCAGTTATTATGCTAAAAATCAAACTCCCAGAAGAATGCTGAAACTGTCAGTTCTTTTAAATTAAGACTGAAGACTTTTCTTTTTACCATTGCTTTTAATTAAATTAAATTAAAGCCGATTGGTAAAGATTGGTACCTTTCACTGCACTGTAACGTACAGTTTTCATTTTCTTTGTTTTTAGCCTCAGTGCCCTGATTGTACACTGCTCTGTAACTTTTACTGTCCTGTTTTACCCTGTTTTTTTAATCCTGTTTTTATAATGTGTTTTATTTTTTGAATTTCCCTTTGTTGCTTTTATGTTTAATGTGGAGCACTTTGAATTGTCTTGTTGCTGAAATGTGCTATACAAATAAACTTGCCTTGCCTTGCAGCACATGATGTTGATGGTTAGAAACTCCCTTTTACAACCACCTCATGAGTTTCTATGTGTTCGTGTTCAGGTCTTGAGACTCTCTTCCACCTGACTCTGAGGAAGAAGTACGAGCTGCTGTGGAAACAAAGCGTTCGCTCGTTACTCCTCGTTCTCCATCGACTCAGAGTCCTACGGATACAGACTGCATGTATCTGGATTCACTGATGGAGGGGCAGGTGAGGTGGCAGCAGAAGTTCTTTAGTGTTTTTCTGAGTTTCCACAGGAAGGTGATTTCCCCTAAAGTCTCCCTGAAGGACTGGCCTTATACTGGATTATTTGGGCGGTCCTTATGCTAATGACTGATGCAGAGCTGCACCAATCAGTGGTCTGCTTCTGTTTCATAAATCACATTCAGGTGTCTGTACCCCAGAGACTCTCTGCAGTCCATTTATCTGGACTCACTTTAGGTTGTTATGTTGCAGTAACAGAAGTACAGATAGTATCTGTAGGAGTCGTAGCCGAGATAAATACCAGTACCCGTCATTGACACCACCTGTCAGGTTTGAATTGATATTAGACTGGAAATAATTTATATATTAATGTTCATTTTTTAGTTATCTATTTTATTTTTTATTATTCGATTAATATAATAATGGTTTGATTCAAATACAAAAAACTCATTATTAATTCAATATTTTATTAAATCATCCTGATAAAGTGACACATAAAGCACATTGATGATAAAAGTGGCATTTTAAAAAATGTCTCTAAAAATGGTTCGGACATGGATTTATTTCATTACTGAGAAATAATCAGTCCGGATATTATGATTATGATTAAAATGTCGGTGACCTCTGGTGTCTGTGGATGAGTTTGTAAAATATAAGATTTTCCTACATTTCATCCAGGTGAAACACTGAGTCGATCAGAGATCGACCTGCTGGTGACTTCAGCTGTCTGGACCATAACTGGTCTCATCAGTCTGTCTGATAGAAGACTGCAGACTGTGAAAAGTTCAGCTGATACTTATAGATAATGCAAATTTACTAACCCTGTGGTTCTTCTGTGTGTCTGTAGGAGACGCTATGATTTTTCACAACGGACAGAAGTTCACCACCTTTGACAAAGACCAGGACTCCTGCTCAACTGGCAACTGTGCCAGAACATACCTGGGGGCGTTCTGGTACAACTATCACTATACAAACCCCAACAGGGTTTATCGTTGGGGGGCTAACAGGATGCTCGCTGGTGTTGGAGTGACCCGGTACACTTGGAAGGGTCTTGACTACTCCCTGAAGGCCATCAGCATGAAGATCCGTCCTGTGCAGTAGTTCTCCAGGACCAACGTACAGCAGAATATCAGCAGCTGATCTCTCTCACTTATCTAGAACATAATCTGACATGATGTTTAGATGGAAACAGACACATAGAGTCTGATAACATGTTGATAACTGCATTAACTGCCAACATAGAGAAATGAGTCTCTGCTGGTTCAGATGTTACCTTCAGTCTGCTGGCTGCAACTAAACACACTCAGCTTTAAAGTCAAACTCACTAGTTTCAACACAACGTTTGGTGGAGGTTTGAAACCCTAATGTGAATCATTATCTGCTGTACGCTGACAATAAATGAGAAGCTGAGCATGAAGCTGATCTGATGTCTTCACTGTGTCTCCTGTGTCTCTGTCTGGATTCTCTCTGGTCAGAGGTCAGAGGTCTCTTTCCTTCCTGTTGACAAAGAGAAATGACCATGAGTCGCTGCCCTCTGGTGGTCACAGTGACAAACTCCAGCTCCTCCTTCTGCAGAGACAAAAATCTTTTTTTTGCAACGGTAGATTTTTAACTTT
>NC_060163.1:12838475-12873410 GCF_021292245.1 Micropterus dolomieu
TCCTCCCCTTCTTTTACAACTGATCCAACTGATGAAAAGGAGTCTGAGCACACTGCCTTATTAAAAATGTGTCCTACCCAGTGCTTTCTCCCAGATCCTCCTCGATTGGTACTGCCAGCATGGGCCTGAGTCCCAGCGAGCTCATCTTCTCCATGGACTGAGAGATCTCAATCTCGTTCTCTCCGGCCACAAACTGGGCATACACAGTGGGCCGCAGCAGCAAGGAAAACCCCCTCCTCCCCAGGAGGGTGCGTGATGCAGACATCAACTAAAAGAAGAAGATAGGAAGAATATAAGGAAGATGGAAGTGGATGGGGCATGGTGGTTCGGTGGATAGCGCTGTGGCCTTACAGCAAGAAGGTGGCGGGTTCAAACCCTGGTTGCCCCGGCCTTTCTGTGTGGAGTTAGTTTGCATGTTCTCCCCGTGGGTTCTCTCTGGGTGCGCTGGATTTCCTGCACCGTCCAAAGACATGCAGCTTACGTGTGAGTCTGACTAGTTGTTTGTCTATGTGTGACATGGAAGAGGATGGATACTAGACTATGGTCACCTACAATCCTGCCTTATGTATACTTTTGACAATAAAAATAAGGAATCAGATAAGATAAACATTACAGATACCAAACCGGGGAAATTTGCTTGTTACAGCAGCTCAAGTCAAAAGAAAAGAGTAATTGAGAGATAAATAAAAACAAAAATGATTTTACACTATGTACACCTTTCACTTACACAGATGTAGATGGATAATAGAAATGGATAATTGCATGGGTTAAATATAAAGGATATATAAATATATATTTACACAAAAATGATGATAAAATATCATAGATATAGTATATATCATAGATATGATTAAAATGTATATGTAAATGTGATATTATGTATCAATAATATGAATAATATATTTATAAATCATCCATCCCAACACACAGTCAGTGCTTTGACAACATTCATGTTAATGCCTCACTCAGTCTTTCCTCCATTTACTCCTTACTTATTCATCTGATTTTCTTCCAAAAAATTATCATGAGTGGCGAACTCAAGTCTTACCTTCCCACAGTTGTTAACCAGTGCAGGGAAGGAGCAGAGGTGGAAGATACCCAGAGCACGGAGCAGCTCACCCAAACTCTTCACCCTGAAGGCACTGGGATCCTCAAAAGCCAGAGGCGTTGACAGAAGGTCGGGCTGCTTGACCTCCACCGTCCTGGAGGCCGCAGTACTCAGTAGCCTCAGCGACAAGAGATGAGGGAGTGAGGGACGCAAACGAGAGGACATCATCATCTCTAACAGTGTGTGTGTGCTTGTATGTTACTGACGCAGCTTGTTTCTGGTGTCTCAGTGATTTGAATTGTTTGTATAAATCTTCCTTTGTTGTTATTTTGAAGTGTGTACCGTCTCTGAAATGCGCATTAAACAGAAATACATTGATCCAGATTGTCAGAGCCTGAGTGGTCAGCTCGGGAAGACGTGAGGTCCTCTCATGTCAGAACCTGTTGGAGAAGGAGAAGGCAAGAATAGCAGCAAAATTTGTATCAATCATAGAAAAACTAGTTTCTTTTTTAAAAACAACACTTAAGGAGATCAGTTAGTAAAAGCCAGGAGTCAGGACACTTTGAGTTAGGCTACTCCAAAAGCAACAAACACACCTGAAACAGACAATAAAATTGCAAAAGAAAGAAGTCAGTAGAAACACCTTACCCTCTTTCCTAAACGTGACACTCAGAAGACTTAAATGATGAAGCTAAGCAGGTGCAATTTGAGAGGTTTTGTGAGTGGAGCAGTAAAATTCTTCATCTTTTGGGTTTCTCACTGGTTAATAAGTGACTACTTGGAAATTTGAGCAAACATCGAGTTGACCCTTAGCATTAACCCACAAGGGTTCACTTGGTTTTGCGTAAACCTAATGGACATCAAAAGCTCACTTTGTCATGTATAAAACATTTGTCTTGTTAAATCTGGCTTTTTTCACTTTGGAATAAATTAGGCTATAAAAGGCTATCATAGGCTGTGATTAAAGATTCAGAGAGGTCAGTTGTATTTTGAGATCTTTTTGCCAAAAAGACCAAGCAAAGCAGCCAGGAGAGGAAATGATTAACTGCTGCCTGCTGCCATCCTTGTCATATATCTCTGACATGACAGACTAAAAGTCCTCTAACTTTACACGCAGGCCACTCAAATCTTTATTGAAAATATGAAAATATTTGAAATGAAAAGGAAAATTCTAATAAATCACAACATGATTGATGCTGTCATTCCCAACTTTAAAGGCTTGGGGGCTCCTGAGACATTCAAGTAATCACGCAGAAATTAAAAGAAGTCCACGACAATCATGACAATCTGGTAAAAAGCCTTTATTTCATCTGGCCTGTCATAATTTAAATATGAAAACTACTGTCCATCTGAAGCAGTTTGGTGAACAAAAGCATGCTCTTCTTGTAGGTAAAAGTGGCAACTGTCTAAATTAAAGGAAAAGTTTGTCATTTAGGGAAAAATTCTTGTCGAGATTTAGGTGAGAAGATCGATACCACTCTACTGTCTGAGAGTGGTGTCAATCTTATCAGCTAACTCTTGGCAAGAAAAAGCGATTTATCATATTTCCCAAACCTTTAACATCTGAACGTTAACTGAAAGATCTACATGCTAGCAAATACAGAGAACCACATTTTAATTCTATATAGTCACTAAGCTGGTTCACTGTTACAGTTGAAAATAAATTAATCACAAAAGCCTGAAACATGAGACATTTTTATTTTATTTTTCACACTGGAATGGATATTTGAAAAGAAAATCTTCAACAGCTATTTACAAATTGGTTAAAATTCATTAACCTGTTTATCAGCTGAATTATTGGGAAGACATACACACACACACACACACACACACACACACACACACACACACAAACTCACACACGTTATGCTACTTAAAGTAATGCTACACATTGATTAAAAAAAAACTAAAAGCGCTATCAAGCCAAAACATTTAGTCAACATTAACTTTCCTATGTTTTAAAACACAGCTCTTGTGCTCATATCCAGGTAGGACCCTTGGGGGTGGGCGTGGCCATGCTGGTGTTGCCGGTACAGATGCCTGAACGGGATGGAGAGCGGTGAGTGAGGGTCCTGACAAAGCCTGAGAGAGTAGGATGGAAAGGCGGGGTAGAGGGCTGGGGGAGGGGTGGAGGAGGGAAGACTGGAGGGGAGTGATGGATCCAGCGGAGGGAGAAGAGACGGGTGGTGCAGAACCATCTCTGGGCGGAAGGGGGCTGCTTGATTGAACTGTGGGATGGCACCCATTTCAACTGGAGGGTAAGAGGAGGGGCAGGAGGAAGTACGGGGATTGGGCAGGTTTTGAGGATGGGCTGTTTGTGTCATTGAAGGAGCAGAGGTGACAGACTGCTGGAAAGACGAGGAGACAGCCAAGCAAGAGGAGGGTTGGAAAGGAGGGTGAGGAATGGAGGATGATGGATGAGCGAAGGAGGAGGGTGGGAAGGGAGCTTGGGATTGGTGGCTCAGGTTTTGGAGGTGCAGGGCAGGGTGGGCAGAGCTGGGAGGCACATTCGCAAATGACAGATTTTGCATGTGTGGTGGGAGAGAGGGGAAGGCAAAAGATGAGGGGGCACCATGAGTGGGTAGAGAGTATGGCAAACTAGGAGCCAGTGGGTGGTTTTTGTTGGGGAGAGGCTGTGTGGTAACTGGAGCAGGATTAGGATTTGCATGAAAGTTATTTGGATAGATAAATGCTGCTGAGCTTTGATCGCTGGGCGCATCATTTCCGCTGGCAACAGGTTCACCCTGCATCGGCTGACCAGGTTGGGTGAGCAGAGAGTCAGCTGATATTTGGTCCTGCAGACCTGACTGAAATGTGGAATCTAGGGCAGGAAAAGAGGCGTCTGTGGGTGTATGGGGGCTGATTGCCTCTGGGATGGTGTGATAAGTGTTAGCAGAGGGGGAAGAGGAGGACAGGAGTGGCTGTGGTGAGGAGGAGTTAGAAGGAGGCGGAGTGGGGAAGGTGAAGGAGGTCTGCTGCAGTAAGGGAGTGGTGGAGGAGGAAGAGGAGGAGAGCGTGGGGGAGGAGGAAAGAATGGTGGGATAGTCGATAGGAGGGATGGAGGGCTGAGGATCGGATATATCGGAAGAGTCGAGGGTGGGAAGGGAGGAGAAGGAGGAGGATGACGGAGGAAGAGGAGCTGAGGGGAAACAGGAGTTGGCCTGAGCATCAGTGAAGTTGGAGGTGTAAGCTGTAGTGTCTGATCTGTGGAGAGGAAAAAGAAACAGAGATATATTTTAGTGATGAAAAGACTAGTTGCTTGATTGATTAACTTAGCTTAGCTTAGCTTAGCATAAAGACTGGAAACAGGGGGAAACAGCTAGCCTGGTTCTGTCCAAAGGTAATGCAATCTGCCAACCAGTACCTCTAAAGCTCATTAATTACGACGTTATATCTTGTTCTTTTGAAGTCATCATCGCCAGTGATGACAATACGCCACCCTTGAACAGTGGCCAAGAGCCAGGCTAGCTGTTTCCCTTTACATCCAGTCTCTGTCTCCCTGTCTCCTGGCTATAGCCTAAGATGTAGCCAACACACAAGAACAGTATCGATCTTCCTGTCCCACTCTCAGCAAGAAAGCAGATAAGCTTATTTCCCAAAATGTATATACACTAATTGTAAAATATGTTCAGTGATTATATGATAAAAACATACACAGTGCAATAAGGTGTTTAATTTATACAAGAATAATGAAGAAATTAGACTGAATATGTCAGGAAAACATTAGACCTGCTATGTTCTACCTGTGAAAGTGTATGCATGTGTGAATTAGAGCATTCTCTTTCTGCACACCTACCGTTCAATCATACTATTTGCCACCTCGCCTCCCACTCTTTCCTGCATCCCACCAGCCATGGAGATGCTGATATCAGACATCTGGGATGCCATGAATGCGTGGCCGAGGTCTAGCGCATGCTGCGGGACCAGCGTGTCCTGATAGGAGGCCTCCTCTGGTCTGAACCCGCAGGAGGGGTCAGGCAGTGGTGGCATAGAGGCCAGAGCGAGGGCCTGCAGGTCTGTGCTGGTGGTAGTGGTGGTTATGGGTTGCGGCAGAAGCTCAGTAGAGTCGCATGGGTCACAGTTCACTAAGAGAGACACATAGAAAAGTGTTAGAATATGGCAATTCAATGCACTGTAGGGAGTAACAGTCACATCAAAATAAGGTAATGACTTAAAGTGGCGTAAGTCTGGTAATCCAACTCACCGATATCCAAGGTTTCTGTCAAGTCAGATATTTTGCGCTTCTGTCTTGCATCTCTTTGTCTGCAGAGGAAAAAGAAAAGGAGTGTAAATCCTCCACAACATGCATCACACAAGATATGAAGTGTATGCATCTGTATGTGTGTTTCTGTGTGGGCATTTGTTGTGAATTACTTTTTGCTGTTCATGCCGTCCTCTCGGAAGCCTTTAGCAAAGGGGTTGGAATTGATCTTTAGCTCTGTGATCTGAAAAAAAAACAACAAAATGTTTACAGTCAGTTTACATTCTCTCTATTTCTGTTCTTTGCTCCCATTTTCTTGACCTTGCACCGAAACTTCTATATATATATATATATCTAGTATTGCTCAAAGAAATATGGTCAGGGCTCTGCGACTCTGCTATTCGTGACGTGGTGCGTAGAGAGTCACTGCAAGTTATTTTGGACAGAATCATTAGCCTTCTATTGATAAATAAATGTAGCATTATGTCACCTTGTTGTTCTGGTAGGCAGTGACTGTGATAAACTGGGTCTCAGGGAAAACGAAGGAGTGCTGCCCTCCGCCCCACCTCAGCATGTCTCTGGCTTCAATTACATGAAGTCTGGGCTGGTAGCGATGCAGCGAGTGCAGGATTATCTGAAAAAAAAAAAGAACATTGATTGACTCAAAATACATCATAAAGATAAAATCTACCAGTGGTGGTTTTGTACTGTATTTGTGCTGGGTCAGTCCGTCTGCAGTACTTACATGTCCCTGTGTGTCCAGTGTGTTGTTGGTGAGCTTGGCGTAGTGAAAGGAGATGGTGCGGCCCTGCCAGTGAGAGCCCGTGGCAGGTGAGTCTGGGTGGATGAAAACGCGGTCTGGTAGCCTCGCCTCTGCCCCGCCAACAGCCTGCCAGCCACCCCCTTGGAAACGGTAACGGGAGTTGTCTGCCGGGATGATGTCCAGGAGGAGGATGTAACGGAGAGATGGGTTCAGGCCTGAGAGCTTCAACCTCAGCCCGGGGAACATTCGTCTAAGAGAAGGAGGGACAGTGGACAAAAGTTAGATCAACTTTTAGTAGGTTCTCTAATGGGCAGCTTGTTCATCCCATGTATTAATGTATGTGCTGTTTAAGGCTGTATTTTATCCAGTAGCCTACTCTGCCTTTTAAACTACACAGTAGCAGTTCATGTTGAGAGCAGAGAGAGGAAATGTAGGCCTACTTTATAGGAAACTTGAAAGGAAGTGGACAAAAAGCAGAAAGGATTTAAGAGAGGACATTAGCTGAATGGTAACTACAGGCAGATTAAACGTTTAGATAGAGACAGAGAGTTGGGTCAAAGGTCAGTGCACTATATTCTCTCACCTGCCCTTCTTTGTGATGATCATCTCTGTGCCCACCGAGCTGAACTGTTTCCATAAAGACGCGTTCTCCAGCTCCATCCTCACCTCATCTTTTGGGGTTTTGGTGGCAGGCTCGTTGGGGACAGGGGGAGGGGCCAGCACCCTCGGTGGCAGGGCTTTGGCCGCCATGTCACAGGCAGTGGGGAACAACGGCATGTGGGCTGGAGCCTGTCGGTCTGTGGGAACACACAAATCCAGGATAAAATAGTTGAAATGAAGCAAATACAGATGCATATATTTCATATTTTGGCATTGTACCTGTGAGTCATCAGTTGGACAAACCCAAGGACCAATTACTCAATCACTCAAAAAAATACATCTGGCTGACAAGCAACTAAACAAGTAAACGTGTGAATCCAATATCTCTCATGTTAAAATATTTTAATGCCGTTAATGTTTCATCAAAGCTAAATGAATCAAATGTCTTAAGGTACAAAGTAGTACTGCCACTACTCTCCAATTCAAGAGTTGTCTTGGAGCATAGCCGGTCTAAAGGTTGCACACAGATGCCCCATCATGCCCGCTGACTTTGCTAAATGATGGTTGTTAGCTGTTAAATGGTTCAATATATATTTGTTAGTATTTTAATGGTTCACTATGGATTATCAATCCTCCCTTCCTCAAGGGTGATTTAAGTCCCATGGTTTTCCAAAATGTAACTCACTCTGACCAGTTTCATTTTGTTTTGGCCCTTTCTATGTTTATATAATTTCTTGATAATATTCTCAATATTTTGCTTTTGTGAAAAATTATGTACACACTGCTTTTTTGCATTGCTTGAGAGATGGTTATAGCCACACCCATAAGAGGAACCTGACTATTCATTAAATGACACAAACCTGGGTTACTTTAGTATTTCAAAAGTACACAATTAGAATATTGGATAACCATTCAAGATTTTAAAAGCAAACTGTCTAAATCATTTTTTTCATGGATGCCCAGTCTCTCCACACGCTCCTCTCACCTCTGTAAAAGCAGTCTCCAATCCTTTGTGGTCCCATAGTCAAACTGGGGTACATCTCCATGCTCAGCATTGTCCTTGTTTGTCCCTTTGCTCGCCCTCTTCACCTGCTACAAAGGAACATTTCCCTCCTCAACTCTGTTTGTCTCCTCCTCTGTTTCCTTGTACAGATTTAGGTAACTACGTGATATCAATATTCTGCTTTACAGGAGACTTTGTCTTAAAGTGTTCTGTTCTTTCTTGCCTGTATTTCTGTTCTTATCCCTCTGCTGTTCTTTTCTAAATGTGCCCACAGCTGTGACTTGCTCTATTAAATAGGTGTGTGGAGTTTCACACATAAGGCCAAATGGCCCCCTTTTTGTTCACACTGCTCTTCATTTCCCTCCCTGTCTCTCCTCACTATTCCCTCATCTTCCCTTCTGTCCCTGCTGCACAAACACAAACACTCAAATATAGGGTTTCCTTTAGTGTCTGGTAGGAAAAGTTATGTTATTTGTGTTTTTTTTATGTCAGTGGAGTTAGATTAGATTAGATTTCAGAGGTAAATACTGTTCTTTTTACTTCACTAATATTATTTTACAGCTAAAGTTACTAGATACTTTGTAGATAAGCATTTTACATAGAAAACATAAAATCAACTTATGTATTGTCAAGTTTAACTACCCAAACATGAATGCTTATGCATGAATGCATCAACAATTAAATAACACACTATAAATGGTACTTTTTAAGTACATTTTGTTGCAGTACTTTCTTTGATTAGTAACTGACTAATTTTACATTGTGTGTGTGTGTTGGGGGGGGGGGGGGGGGGGTGCTATTTGTAATCTTACTGTCCAGATTTTCTGTGATTAATTTAATAATTCTGGGAAATGCTACTCAAATTTCAAATGCCCCCCCACACATACATAGAAATCTAGAAGTTTACTGGCAGGTCCCCTGTGGCTGTTTGACGACCTGATGACTTGTTTCTTCCTCTCAGCAGTCTGTCTATTAGGCTTTCTCAGCGGGGAGTCAGGCCTTAAAAGAATGTGGAAGAGGAAGACAGTTTAGCCCACGGCTGCAATTTGGCCACAACACAAACATAAGTGTCTAGAAGTTTGTATGAGAAGCTTGAATTCAAGTGTAAGCTCATTATTACAGCTAATTCTGGGTCAAGCATCTCCTGGAATATTTATGATTCGAACTGCTGAATGAATCGATTCTTGTGAGGGAGGTTTGGTGAGCAGACAGGATCGCCAGGTAAAAAACAATAAAACACCAAATGTGGACCACATAGACAAAACCTCTGTTGGTGGTACCAGACAAGTCAATTACTTAGTATGAGTTGTGGTGGATATTCAGATCCTTTGCTTAAGTAAATATATCACAGTGTGAGAATATAAAATATATATGTTAAGCAAAAGTAGAGAAGTATTATTATCAAAATGTACTTAAAGTAAAAGTACTCATTATGTAGCAGATTCTCTCCTGTTGGTGTCATATTACATTTCCAAAAAAGTTGGCACACTGTATAAAATGTAAATAAAATGTGATGATGTGCAAAAGATTGAAACCCTATATTTAATTGAAAGTAGCACAAAAACAACTGGAAAATGTATTGTTTTTGGAAAATGATATGCTCATTTTGAATTTGATGCCAGCAACACGTTTCAAGAAAGTTGGGACAGGGTCATGTTCACCACTGTGTTGCATTACCTCTTCTTTTAACAACTCTCTGTAAGCGTCTGGGAACAGAGGACACCAACTGATGTAATCTGGAAATTGGAACGTTTTCCCATTCTTGGTTTTCACCTGCTCAACAGTTCGGGTTCTCCTTTGTCAGATTTTACATTTCATAATGTGCCATACATTTTCAATAGGTGACAAGTCGGGACTGCAGGCAGGATAGTTAAGTGCCTGAACTCTTACTACAGAGCCATGCTTCTGCAATACGTGCAGAATGTGGTTTGACATTGTCTTGATGAAATAAGCAAGTCTGTCCCTGAAAAAGATGTCATCTACTTGGCAGTGTATGTTGCTCTGAAATTCCTTCAGAATCAGAATACTTTATTGATCCCCCAGGATCTTCACGACGCGTGTACTTCTATACCATCACGGATGCTAACTTTTACACTGTGCACTAACAACAAGCCGGATAGTCTCTTTCCTCTTTAGCCTGGAGGACGTGGGGTCCATGATCTCCAAACAGACTTTAAAATTTTGACTCGTAAGTCCACAGGACAGTTTTCCACTTTGCCTCAGTCCATCTTAAATGAGCTCAGGCCCACAGAAGGTGGATTTCTGGATCTGGTTTATATAAGGTCTCGGTTTCAACTTGCATTTGTGGATGCAGTCATGAACTGTGTCTGTTTTTGATGCAGTGCCGTCTGAGGGCCCGAAGGTCACAGCCATCCATTATTGGTTTTTGGCCTTGCGTACAGATATTATCTGATTCTCTCAATTATTTAAAATAATGTACTGTAGGCAATGAAGTCCTCTTTGCAATTTTACATTGAGAAACATTATTCTTAAATTAACTAACCTTTTGCCAGCAAAGTTGTGAACCCCTCCCCATCTTTACTTTAGAAAGACTGAAAAAGACAAACACACACACACTTTAATTACTTTACGCTTTAATTACTTGTGTGTAATGAAATGTATGAGGTTGATTGTTCTTATGTAGTTTGTATGATGCTTTGGCAATATTGTTGTTACACATTCATGCCAATAAAGCTAATTTGAATTGAATTGACTCTTTCTTTATACCAAATTAAGTTACTAACTTGTTGCCAGTTGACTTAATTAATTGTGAGATGTCCACAAGGTTTTTTTTCCTTTTCTTTTCTTGTCTTTTGTTGCCACTGTCCCAACTTTTTTGAAGCATGTTGCTGGCATCTAATTCTAAATGGGCATATAATTATCCAAAAACAATAACATTTTCAGTTTAAACATTTGATAAATTGTCTTTTTCAATTTAAGCAAGGGGTTACAATGTTTAGCACATTTTACACAGCATGGCAATATTTTTTGGAAACAGGGCTGTAATCTGTATAATATTACTGGATTAATTATTACAGATGCATTAACATTTAAGCAGCGTTTTAATGTTGTAGCTGGTCCAGAGGGAACAAATTCGAATGAGTTTGGGGTAATGTAACCTATAGCAATATGTTGTATTTTATAAACTGCTCATGTGTTTTGTTTGTGAAAGGGTTAAAGTACATTATTTCCCACTGAAATGTAGTGAAGCCGAAGAATGTAGCTAAACACTTCAAACTTGTACTTCAGTGTAATACTTAAGTGAATCTACTTAATTACATTCCACCACTCGATATGAGGAAATAAGTGTCTAATCAGTGCAAAATGTGAAGCGGAAAGAGAAAATGCAATAAGATGTATGTAAACAAGTTGCAAAAGGGTTTGAGAAAGATTCAACAGGCAGTGAGCAGGACAAAAGCACTGGTTTTCACTTTTTTTATTTTGTGGCTGTTGATTTAATGGCCATAAATCAACACGTTCCGCATTCTGCTTCTGTTCCTTGAAGTGATAATGGTCACAACAAATCCTCATTAAAGGTTTTAGTATGCAAGAACCAGACTCTTGTTGGTTGATTCTTTAGCAGATTATACAGTTACATCATGATTCGAGCCATTGTAAATTAAATAATCGAACAGGATAAACTGTGTGGTTTTATCTGGGTCGGAGATGTCATCTTCGCATCATCATGCGAGGATCAATACTCAGAAAAGGGAAGAAGAGAAGCCAAAATCTACCTGATGTTTCTCCCAAAATAAAGAGTCACAGCTGGAGTCACTTCACAGGAGCGAAGTATAAATGTTGTTCTAGTTGTTGTTTTCCTTCTCCATTTGTATGCATCCACGTGTGTGTGTGTGTGTCAGGAGGAGGATAAAAGCGAGTGGGGACTGAGAGGAAGTGGAGGTGTGAACGCCACACTGAGAGAAAGGTCATTACCTTGATGGGGGCAGCAAGGTGTGTGTGACGTCTCTTAATCTTTTTACGAGCTTAACAGGTGTGTCGCAGGCGCTGCAGCAAACAGACACTGTAACAGCCAAAGATGACAATTACTTGTTTTGCCATTACTGGAGTGGGGGAAGCTAGTGTTTGCTGTTTACAGTGCATTAAGCATTACCATAGGACTGCTCTTTGACATGTATGTGCTAAGTGGTTTGATATCCACCTTTGTTAGCTCCCTGAGGTCTAAAGGTCAGGTCATTGTAAAAACAGTTGATTTATTTTCTGATGAGTGCATTTTATACGCTATCATAAGAAGTATTTGCCTTTACATTTTCATCATTTAGCTCGGATTGGTGCAGGTGTTCCTGCTGTTTGAACAATTCCTGCATCACAGGAGCTTGTCCGATTTCCTCCAGCATGTTTTTGACGGCACAAGCCTTTTAATCTCCCGAGGATTACTCTTTGGTTGCCGTCTGTTTTCCGTAAATAAATCCTCTGCATGCATAAGACACATGCATTCAGATTACATACTTGATCTTCGGCTCTCACTGTGCACATTTGTGGGCTGAGGATGCACGCCTACATTTTTTTTATCACCCAAAACCCAGTTTTATTAAGAGCCTGCCAGAAATACATGATAAATAGTAGATAAATAGTACACCATCAACCAAGGAAGCACTTTTCATCATTACATGAGGCGCAGATATACTGAAATACTGTTTTAGCTACTGCTACTGTTTTACAGTCACTAGATAGCCTTACATAAAGAGCCTGCATGGAAAATAGGGTTTTTATGCAATCATGTGTTGTCACACACATCAATTTGAATTGTACCCTTAGAAAAAGCAGACAGTGTTTTTGTAATATCGTCAATTTTATCCAGTCAAAACAGTGAAAATGTATCCAACAGACAACTAGTGCAACTGTAGCTCGAAGTCGGTCAGACCACCTCCAGAGGATCTCTGTCAGCCTTCGACACTACCACTGTTACACTCTCAGGGAGACGCACAGCCAGCTTCTCCCTGAACACGGTCAGAAATCCCCGCTCGCTGTTGCTGTGGTCACTGAGGAGAACGCTAGTTCCCTTTGCAACGGCATCCAGCACTTCATGGTGGGACATCTCACCTGAACAATGGATAGAATAATTACATCAGCAGGCATTACAATGTCAAGGAAATAAATTGATAGTAAAATGAATAATATCAGGCATATAAAATTATTTTGAATGAAACCTACATTGGATTTTTACTTAATATCTACCTGTGATATAGAGGTCCGCCTGGACTCCATTCAGTACTGAGGCCCCAGATCCAGCACACACGGCCACAGAACACACAGAGGACTCTGGAAATATCAGAATAAAGACTTAAGCCTAGTTTACACTACACAATTTTAAGCCCAATTTGCCGGTCGGCGAGCTCGGTGACCGTCGGGCTGTGGCAAATCTGTGATCGCTCGGCAGTCGCCAGTCATTATATGTGAACTACACGACGACGCATCAAAACGGCTCCCCAACACATTTCTGACAGATCACCTGTCTGCCAGATATCTAGGATGCCGAATATCTGGAAGAGTCGGCCGACTTGGCATCAAATCCAGCCAAAGAGAGCAGGCATTTGGCAGAGCAGGCAGCTACTTTTTCACCGCAAAACACTCTTTACTCACCTCCAGCTCTCTCTGTAGCTCAGACAATCCCTGCTACCTTTTTATATATACAGTCTATGGTGCTAATCCATTCTTTCACCCATATTCTTTGTCTTTATAATTTCTATCTTTACAAAAACAAACAACAGCTGTTTCCTGCATTGGGTGACAGAGTCGTTGTCAGCTTGTGTAGTGTGTGACCCCTGTCACCGATCAGTTACGTAGTGTGAACGCTACAACGACTTCAGACTCCCCTCACAAGATGGCAAGTTGTGTAGTGTGAACGGCACGGCCATTGGCCAACGCTGAAAGTCATGTAGTCTGCACAAGCCTTTAGTAAAACACACATTTACATCTGAGGACCAATTAATCATTTTGATTTCCCAACTGTCAATCTTCAGGTAGAACCCTGAGGTTTCAAGGCCTTTATGACATGCTTGACCAGATTAAACATTTTAAAAGCTATTTGTTAGGGTCACGTTGGCTTGAAATACGGTCTGTATTTGTGTAATTTATCATAATTAGGTCTATTTTTAGCCCTTAGAGGAACACATGTTGTCATAATATGTATTGTTAACAGAGTGGTTTGGTTTGTATGAAGGCATGCTGAACTACAGTGTAATTTAATCCTTGGTAGTTCCTTAAATTTCATCTCTTAATCTAAACTAAACTTACCAACAATTTCCTCTTGCTCAGATTTCATTTGTGCCAATTTGTGAAACCAGTCGAGTTGTCTGCTTGGTATAAAAACTGCAGACCATTCAGGAAATCTACTGCCCCCAACACTCGCCTAATAAATGAGAGTTCCCATCCTTCATATTTTTTGCATGTTTATTTAATTTATAATACCAGTAACAAAATCCTGAGGTTGTATAAGAGTTCATTACCTAGTGTCCGCCCCAGTCCCAGAGCCAAACGCAGGTGACTCAAACCCAAGTGGGACTTCAGTTTCTGAATGGCTGTTGCCACGGTTACTGGCTGGTCCAAAACACTAAGTCGCCCTTGGCCATGGCCTGGGAGAGGGGGCTGTAGGGAGTGAAAGGGGAGTAGTTAGTTAAAATAAAATAAAAAAGCAACTACTGCACATAAAACAGGTTATTAGTATATTATATTATAACCATCCACATTTTTTTGTGGAATGTAAAGGTAGATTTAAAAAAAGATCAATATAGAGCTTTATCTTTTTTGTTTCAGTTCCTGATTGATAAAACTGCGTTATTTCTTAAAAATACGAACGTTAATCTAAACAACATGGCATTTCTTGAATTTCTTGAGGTTCTTTAGTTCATCCTCTAACAGTGATGTGTTTGTGGTGTACCTTTTCAAACTTCTGGATGGTGAGGGACTGGCTTGGAGCATTGTGTCGAAACAGTGTCTGGACACTGGGGGTCAGCGCTGAGTCATTGCAGGTTACACTGACATGGATCCCACTGCTGTCTGGTCTGTTGCACAAATAAACTGTTACTCACCAGTGCAAAGGACCTTAGTAGTGACTATTAGTTTTTGCATGTTTAAACATATTATTACAAAGTGCACATTCTTTGACATAAATCATTCATTTCTGTATTTTGTCAAAGTCACCATTCAGACTTGAAACTTGCTGAAAATAGGTAATCAATCAGAGTGCATAATATTCAGCCTTTACTTTGTTGTCAGAGTAATTTTACCAGCTTGTGGTGATGAAGATAAGAGTAGTGTCAGGAGTGTGGAAGCTTTGATATCAATGAGGTGAAAGTCAAATCCCAAAATGCATTACATTTACAAGCTAAGTGTCTTGAAAATCCAGAATGTAAATAAGCAATACTGGATGGTGTGACTATACAGTAGCATTGGCTCCTTCTTCATTAATACAGGCAACTATACTCTAAATCTTGCACAGTTTTCACAACTTTGACAAAAAGCAGACTAAAAGAACACTGGATTCACTGTGAACGTTTCAGATGTCTGTAAGGTGATTTCAAGCCATACAGAAATGAGTGAAGTTAAAGTAAAAGGTGCTTGAATGAAAAGAAATCAATGTAAATCTTGTTGTTTGTTTTGGAAATGGTCTGCACAACTTAGTTACAAGGCCACACGTGCAAAACCACCTAAATGGCCCTATAATAACTATAATTATATCCCTGTACACGTGTTGGTTTATGCAAATATGTAGAGGACCTGCTGACTGAATGTTGTAGTGTTGTTCCTCTGTCACAAGCCTTCAGTTCCTCCACAACAGCGTTTAGTTCCTCTCTACTTTTGACCGCGAATTCCAGTTTGTGACGGTGGGAGGCGCCGCCGAGGGCCTGACTCAGCACAGACACCTGACCGCTACCTGAAAGTCACGGACAGACACCCGAGGGAGAAATACACTCAGGGAAGACATGAAGAAGGACATTTGGTCTGTAGGTATGTGTGACACATCTTCCATTTAGAATGACCTCTTACCAAGTCCCCCGACCAGCCAGTCGTTTACTCCTCCTTTAACACTATCCCATGAAGTGTGAGGGGAGAAGATCGCTATCCCGGCCTCCACAGCCCGAATGGCCAATCGCTGCTTCCAGTCTTTCTGAACCAGACGCTTGATTGGCCGAAACAACGGAGGGTGATATGAGATAATGAGGTCACAGCTCATGGCCTCTGCCTCCGCCATGACAGCATCTGTAAGGTCGTTGGTTAGCAGGACGGTTTTAATAGGCCGAGCTTTGCTGGGCTCAACCAGCAGGCCAACATTGTCCCACGACTCTGCCAGAGACAGAGGAGCAAGCTGCTCTAACACCTGCAGGAGCTCTTTCAGCTCCATCAGGGCAGAACAGTGAGCAGAATGAGAGACGCAGTGGCTGCAAGAGAAGCGGACAGATGAGTGAAGAGGGACTGAGGCTGGCTGGCTTGTCAAGAGGCTGTGACAGTGACTCAGTGAAGGGAGCAATGGAGGGATGGATACAACTTTTGAGTTAGAAGGGTAGAAATGCGCTAGTGAGGTCAAGCTCCTCCTGGTACAAAGGCTTCTATAGGCGAGTGAAAAAGATGTCCCAGAAAGGTTTCTACATCCAGTCAACATCAGTGGAAACCTGTAAGGACAAAAGAAAAGGAATTGCTAATGAATTCCTAACTTAACACCTAAGAGCAAAATGAGTGTACTACAGAAATATATTCTGATAATTGACTGTTTAAGTAATTCACAGATTTAATTAACTTCTAAGTATACTAAACTTCTAAATAAAATGAGAGGACCTGCACGTTTTCTTTCTGTTTTATATGATTTTGAATCGAATATCTTTGATTTTAGGGAGATTTTATCAGTTTTCTGAACTTTCACAGATGAAACATTGACTTTAAAAAATCTCTTAACAATTCAATAGTGGTGGCACCCGTGAAACTTTCGAGGACAACACACCCTCTATTGATGCAAACCAATCCATCAGTCGTGAGCCAATCAATCCAACAAGCGATTCATCACTCTGCTCAAACAGTAAGAACAGAAACCAACTTGTGAAAAATGGACTTGTTCTTGTTTAGTGGTTCAGTTTTGTTCCATTTTCCAAACTTGACACCCTGAAACCCTTTCAGCCACCTCAATCTAGATCCCACTTCACAAAACACCTGGCCAGGAAAAACCTCCATTTAGACATCACCAGTCTGAGCAGTGAGTTAGCAAAAAGATGCACACAACCTCATACTTTGTACTGTTAGACGAATATCTAATCTAACGAGGTAGATCAATTTCTGAACCTGAAGCATGATATTTAGTTAACTGTTGCTGTGTGAGTAAAGTGCTGTACTGCTATGTTCACACCTTATTTGGATCTAACACGACCTAAAGTTACTATGAGGTGTGACTGACTGCTGCGAAGCGTGCAGCTACCAGCAGCGTTAGCTAACATTAGCTACTAATGCGCACTTAATATGTTTAAAAACACAGTATCAACATGTCAATATGTGCACGAGTGAACTTATCATACTTTCGCTTGCCTTTCACTTAAGAAGACTCTTATCGCTCTGTCGCTGAACAAATGACACTTCACTTACTGGAGAACTTGAAGGAGGATTGTCTCCTTCCGGGTTCCGTTTCTTACTGCAACGCTTTTGATTGGATAGATAAAATGTCAGTGAACGTCAATGTGGGCACTTCTTGTGTAAAAAAGTGGCAACGCTTGTGGTTTTAAGACTGCTTAAATAACTATATTCCAGTCAAATGTCACCAGTGTTTCACTTTATGGTGGATGAATTACGTCAAACAAAAAATATTAATAAATTCTTAATCTGCATAATCTGGTCTATAATGAAGACTTTGCCAATACGATTTTTATGCTTAGCAGGTCAGAAAACTGCATTGAACTGCATTTTAAAAAACAGTCTAATCTGAGATACTACATAGCCTACCACTGAAAATAATAATTGTGGCTACTGACAGATTTAAAGACAGATTGATTACTCAGAGCTTTCTTTCTGGGATACACTTCTGCTTCATAATTATCTGCAAAACTATTAATTAAATTAAAACTATGAAGCATTTTCCAACTTGTTTTAATGTAGCATGTTGAATATATCATTGAAACAACATAGAGGTAGGCTATAACCCTTAGACACTGACTCTGAGAGATCAGGCTCCTCTTCTATGTGATCTGTAATGACACTGAAGTCAGATGGTGGTCAGTAGTTTGTTTTGCAGGAACAGATTAACAGAGTTAACTTTTTTATATAATTTGGTTATCAGACTGGAGAAACCCAAACTGACAGTGTAAAGATGTATCCATTCAAAATGACTGGAACAAAACTTTATATATAATATAATAATTACATTTGAAAACACAATGGGTAATGGTACGTTAATACAACTTGTAGTAAACATTGCAAATAAAATTTGAGATGGTGAATTTAATCAAATGAAGCATTTTATTGTAATAAGCGATGCGCAAACACACACCATTTCCTTATCCCCTCAACAGATGTGTCCTGTGACAGTCAGTTCTTCTTTCTAAATTAGTCCTGACAAACATTTTTATAAAAGCACTAAATTAAATAACTAGAATACATTTTTTTTTTTTTAAAAGTCAGTATCCCACAGAGCCACTTTGGATTTAGCTCAATTGGTGAAAAACATCTTAAACCAGGAGCAAACATTATGTAGCTGTTGTAATGATGTAACGCTGTAATGTTATAAAACACACTGACAGATTAATGTGCACAGGAAAAGACTGGACTTTGATAAGCTGCATTAACTCTCACAGGGCTGCTGGTCCAGTAACAGAGCAGAAATATCACTAGGACCTTTGGAATAACATATGAATTTCCCCTGTGTGGGATCAATAAAGTCTATCTTATCTCTTATCTTAATAAAGTAGAGGGTTATAAATATTGGGAGATGACTGCAAAGGATTAAAAGGGCAGGTCACATTAAGTGCAGGGCATCAAGCTTCTGGGCAGAGTGGCTACTGAATTGAGTCAGAGAGCAACCCAGAGAGAGATTATTGTGGATTAATGCAATAAATGTCGACGCTGGATGCTAGAGGAATCAGGGAAGGATCAGGGCAAAGGCCCAGGCAGCAAACATTACATCATCTGAGTCTTCCCCTGGCTGACCTCTCTGCATGCACTACACCTTTCTGGTCCAACAGGACCCCCTCTTCAATTACCCACACTTTAATCTCACTGCACGTCACACATTACATTTACATTATAAACACAATGAAACAATGTAAATCTTTCCTAAAGGACTCTTTCTTTCTTATTCTTCCCTGACGGGCTGCCCACACAAAAGAGCAGTCGTTTACAACACAAGAGAAAACACTTCTTCATTAAGCATATTGGCACAGCTTTCCCTTACATCCAATCTGCGGAGTGCCGCTGACAGATGTATGTTCAGTTATCAGGTTTGTGTTTTCAAAGAGAGAACTGCTTCACTTTTGTTAATTTGTATTATAAGCCACCATGCGCCATCTGTCCACATATTTGAAGTTCATGTCTGTTTGTCATGCAATGACATCTGTCTGGCTGATGTGACTGTGAGGGTGCAGCATGTCCCCGTCCACGTCCCTAAAATCTCTCACAACACAGGTGCTGGCTTCAGGTCAGTATGACACACATAAGTGGAGATAAACCGCAACACAAATTCTGTTCACAGGAATTTCAGTATCAGGATGGGATGTGAAATCTGTGGTGCATACAATGTTTTTTCTTACAGATTTTGTTTTTTTTTATGCTCAAAAACTCTTCCCCACATTTTACATCAGAGAATTGCCATATTCAATTTAAGAATGGCTCAGGCCGTGCCCTCTAAAAGGATGAACTCTGGGACAAGCACACAACATGCATTTAATACCTAGAAATCTGTTATGAGTGAGTCATGATGTCAGAATTTTGAGATGTTTTATTAAATCAGTGGCCTGTCCATTTTTGGTCACACAAACTATTTATCCTCAGTCCTCAACATTTCTACCCTCAGAACTGCAGCATCGCTGATGTTTTTGGTTCCCTAATCCCTTCTTTGGTGTGAAACGCATAGACCATTGTGTTGATTTATTATTCAAGCAGCTATGGAAGTCCTGCTGGGAATAGGTTCCACATTTGTGTATGGCAAACCTTTGGATTAAATTACTTAAGTGCCATGACACACAGAATTGTTAAGTCTTTTTACTTTCTGTGGAATTTGCCAAATTATAAAGCTTTCATCACATATGTGACAAAAGTTAAATATGTGCTGGCTGATTGCTGGATAATAAACACCCAGAGTCCTTGGCTTTCTTTTAGGTGTCCCACAGGACTCATGTTGCATCCATTCAAACCAAAACTCTTGTCCAAAGTTTGTATACTTGGATGTTTTATTTTGTATCTGTTAATGAGATCTAACTTGTTGGATTCTGTCCATAAATTAACAATTTAGCCCAACAAGTTAGACAATACAACAAGCCCAGGCAAAGTACTGTATACATACATAATCTATACACAGTAGTATCATAACTGTTACATAATAATATATATAATAAACATTTGATAAGTTTATATCTAATTGTGCATTACGTTGTTTCAGGGATATGAATGATCCAGTACTGTCAGAATAAATACTCAGAATAAATATGTTCCATTCGCAATACATACACATACCCAATCCAGTTCAATTAAACAATTCAAAATGACCTCCTGTATTGTCAATAAACATCAAACAAATCAATATAGTTCTTTTCAATAATCTTACATTAAAAAAGTCTCAGTGCATGATTGTCAATCTTTGCATAGTTGTAAAATTCTCTGAGAGCGACTTGATATTGCTTGACTTTTCTTTGCAGTTTTCTTTGAATTTTAACATTATCCCGCGTTCTTCTTGATATGTACAAGTTTATCTGTCAAAGAGCCTCACAGAAAGGACAGCGACAATGTTAATGCTTGTCTATAGAGGTGCAAAGATGCTTTCTTGGCTGACGGTCTCCTCGACTGTCATTGATGGGACATCATTCTGACGAACTCTGCAGAGGAGAGATAGTTTCATTAGTTCACTGTGTAGTGAGGAATGAAATCATTGTGATTACATGTGCTCTAATCTTTTAATTTGGGATTTGTTGGTGCTGTGAAGCTATTATTGATGTTTATATCACTGCAGCTCTGTACCTTCAAAGCCTACTGTGCCGTCTCCATTGTCATCTGCTTCTTTTACTATGGTATCGATCTCTCTTTGGCTCATGTGCTCTCCCATCAGCTTGGTCATGGCTAATCGCAGCTCCTCTGTTGTGATCTCTCCGTCTCCGTCCATGTCGAACTACCCAGAGACCCAAGAGAAGAAGAAGGTCAGTGCGCTGTTTATCTCTATGACGCCACAGCGAGTGAGTTGGGGCTTATTTGGGAAAAATCTGGCATTGAAGAAGCTGCATAGCTGCTGCATTATTGTGAGGAAAGCTCTCACCTCTTTAAAGGCGTCTTTAAGCTCCTTCATGCCAATCATCCCAGCCGTTTCTGCCAGAAGCTTCGGGGCCATCAGCTCTACAAAGTCCTCAAAGTCGACTCTCCCACCAACTGGAGGGAAAATCAAAAGAAAAGATGCAGGGGTTGAGAAACACCCACAACTCTCAATTGATTCTGTATCAATTTTGGACCAAATGAGCCACCATAGAATTTTGCATATATTTTGTTTAGTAGGGACTCACGGTTCATGTTGATATTCTGGCTCAGCTCGATCAGCTCCATCTCAGTGGGCATGTAGCCCATTGTCCTCATCAGATTCCCCAAGTCCTTACAGCTGATCAGCCCGTCCTTGTCTTTATCAAACTCATTGAAGGCATCACGCAGCTCTGCAGACGCGTAGAGTACAACACTCAATCAGCTAGGTGGTCAGTAAAGGTGGTGTGGCAAAATTAAACATGTTGTGGCCAGTAGAGTGTATAAAATGGTCAAGTTGTGAGGTAGATAAACAATCTGTAATGGTTGTGTAGTTCAAAGAAATGAGTTTAATCTGCATTTACTGATAAAATAATATGAATATGAAAAAATGTAGATGAGTAGGTAAAATGTAGGTAAGAATTTAATTTACCGTCAATCTCATCCTCAGCCAGTTCTCTTGACTGCACAAAGAGAAAAACAATTAGTTAGATCCAGTGTAGTATGGATGTTCAAATAAATCAAACACTGTGCCCTGTAATACAAAGCTACTGTAAAATACAGCAGCTGTTACAACATATACAGCATAAAGAAAGAAAATGAGCTACCACACAATCTTAAAAAATGTTTTATCTTTTTGCAGTGGAGAATTGAACTGTGGATTAAAGTGTAGATTATGCCTGTATTGGCAGGTCTCCACTTTTTGGCTCATAATCCAATCTACTTTCCATAGCAGTTTGCAAACATCAACACAAACCCATCAAAAGTAGGACTGTTGTACTTACAATATTTTTCCCTCCTCGTAGGAAAATGCATGCTGCTCCGAAACTCATTTCTGTAAAAAAGGAAAACCGGAGTGTGAGGTGAAACTATGAAAAGTACAATTTCTGACACATGATGCAGAGATGGCTGGAGTTTGCCAGAGCCAGAAAGTCAGGACTAAGTTCCTTCTGAGAGACTGAACACTGTCGTGTGTTTAAATTGTGTGGTGTAAGCGCTTACCTTCCTCTGGAGATTTCTCTTCATCAGCCAGAAGCATCATACGACCCCTGAAGCAGAGTCTCGGTAAGCTGACCTGTGCGGTGCTCGAAGCCCTCTGTCTTCCTTCTGTTTCTTAATGGTCTTCTCAGGATCTGTCTTGTCCCTCCTCAAACAGGATAGCTCTGCCTCTTCAGTGTGTGGCAGCTCTGTCTGCCCAGCCTGACGGGATGCTGGGAGGTTGTATGAAGCTGTATGATGGGAGGTGTGGCTGCATCCCGGGTTGGTGGGGAGGAGTCAGTTATGTGACGGGGGGAACCAAAGGCTCATATGTGAGCTGAGTGTTGACATCATATTGTAAATTATGCTGCCATCTGAACACAAAATGACAGAAGATATAAGATACTTTCAATACAGAGATGGAGCTGCTTCTTTGCATTTTCTGTTCTTTTGAATTAATTACAGTTCAATTCAATGCAGTTCTACAGCAGATCCAACACTAATGACAGTATAAAATAACTGTAGACTGTTACACACAATTATTTCCATTACTGATAACTATGTCAGTTATTTCTGTGATTAGTCAGATATTTCAAAGATATTTTGGGGAAAGCAGCACATCTTTGAATTTGAGGAGCTGGAGCCAACAAATGTTTTTTTGTAAATTAAATTTTTGCTTTAGAAATGACAATTAAACAGTTAATGCTGAAAAGAGTTGATGATTCATATTCTGTTGACCGACAAATCATTAATCATTGATAAATAATCTGTTATCCAGGTTTTTATTGGAGTTAATTTTGTGTCTCTCAGTTGCATTATGTCTTATTGTCTGATTATTTTTTTGTTTTCGATTGATTTATGGTTTTGACTTTGTTTTCATGCTCACATTTTTTATTGGTCACCTACACAATCTAAAATTTCTCTGCCTCTCCCAGTTGTCTCACCTTCTCTTTCATCTGACAGGTTCTCTAATAAAAGGCAAAAAACTCCCCAGAATGATTTAATAAAATGACCAACCATAGTCTTGATTGTTCTTAATGTAACTTTTTGTTTTTGTAGAGGTATATATCCAACAGAAATGCAGACCAGTGTTTAGACAAAAGTTTAAAAAATAGGCGTTTTCAAATAAAGTTATATTTTCAATACATAATGATAATATATTAAATCTGGACAAATTATAGGTTTTACACCATCAAACTGTTTGAACACACCAAATTATAGGCTGTAATTTTTCTGTTGAAAACAGCAGTGACACTATAAAGAGGCTCATTTGGATCCTCTGTTGTTTGAACCCTTGTTGTTCTTAAAGACGTGATGGTAAAACAGATTTGGGTTCTATTAAAAAGCCACAGGCCATCCACAGCTAATTTCCAAGTGTGTGATAATCTGCATGAGTATTGGTTACACTTTCGTGACCAACAAAAAAAAGGGATTATTTCTTCCATGAAATACAATGCCTGGGATTAAAGCCTCTGGGTCAATCTTCCCTTCCTACAGCGAGGATATAAATGTTGTGGTCTGAATTAACTGTCTGAGCTGAAACACTCATGCAACACCGGGTCTTGATGTTGTGTGTGTCCTCTGCGCAGACCTTTCCCCCTCTGCCTGCTGCCCTGTTATGTAAATTCATCAAAAATCTGTTCACATAAGAGGCATAATCCGCTGGACTATGCAGCGGGAGTTTTTCTCTGGGCGGTAGAAGGTTAAGGCTGCACAGGCTTTATTTTTGGGAATGAAATAAATTACAGAGTGTCTAACAGCTAGAGGGTTAAATTTGGATTAGCAAAAGGATAAAGATGCTTGATGAAAGCACAGCTGCTAGTTAGAAAACATCTCCCGTAACTGGAGGTCAAAAGTTTGACCCCTCAACAGTCAGCCCTATTGAATAACTTGAACAAACATGTTGTACAAAACTGCACAGAGTATCAGCAGCAGCTTGTCATTTCTTACGGTTTACAGCCTGATGATTTAAGCAGCAACCAGGATGATAATATTGAACGATACAGAGGGAAAACTGTGTGTTTTGTGTGTATGTGGTGTGTCAGCTATCGAAGTGCACAACACACAGATTATACTGAGTGGATTATGAGAGCAAAAGCTGGGCCAAACAAGCCATATGTGTGATTGTGATGACGCGTATGTGTGTGTGTGTGTGTGCGCGCGAATCCCTTCACAAGATAAGGCATTTAAAAACAAACATTAAAAGGCATTTGGAAAAAAATCACAATAAGCAATGACAGAAGAAGGATTATGGATATATTTACTTGACACATGGAAAGTAATAAATGGCACAAGCTGTCTGTGAGGAAGCCCTTTTATATCCAAATTAATGCTCACAAGTACCTCCCTTCCTTGTCCAGAGTCCAGACACCAAAGCAGAACTCCGGAGGAGTGTGTCTGTGTGTGTGTGTGTGTGTGTGTGTGTGTGTGTGTGTGTGTCTCTTTATTCAGAGAAATGTTAGTAAATCAGAATTGCAATTTGGAAAAATGAATAAATATATGAATAAATATTTTACAGAGGCCCTCAGGGATCTCTTTGGTTTTGCACATTGCTATATGCGACTTTAAAAGTGTTATTCATTTATTCTGTTGGTTATTTTTATTGGTATTTTTCTCTTTCCTGATTATTTTTGGAGCCTTGAACCCTTTTCATCATGTTTGTTAGTATGATGCGTGTCCACATGGATGGATTTGTATTTCTCAGCATGGATTACATAATAAGATGTCATCACGAACATTGGTCACTGTTAAAATGGATGAGTGCCTGACATGTATGATACCAGTTTGTATTTGTTGGGCTATTTTCCACAGCTGTGACTCCGATATCACTATGTTAAGCTGAACTTATTTAGTGTTATGATATTTAGTGGACAGACAGAAATCCCTTTGTGTGATGACATTATTAAAACATTTATCATTATGTGGGTCATTTAGTTTTTTACTCAGGAAATGCTTCTTCTGTTCACCTTCACAGAGAAACACAGAGCAGCAGCTCTGGAGATGGAAAGGTTTAGGCATCTTGCTCTATGCTTCAGTAGGGTGTACATACATATTTCTGTAGACATTCAGTTACATGGACTGTATTAGTTATTACTGTTAGGCAAATCAAAAAATATATATACACCAAAGATTTTTTTGCCATGCTGCTCCTTTCAATATCTCTGTTTGCATTAGACCATTGCGGGCAGTGTTGCAAATAATTAAGCATGACTGATTTATATGATTTTGCACCAATGTTATGAAGTACCTTGATTTGTTAGGTATTTCATTTTCACTGTTTGGACAAAAACAAGAATTCCTATCTGGTTTTATTGTCTATAAATAGTTTCTCAATTGATTTTCCAAGAAATGTATTAAATCACACATACATATTGATATTGCAACTTAGATTACATATAATATGACAGAATAGTTTGTCCATATTCTCCACCACTAATCAGCTTTATTGCCAGGTATGTGTACACATACGAGGAATTTGACTCAGGATTGTACATTGCTCATGATGTGCTAACTCATACAAAAATACAATATCACAATAATAAAATAAAATAAAATCCGACACAGACTTCAGTGTAGACAACACAAATATACACACTATGGACAAAAACAATATAGACATATTGACAAATAGTGCAGTGAGCAGAGTGCAAAGGATGCAGGAGTATGTACATGTCGGAGGTGGATGTGATATACAGGTACATATACATGCATACATCTACACATGTACACAGTGCAATAAAGCATAGTTCAAAGGATGCTGGAATAAACAAGTATAAGTATTTTGTGCAGGAGTTATGACTTGATGGTAGGTGTATTGGTATACAGTATATACAATATAACAGTGTGAACAGCACTGAAATAGAGAATGGTGAATAAATAATAAGTGGTAACCAGTAAACAGGTGGCTGATTAGAGAAAGAGTTACTGGGTTATTGCTCAGGAATTGTTCCTGACACTGTGAGTCAGAAATCAGCTGTTCATCAGAGTGATGGCTTGTGGGAAGAAACTCATCAGTACTAAATGTGGCTATCAGACAATTGTAAATTATTCCTAAAACTTTCATTGCATCTTAACCAGTGCAATCTGCTCTCAACAAAACATTTAGCCCACCAATAATATAATACATAATACGACAACTCTCACAGGGGCCAATTTTTGGCAGACACTTTTATCCAGACAGACTTACAATTGAGGAACAACATACAAGCATCAATACAGTGACAACAGATAGGCTACTAGTAAGAGCAGCAATAAATTCTAGTAAGAGCTAATAGTGAGTATGGCATCAATAGGGGTAAATACTTAGGGGAAGAAGTAAGAGTTAACAAATAGTGCAATCATAACAAGAGAATTGTAAGGAGATAGAAGAAGAAGAGCAGAGGAAGTGCATGTTAGAGGTTAGGGGTTAGAGGTGTTATAAGAGGAAGTGTTCTCGGGGGAGATGAGTTTTCTACTTCTACTTGAGTGACACTTTGAATGCTGGACTTTTACCTCTAGTTGAGTATTTACATTGTGGTATTAGCCTACTACTTTTACTCACGTAATAATCCATCAATCAATCATCAGTCTTCCACAACTGTTTTTACTTTGATTCCCCCTCACTGAATATCCCAATTTGACATACTGACTGCTCACTAGTAACAGATGGACAGCTTTATGTCAAATTGTATATTCCTAGCTGTTTGTTTACCGTAGCTGTTAATATCCATCCATCCATCTATCGTCAACCGCTTATCCTGCGTACAGGGTCGCGGGGTAGCTGTTAATATAGCTAAACTAATTGTTTATTTTAACTTAGCGTGTTGCTGTTTTGGCGAACCTCTTCGGCCACAAGAAGGCAGCGGTGCAGCTCGTGTGCCTGCTTTCTAAAGCGTCGAAGAAGAGCACTTCCGCTTTCCTTTCGGCTCCCGCCCCGCGCCGCCATCATGAAGTCCTGAACAAAAACGGATGAGAGTCGAGCAAAATGGGGATAACACGAACTGGAGATTAAATCCGCCGACAACACTAACGTAATGACAGCACAACGTGGAGCACGGAGCGGACCCGTGGAAATTAATGACTCCGTTTCCCATTGAAAACGTCCTGGGTAGCTCCTGGCGTTACGTTATATAGTTAGCAGTGTTGCTAACAGCAGCTAGAGCTAGCCTCTGATTTTCTTTGGAAGACAGCTCTGCTACTAGCTGGCAGGCGTCAGTCAGCTAGCTGTCACTTTAATTGACTGGCACTGTCCCCATGTCAAGTCGTGCAGACGTGCTAGCTGTCCAATTGACTGGGAGCATCAGGATGGAGAGGGGTTTGGGTAAAAGCATCGGCAGACAGAATGTGGTTTGTTCGTGTTGAATAGACACCAGTGCCGAGGAAAGGGGAGTGAGACCAATATTTTCCAGCCAGGCCGGTTAGCTAGCTCCAGAGCTAGCTACAGTGGATCCCAAAAGCCACGGTAAGACATGTTATAAATCATTCAGCATGCTAAAGCAGCTGAATGCACCTCTCTCTCCTGTTTGCACGGAAAGGAGCAGCTAGCATCATTAACCACCTAATTTTCAGACCCTGGACACGTTGACATTGACAGGCAAGCTTGTTGTTGGCCTGCAGCCTGAACACACAGCCATCCTGGAGTTGTTGTTGTATGCTGTTGAATACATGTCGTACATCTTTGGTGAGCAAGAGCAAAGATAGCCTAATTGACCAGTGAAGTGCAAAAGCCATCTAGCTTGCTCAGCTGAGATGCACACGCCGTGCAGGATACTGACAGCAAGCAACTGTCTAGATAATTACTTCACTGTCTCAGCAGCCAAGGACAATATGTGTTTTGTTTTCCAAAATGTGCCCAGGGTGCTCCAAGGTTGTTAAATTGCATGTAGGTTTGAGAGATACTCTTAATTGAAACCAAATAATTGAAGCATTTGTTGCCTTTTCTGTAATGAGTATGACATTGGATGGGTTCTTAAAAAAGAAGAGGCTAGATTGAGAGCTTTCTTTAGACTTCATTGCAAGATTTAAGGAACTTCTCATTTTCAAAGGGAACAGTATGCTTCCTCTTTAACACTCGCGAAATGGCCTTGAAAGAAATGTTTCGTCGGATGCATGTTCATTTTGAAGTGTTTGGGAATCCTGACATGAAGTCCTAGTTGTGTTATTGACCACTTAAAGAATATGGAGTGTTACATTTCCACATTAACCTTTAACCACATCCTAATATCTCATGATGTACCCAGTGCCAGGCCATTAACTTGCCAGACAGTTTATCACACAATGATCAGTTGATGTCTGCACATACAGCTACACCTTTAAGCATAAAATATGAACAATTTTATCTATTATATTCTGGCTCTGTGTCACAAACACTGAACCAGTGTAACTGTATTTATTTTCTGCAGCTGTAGCCTTAAAAATAATATGAAGTTGAGTTTACATAGTCCGTGACTCTAAGTAAAATTATGTGGTTTCATGTAACCCTTCTGTAGGAGCACTGCACACATCTAGTATGGTTATCCCATTGCAGTAATTTATCAATCCCTAATCATTTTGATCATGTAATTCATTAGGAATTTTAATGCAAATTGCCAACAACTTTGAAAACAAGTTAGTGTAAATAAGCTATGTTGAATGTTTTCTGCTAAGCTGACAGACACCCATATATGACAAATCTCTAGTGTCTTAGGGAATGTAGTGACACTATAGGACATACTAAACTGATCAACTCAGTGATCAGTTTCAGCCTCTAATCTGCGTTTTCCAATAGCCACATATTTTTCCTATCCTATTGTGAGCATGGCTATATTTCCATAATTGGTCAGGAAACCTCTGATGACCTTTTAAGACAGATCTCAATCTCAGAGTAGTTACAGGTTCTGGTGCTTTAAAAGCTCAGGTAAAACTTGTGGTCATGTTGCTCCTACAAAGCAGGCAAATCATGGGCCTAGCTAATCTAGCTGGCAATTTACTTTCACAGTGTCTTGTAAAATTTGGCCTGCTGCTTTTCAGAGAGATGTCTTTCTGTACTAGAGAGCTATACTGAGACATTGGCCAAGTTGATACTGTAAAATGACATCCAGTATCAGTCGGGCTATATTCTGTACTGTAAATCCATTTGGTGCTGGATTCTCCTCATGACCATGATCTCAATATAAAATATAACGCTCTTTGTGTGGATTTGTGAATCCTGAGTGGAGAAGATTAAAGAAACCATTATAAAAAATAATTGCTGGTGGTAAGAAATGTTGCGTCTGCCATTTTGAGATATTTTGGGTTATGTGGTGCATTAACAGGTAGTCATTTCTTCCTGATTTTCAGTTGGATCTAGAGAAGCTAAAAGTTTCATAATACCATATCTGGTGACATTATGGTAATTCACTACTTTTAAATATTTTATGCAATATGTATGCAGTGTAAAAATACAGCCATGTTAGGTTTTGCCAATATTTTTCTGCCTTATATTCTGGTAGATAGACAGATGGGTGGATGGTCATTCCAAGCTGATGCACACTATCAACACACATGCAGACAGGTTTTGTAATCTTAGACAGTTTAAATGCTGATCTAGAGCAAGATACACTTTTTACACGTGAACCAAAGTGACTCGAGCCTGTAGAATGGAAAAGCAAATTCTTAAATGAATTTAATTTAACAAAGGCGAAACAGACATGTACAATACCTAAATATAAACATAGATGCAATTAATAATCTAAAATGCCCAGAGAAATCACTGACAGTATTTCCTCAGCGGTTCATGTTTCCAACACAAATGTTGGCAATCCTTCCAAATAACAGACGCTTACCCAGTGTGTCTCTTCCACGCTCACCAGGCGCTGGCCATGCCGTCGAGTGTGCGGGCCGGGAGCCTGAAGGACCCGGAGGTGGCTGAGCTGTTCTTCAGGGAGGATCCCGAGAAGCTCTTCACAGACCTGAGGGAGATCGGCCATGGCAGCTTCGGAGCGGTCTACTTCGTAAGTTACTTTACTTGGTGTTTGGATCTGTGAAAGTAATGGGACATTGGCGCAGCAGTGGCAGAGCCCTTAATTATACATTTTTTGTCAATACACCGGTCTAAATAGTTTTTGTCTCTGTCCACTGGTCTAATGATATCGATTAATAAATAACTAAAAAGTTAAAATTTGAGCTGTATTAATTAGAATAATATTTAACTTCAATATTCATTTGATATATTAAAAAGACTTGCTTGTAATTATTTCTCAGTTAGGTTACTTATAATACTTTGCTGATACAAATATATGTGTAAAATATAAATACGGGCTGAACTGTTAATTAACCCAGCTGAAAATCTGTTCTTGAATTCTGGTGTGTAAAGACAAAAAAAAGGTTTTTTTTTTTAGTCACATACACTCACACAGCGAGTGTTTGAATGTGGTCTGCTGCGAGATAAAGGAAAGATTTTCTTTGACTCTCACTTGTTAGAGATGTAAGAATTTTGTAGTATTGATTTCCTTGAGGGATGCTGTGGGTCAGAGATGGTGTCTGTCAGACAGGAGGGAAGGTGGTGATGACGGTAATGTCAGTAAGAGAAGAAAAAGGTAAAAGCATGGTGCGAGTCAAGGACAAAGGACAGCTCGCAAGTGGTGGATGAAAAGGCCTGTTTAATGAAGGGTGAAAAGGAGCTAGTCATGGATGAAGGGATCGACGGGAGAGGGCAGAAGAGAAGAAGGAGGCTCAGCAGAAATACTTGTTTTATGTAATAGGGATTTCTTTGTTGGCTGTTGTGTAAAAAAGACTAAGAAGTAATTTATCGTTTGTTTATCCCGAACCTTAACACATTAGGCCCATGATATCCGCACCAATGAGGTGGTGGCCATCAAGAAGATGTCCTATAGTGGCAAACAGGCCAATGAGGTAAGACCTGGAAACTCTTTAATCCTTCATCTATTGCAGACGAGATATCAGGTTATCAGTCGGCTGTGCCCATCATTGAGTGTCTTGGCTTATTTTCCAGAAATGGCAGGATATAGTGAAGGAAGTGAAGTTTCTGCAGAAGCTGCGCCACCCCAACACTGTTGAGTACCGTGGCTGCTACCTGAGAGAGCACACAGCATGGGTGAGTGTGTATGTGTGCATTTAGGGTGTTTTTAGACCTGGTTCAAATTACAAATGTTATTGTGTGCTAAAATGTTTTAATGTGGACTAGATCCAAATCAATGACCGTAAAGTTAATGTGCCACAGCAGTTCTGTAAGCAGTCCACACCACCATGTAAAGCACACAAAACAAAGATGAAAATGTCATAATTCTGCAGCCCCTTTTAAACAGCTACATGTCAGTGTAGACTTTCATCCAGTATGCTTTTTCAGTGCAAACATTCGCACCGCTAATAGACCTTTTCGTCCGAAAAGTTCAGGTATTCCTGTTTGCGCTTCCACTGCATTTGAAGAATCGTGATGTTTAGGCAGCAGATGATGGGTTAAAAAACGATGGCGGCATTTGAAGCACAATTTTTACATATGAGGAAACATAGTCATTATGATGATCTTTGTATTTATTGTTTAATGTCTCAGATGTTTGAGTAAAAAAGGAAACTGAATACTCAAGAACGTCTGTTTCCACAGTAATAGGTTATTTTATAAAACAAGAAATGTAGACCCCTCGTACTAATACTGATACAGGTGGAACCCAGTACTTCATATTTATCTCTGAAGTGCTAACCAAGTTGCTGACAGTCAGCCCTGCAAACTCGGCCTTGAAATTTCCTGAACAAACAGAACCTGAAACTATCGTACTGGAACCAAATTTGGCCCCTGGTTCCTCCGGCAGAAACGGGGCTTTTGTTCCACAGTTCCTCAAAGTTCTTGGCCCCCTGAAACGGTTGCTGCTGTGGAAACACCCTAAAAGATAAAACAATTGCAATTATCTGCTGTACTAATTGTTTGTATGAGGATTACAGGAGTACAGTGTTGTATTCTTACTGTACATAATGACAGACAGCGCTAATGTGACACATTTGTTAGCCACGTTAATCACTTTCATCTGAAGCAGACTTTAGGAGACGCTCGACTTTAATAACGTTACTGAACTCTCAAGTGTGGAAAAAGTCCTTAATGTCAAGTGTTCTCCTGGGTTAGTCTTCATAAAATAGCATGCAGTTTAACTCTCTCCGTGTCCCTCTCCTAGCTGGTGATGGAGTACTGCTTGGGCTCAGCTTCTGACCTCTTAGAAGGTAAGTAGAAAAGAAACAAATGAGTAATTAAACACTAACGAGTTAATGTTTGTTCACGTCAACAATGCCTGATATCCCCTAATATCGCTCTTCTCCCAGTCCACAAGAAACCCCTCCAGGAAGTGGAAATAGCTGCCATAACCCATGGTGCATTGCAGGGATTGGTGTATCTTCACTCTCACAACATGATTCACAGGTAAACCCTGTTCCTTTTCTCACTCTCTGCATCTATTCTGCTCTCCTCGCCCACACTTCTGACAAGAGACGAAACAAATACAGGGGAGAAAGCACAAACTGCGCAGCCTAAGATAAGCCTAAGCAACGGTGTATGTGCTCACACACTGTGCAACAACACGATCTTGTACTTCTCCCCGGGCTCTAATAATAAATTTTCTCTCTCACACGTCTATGTTTGTTTTGTCTTCCTCACAATTTCCCTGACCAGTCATTTTCTCTTATCTGATCATTTCTCTCTCTCTCAGGGACGTGAAGGCAGGAAACATCTTGCTTACAGAGCCGGGCCAGGTGAAACTGGGAGACTTCGGCTCTGCCTCCATCGTCGCCCCAGCCAACTCCTTCGTGGGAACACCTTACTGGTGAGATGTCAGACTGTGTCAACAGTGACCTCCTCACCATAGATGATGGTTTGAGAACAGTTACTTCTCAGGGAATTCATAAGAATTACACCAAATTATGATCCAGACAAGCTCTCACCTTGCTCTTTGCCAAACGGGCTTTTACTAAAACAAAACGTTCCCGGCTTATAAAAAATGTTATTCTTAAGCTCCACCATGTATGTCCATGTAATTTAATATACTTGAAAGCCACTTTTAAAGTTGTAATCCTTAAGAGTCCGGACCTGGTTGATTTATAGACAGTTCTAGTAAGTGTGGTAACTAGGCTTGGGAAGGTATCAAGCTCAGTACACCTCCTCTACTCTTTCTATTAAACTGACACGGTGATACTGTATTAGAATTAGAAGAAAAAAAAACATAATGTGATCAAACATGGGGTTTGATATCATAAATCTTACTCTTAATTATAACATGTAAAAGTAAAATGAAAACAAAGTTTGATGAATGTATGCACAAATGTTTTATTTTCTCATATTTTGATATTCAAATCTCATTACTTTTACTTCAGAGAGAATACTACTTCTTTAGTTATTACCTTTTCCCCCACTCAGACAAATAAACACTTTTCTCCTATTACCCATGAATGTAACTAGTCGTGCAAGTAGCTTCAATTTTATTTGCAATTCAACGATATAGATATTGGGGGATGACAGTGAGCCCTGAGGTGGTGTTCTCTGTTGGTCCAGGATCAAAGAGAAAAGAGCTGGAAGTTGCTGAGCTGCTTTGTTGTGTCCCCAATGCAGGATGGCCCCTGAGGTGATCCTGGCCATGGACGAGGGTCAGTACGACGGGAAGGTGGATGTATGGTCACTTGGCATTACCTGCATAGAGCTGGGTAAGAGATGGCCGTAAAATGTTCTGCAAGAGTGTTTTTCTTTTTGTGTGTGTGTTCTCAAAGCTGAAAGCATCCAACCTTTTTCTTTGCTTTCTCCTCTCTTCTTTTTTTTTATTTTATTGTGTTCTTGCTCTTTTTCTGCCACTCTCTGTCACGCTATGTCGTGCATTGTCACTCTCTAGCGGAAAGGAAGCCTCCTCTGTTCAACATGAATGCTATGAGTGCCTTATACCACATCGCCCAGAATGAGAGCCCTGTGTTGCAGTCTAATCACTGGTGAGAGTCGGTGAAACTTCCTAACCAGTCTATGTCCTTTTAGGCATAAGACTTTTGTTGCACCATGAGTTTGATTTTATGTTGCTTGAAATTATGTTATAAATGTTGCTTTTATAAAAGAGCTTCTAATGTTATTTCAACATCATGTTTTTCAAAGGATTTATTAAATTTATGGTTTTACACACCATTAACAGGAAGTTTACAAGGTGTGTCAGATTAATTTGACTGATAAAACCATTGCTTCCTGTGTGACGTTACTGTTTTGCCACAGGATTCTGTCAGAATGGGCCAATTTTAAAGATTCTTAAAGGATAATTTCGATATTTTTTTATTTTCTCTTATTTTGGTGTCAAAGTGACTTTTAGGTACAAAAAGTTTTCAAATCCGTGCAGGGTTTGGCCTGGCAGCTGACAAGTGGCGGCTTCTTTTTGCCACCGACAGGCTCAGACTGCCATACAAGTTGTCTGAAAACATCATGGAAAGGAATCCCTATGAATTTCTCCTGATGTCACCCTTTGTTTTTAACAAGAAACAGAAGTCTCGCTCTGAAATCTTCTGAGAGTAGAGTTTTTGCAGTGAACTTTATTTCCTAACCTTACTCTGGGGCTGAACGATTTGGGGGGGAAATGTAATTGCAATTTTTCTGCCAGATATTGGGATTACGATTCGATTTTTAAATTTTATTTTTATTTTTATTTTTTTTAAAGTCAATATTCACTGCCAGTCTGTTTTTGACTGAAGCCGCCAGCACAGAGCAGATGAACCAGACACACAACAGCATA
>NC_060163.1:12873510-12883760 GCF_021292245.1 Micropterus dolomieu
TCAACGATATAGATATTGGGGGATGACAGTGAGCCCTGAGGTGGTGTTCTCTGTTGGTCCAGGATCAAAGAGAAAAGAGCTGGAAGTTGCTGAGCTGCTTTGTTGTGTCCCCAATGCAGGATGGCCCCTGAGGTGATCCTGGCCATGGACGAGGGTCAGTACGACGGGAAGGTGGATGTATGGTCACTTGGCATTACCTGCATAGAGCTGGGTAAGAGATGGCCGTAAAATGTTCTGCAAGAGTGTTTTTCTTTTTGTGTGTGTGTTCTCAAAGCTGAAAGCATCCAACCTTTTTCTTTGCTTTCTCCTCTCTTCTTTTTTTTTATTTTATTGTGTTCTTGCTCTTTTTCTGCCACTCTCTGTCACGCTATGTCGTGCATTGTCACTCTCTAGCGGAAAGGAAGCCTCCTCTGTTCAACATGAATGCTATGAGTGCCTTATACCACATCGCCCAGAATGAGAGCCCTGTGTTGCAGTCTAATCACTGGTGAGAGTCGGTGAAACTTCCTAACCAGTCTATGTCCTTTTAGGCATAAGACTTTTGTTGCACCATGAGTTTGATTTTATGTTGCTTGAAATTATGTTATAAATGTTGCTTTTATAAAAGAGCTTCTAATGTTATTTCAACATCATGTTTTTCAAAGGATTTATTAAATTTATGGTTTTACACACCATTAACAGGAAGTTTACAAGGTGTGTCAGATTAATTTGACTGATAAAACCATTGCTGACAAAGGGCTGTTAAAAATGTTGAAATTAGATTAATTTGGCACCGTCTGGTGAGAAGAGGTCAGAATTTGCATCTTCAGTCTGTTGCAGTTAGTTTACATTAAACAATATACAAACTTTCCTGACTTGCTTGCAGATCAGTTAATCTAGAAGCACATGGCGAATAGTAACAACGTTGATTTTATCACTTCCTGTGTGACGTTACTGTTTTGCCACAGGATTCTGTCAGAATGGGCCAATTTTAAAGATTCTTAAAGGATAATTTCGATATTTTTTTATTTTCTCTTATTTTGGTGTCAAAGTGACTTTTAGGTACAAAAAGTTTTCAAATCCGTGCAGGGTTTGGCCTGGCAGCTGACAAGTGGCGGCTTCTTTTTGCCACCGACAGGCTCAGACTGCCATACAAGTTGTCTGAAAACATCATGGAAAGGAATCCCTATGAATTTCTCCTGATGTCACCCTTTGTTTTTAACAAGAAACAGAAGTCTCGCTCTGAAATCTTCTGAGAGTAGAGTTTTTGCAGTGAACTTTATTTCCTAACCTTACTCTGGGGCTGAACGATTTGGGGGGGAAATGTAATTGCGATTTTTCTGCCAGATATTGGGATTACGATTCGATTTTTAAATTTTATTTTTATTTTTATTTTTTTTAAAGTCAATATTCACTGCCAGTCTGTTTTTGACTGAAGCCGCCAGCACAGAGCAGATGAACCAGACACACAACAGCATAGAGAATCCAGTCAATTTTCAAAATAAAACACCCTGTGCAGACTCCCAATCGTACATCAACAATAAACGCAGGTAAAACAGATAAAAAGAAACAATTTAACTACGTAGCCTACCTAATCATGAAAAACACACATAAATCAAATACAGCAAAATCAGGCAGGCAAAACACTCTTATTCTGAAATGCTCCATGTGGATATGTAACGTTAGCCCGCAGAGAGCAGAACGGAACGTGCTCACAGAAAGCTGTTCTCTGTAGTTGAAGCACACAAAAATAAACAGACAAATTAACAACACGTCAACAATGTAGGGCAGGCTAAGTGCTCCACTGCTGAAACACTTCAGTGTGAGTTGACGCCAAACAAAACAGCCGCTGCCTGTGTCTGTTCTCCTGAAGCCATTATCCCACATTTTCCTCCAGTTTTGTTTGTTGTTGTAAAATGTACACGCCCTGTGCCCGCTCTGATTGGTGAGTAGGACTGTAACTGGAGGAGCATGTCGTGAGCAGATCTGTCACACTAGGACAACAACGAAAAGAATTTGCAACTGCATGACTGTTTAAAACGAGTCAGATGTGCTGTTTAATTAACCTACATTTAATCACAGTCTTCACCATTAGCTAATTGCGTTCTTTCAAATCGCAATTTCGGTTTGAAAACGATTCATTGTTCAGCCCTACGTTACTCCAACACAACAACTCCCCTCATATAACAATATGAGCCTGTCTGTGGCAGAAAGAAGCACTTTTTGTGGATGTAATTTTGACACAATGCCAAAGGAAAATGTTGCAGGTTTACAGCTTCCGGCTGAAGCCATCTCTACTGCACAGATTCCAAAACTTTTTGTACCTGCTAATCATTTTCACACTAAAATATGTGAAAATAGAGCCCAGGTTTAAAAATACTGAAATGATCCTTTAAGTGCAATGCTTTGTGATATCCTGTAAACTACAAAAAATGCATATTTTACTATTAAAAACTAATTTAAAATATTAGAAATTAAACCACCTGAATTCATGGATCTCTGCAGCAGTTGGAACGACACTTACAAGCTGCTTTCATGTATCGGAACGTCCTGTGCTTTTATAATAACATTTTTTAAAATGATTTTCAGGTCAGATTATTTCCGCAATTTTGTGGACTCCTGTTTGCAAAAGATCGCCCAGGACAGACCTACCTCTGATGTGCTGCTCAAGGTACACGGCGTCAAAAGAATTGTTTGATGTTGTATATTAAGGTGGAAACAGAGGCATATGATTATATCTTTGTTAGAGGTCGTTTTTATGATCAAGCGAGAGGAAATCTGATGTGCAAATATAATGTAGTAAAATAAGTAGCTTCAGCTGCAGCCAGCTATTCCCTATTAAGTAATTACTATTGTAGTCTCTGTATACATGATTGATTGTTACTACTCATGTGTTCGCTGGCATAACAAGCAGGTCAGCTTGGTGCTGTTGGGGGAAACATTTACGTAGCACTTGAACTTCAAAGGAGAATATCAAAGGAAAAATGGTGAGTGGAGGTGTGAAGTGTGAGCATGGGTGTGAGAAGCATCAGGAAGTAGGCAGAGTAGTTTAGTTTATGGGCAACTTTGTACCATCAGTAATGCCCATATTCTTCATAAAAACTGATTGGTCCAATATAGTGTGATTTGGTCAATTGAAGACATGCCTAGTGGCTACAGTATATATTGTAAATTGAAATTTAATGCAACACTGCTGGCTGTTGGCAACATATGTATTTTTTTTAACTTGATATGTTCTGCTCTATATAGCCAGCTACTACAGTAATCATTAGTGTCCTGCTGCTGTTTATGTCTCATCTTGTTGGCGTCCCCGTCAACCGGAAAATCCTTAAAAAACTCTCCAGAATAATACACTCGTTGCTTTGATGTAAATTGCTGGAAGCATGATGGTTAAAAATGTTCCCGTGCTGCGACAAGACTGCACAAACACCACCCAGATCAGTAACAACGGCATGAAGTTATACAATCACTGAATTCAGTTGTTAGAGGCGCAGTCAACTGGGAATGATCACTTCATGAAAGGAGATCCCCTTTCTTCTACGTCAATAATAGATGTTTAACAGAAATGGCCCTTTGCTGTTCTGGTTGATGAGCAGAATCCCAGTTTAAAGGGAAATAATCGGGATCAACATGTTAACCATAATCGCCCAGCCTTAAAACTAACACCCCAACCCCAACAGGCTTCTTGTTAATCCTAATATACCGGGACCTTGATCTCAAAATCCTATGACTATTACATTGTTCACCGTGCCTCTGTCCATTTCTGTTCCCCCTTTTCTCTTAACCTTTCTGTCCACCCAGCACCATTTCCTATGCAGAGAGCGTCCCATGACAGTTGTGATGGACTTGATCGCCCGCACCAAGGACGCTGTCCGCGAGCTGGATAACCTTCAGTACCGGAAGATGAAGAAAATCCTCTTCCATGAGGCACACAACGGTCCCGCACCAGAAGGAGGCGATGAGGAAGAGGTAACACTTGTACAAAGACATTGGGTATCTGCCGGTACTGAGTCCAATCTGATACTATATAATATTTGTATACCAGCTGTAGCAACTAAATCTTATAGTACCATATATTTCACGAGCTGTCCAAATACTGGAGGTCCTGATTCAAAATGATTTGGTTGATGAAATTATTTATAGGATATGAATAACAGTGTAACTGGAGATTGCATGAAAAAGAAAGCAGCGCTGCAGGCTGAGGTGGACAAAACGGAGTACAACTGTAAGGGAAAACAGCAGGTTTTAGCATCCATCCTGCTTTTGTATTGTACTTAATATATATTGTGAACATGGGGCCCCTTCCTCTCCGTACAAAGGCTTTTGTTTCCGTCAGCATTTAATTCCAGTTAGTTGTCCCCCTCCCAAAAAGGAAATTCCAAGAATGTGGGAGTGCATTTTGCATTTGTCTCACTGTTGGTATGTGTAATTTTTTACTCCATGTCATCTCAGAAAGGATTTCATAGGATAAGTGCATCAATTCTGATTATTCTAATCAATTCTGGTTCTTATCAAATTTCTGTGCTGATTCAAACCCCCTCACCACAGATCTTGTCACCGCTCTGTGACATTTATCCACTTCATCCTTGCTCATCTTCTTTTTATACTTTTTATACTAGAAGGGCGTCTCTGGGGACTCGTATCTAAGAATAATATATATTGGAAAGATTTGTTTACCTTATAAACGATGGATGTCAACTCATCTGTGTATTGTACCTGAGCGTGAGACGTTGCTACTGTATCTGGGGTGTCATTGTAGTTGAGAGACCGCACATTGAACGCGGCGCGTTCTTTCACTGAAATATGGAAAAAGGTAAGAACTGATAAGCACAATCGAAATACACGTGTCTTATCAAATCCACGGTTCTTGGATATTTGGTAACGATTACATATTGCAATTGGGGACGATCATCTCTATTTTCGCATCGTCTAGTCATGGCTACTTGAGATGCGTGCAGCTCCACAATGAATTAGGATTTTACTCATTAAATAGTATATACAGTAGTATGTTGCAGTCAGCGTTGATATTGTGGTGTGTCGTGTCGCCAAAAATAAATCAATGACTGGGAAACACCGCGCTGTGGTGCAGATTCTAGAGACTGTTTTTATGTCATCTTAGTTCTGATAGCGAGTTAGTTAAAATCGCCTTAATATCGGCGCATGAAAAAACAATCGCCGATCATCCCTTCAGTCGTCCATAAGCGATCCAATCGTAAAAACCCTAATTGGAACAGTTTGTTGATAACCATCCCTTGTCAGTGCACTCCTTTCACCCTATGACTTAAGGAAACCCTAATCGCAATCCTAAAAGTGATATTTGTGCCCAGAACCTTTGTGACTAAACGTCCTCTTTTTCCTTTCCACCAGGATGTGGAGCAGTATATGCTGCGCACCGGCACAGTCAACAGCATGGAGAGCTCCCACTCTCTGCCATCTATGTCAATCAGCGCCAGCTCCCAGAGCAGCTCTGTCAACAGCCTGGCAGACGGCTCTGACGACAGCGGGGAGATGGCCATGATGCAAGAAGGAGAGCACACAGTCACCTCCAACAGCTCCGTCCTGCACAAGCCCCTGGTCAGTCCGAGGGTTTTACTGTCTGTGGGCGGACATGTTGAGGAGGAGAGTCCTACCCTTCCCAAACCCCTCTTTGACACATTTGGCACTATGTTCATCAGTTTCATATAGAGCCAAGTATAATTCTTTAAAGTCTTTCTGAAGACTTAAATCACAACATCATAATAGAAATATAATTTGTTTTAAAATGCATCAAATCAGTTTTAATCAAAGTTTGTAAAGATATTGGAAGCTTACCTTTTCTATTATGTTTTAGTCCTGTGATTTGTCTTGCTTTATATACTAGCCATGAACAAACCATCATACTATTTCAAACTTGCACCACTTTCAGGAAATGGTAGGTAATGGCAGCACCAGTGTAGACCTGCAGATGCTCCGTGCACATGTCTGTGTTGCCACCTACAGAGTAGAAGCAGAAAATCACCACCCAGCTTGGTATGAAGTGCACTTGACTGACTGCCAAAGCCCCAAATTTAATTAAACAACCAGTGTATTCAGTTTGAAGCACTAGGGTGACTCTCAGTTAAAAATTCTTATGCTTAAACAGACAGAATTTAAAAAGAAATTATCTTCCTTTCTTCATTCTTCTTTCTTTTATCCCCTGCTTGGTCTCCACTGTGCAGAGCCATGACAACATCTACGATGATCCCTATCAGCCAGAAGTTGACTCACAACGAGAAGCTTCGTCTGCTGGCGGAGGAGGGGGAGGAGGTGGGGGGAGGCGTCGTCGAGGGAGAGACCACTTTGCCACCATCAGGACAGCCTCACTCGTCACTCGTCAGATCCAGGAACATGAGCAGGGCTCGGCCCTGAGAGAGCAGATGTCTGGGTAAGGTAGCAGTTGTGTGTCAGGGTTGGTATACATGCCACATATTGTTACAAAGGAAGAGAAGCCACTTGTCAAGTTTATTTGTACAGCTAGTAACCATACTTTATCAGGGTTCCAGTGGGCTCCTTAAAAAATCTTAAAAGGTCTTAAATTGAAATCAGTGAAATTAAGGTCTTAAATTTACCGTTAATTTGCTGTAGGTATTAAATTTTCTGATGGTGTGTTTAAGGCTGGTGGGGAAATTGTCGCGCACAGTCACCTAAAATGCCTAATTAGTGTGATTTTCTTTTAGTAATTGACAATGCGAGACGCCGCCATTAATATTAGTATCAAACAGTGGATCACTTCACAAATCTGAGTTAGAACATTCAAAAAAACAAATATGCATGAGAAAAATAAAGTAAAATCATTTTTCAGTCCCTTTTCCTCAACACAATAAATATCTTAATAGAAAAGAAAGTGTTAATTCGTTTGTGATTTAAATGAATTAAATCAAATATTTATTGAACATTTGTTATATTGTTATTGAGAAAGATTGTATCACGATAATTTCCATTATTGATTTATTGCCTAGCCCTAGTTCACGTTCACAAACGAACACGATCAGTTCACCAAAAACCTGAGCATGATCAATAATTGGCACTGTTTGAGCACGTTTATGCACAACACTGACTGGACACACTGTCTAGGCTCCTGTCTGCACTGTCAGACTTTTGGATTTTATTTGCAGAAGACTGTGACCAGTAGATATTTCTGCCCAAGTAGTTGTTGTATGTGGATAGACAACGCATTTGCATCCATGCGGTCACGGTGTCCCTGACCACCTACAGAGGTCGTTTCGCTGATTGGATCTCAATCTGTCCTGTGTCTCGGTGCATTTACACATGTACTTTCATGTGGTCAAGTGCTACCCGATCACAGTCAGATCACCCAAAATACATTTTAATGCCAGGTGTAAACAGCCTCTATGTTCCCCGATTCGGAATATGCAAAGTCATTCACCTGCGGTGAAAATATAACGCGTCGTTCATTAAGAGATCAAACACTCATCTCTTTTCTATCAAAGAAATTGTTTCAAAATTAGAGGTCTTCAATTTATATTTGTTGAGGTCTTAAAAGGACTTAAGAAGCATTAAATTTGACTTTTAAAATGATGCAAGAACCCTGTTTATACTAACCATACTTCAAATGTACACCCTTAACATTTGAACTTCAAAGAGATGCTAACTTCATGCTCTGTAACTCAGGTACAAGCGAATGCGACGGCAGCACCAGAAGCAGCTGATGGGCCTGGAGAACAAGCTGAAGGCAGAGATGGACGAGCACCAGCTGAGACTGGACAAAGAGCTGGAGAATCAGAGGAACAGCTTCTCCATGGAGGGAGAAAAACTCTCCAAAAAGCACCAGGTCATCCTGGAGAAGGAGGTGAGCTGGTGGAGGACGAATGAGGTGAGAGGGGAACGGAGGGATAGATGAATAAGACATGGGGAAAACTAGACAAGTCACACACGACTTGAACATTTGTGAGGGATGAATGGGAAGAGAATCATGAAGACGGGTAAAAACAGAACTGCCATAGAAAGTTATGGGGGGAGATCTGTGATGTGAGACAGAGACCTGCTTTACAGTGAATATTGATTTATAGTGAATATTCCAGTGTTTTTATTAATTTTCCTTTTTTTATATTTTATGCTTCTTGCAATGATCATGTTAATGAGACTGTGGGTTGTTGTTTTCAGACAAAGGCAGTCCTGACTGAGGAGAAGAAGTTCCAGCAGCACATACTGGCCCAGCAAAAGAAGGAGTTGACCAGTCTGCTGGAGTCCCAGAAACGGCAGTATCGCCAACGCAAGGAGCAGCTCAAAGAGGTGCTTCTAGGTTTTATCACAGTGTGTCACCAGTCAGCTGACTACCATTAAAATGCATACATTTTCCACTGTTAATCAGCTCTGCCATATAACTGATAATACTGACGCCACCACCCTCCAACTTAATATCAACCCTGCATCATACTACACAAACAGCATTGCTCTTTCAGATTGAAACCATGCCTATTCATCTAATATTACTGTACTTATTGCCACTCAAGGAACTGAATGAGAACCAGTCAACACCAAAGCGGGAGAAACAAGAGTGGCTGGTGCACCAGAAGGAGTGTCTGCAGCAGCTGCAGGCCGAGGAAGAGGCAGGCCTGCTGCGGCGGCAGAGGCAGTATTATGAGCTACAGTGTCGCCAGTACAAGAGGAAGATGCTGCTGGCACGCCACAACCTGGAGCAGGATCTGCTCCGAGAGGTACCATTTTTATATTTGATGGGCGTGTCAGTGTTGGATCAACAATTCAATTCTCACAAAACACACAAAAAAACAGCAGTCCAGTAGGATTCACTTCCCAAAGACAAACTTAGTCTCAGTAAATTACATTATCAGGTAGCAAAATCTGAAAAAAAAAATCATCTTCATTGTTAATTAAATAAATTATATGATATTTCTGCTATTGGGCTTTCCCAACATAGCAAGTTGTCAAACAATGCATGTTCTTATTTGACCTTTGAATTAGGGCTGGGCAATAAAGCAATAATGATAATTATCGCAATATGATTTTCAGTGTTTGTCCTATTCTGGCCATAAAGAAGAAGAATTAACCTTCTGATTTCTTCCATTTACACTCAGGAGCAAAAATCTGCCTTTAAACTTGAAAGAAATAACGATTTGACATTTATCGTAATAATTTATCGAATGACATGAAATGTTTTTATCATGACAACATTTTTGGCTATATCGCCCAGCCCTACTTTAGTTTTCAATGTTTCCCAATGATGAGAAATATACTTTTGCATACTTATTTTAGGAGATTAAAAATATCTTTAATTATAATATAGTCCAGTACAACACTACTAACTGCCTTTAAAAATAGGGTTGAATGAACAATATATCATAACAATATATATTGAAATATATAAGAAGTATATGAGAAATGCATAATAAAATATTCTTCTACAGCAGGCTGCCCAAGCATGTTCTTCATCTGCTTTACTTCTGTAGGAACTGAACAAGAAGCAGACTCTGAAGGACTTGGAGTGCGCCATGCTCCTGCGTCACCACGAGTCCACTCAGGAGCTGGAGTTCCGCCAGCTGGGTTTGGTGCAGCATACGCGGGCCGAGCTGATCCGCACACAGCACCAGACGGAGCTCACCAACCAGATGGAGTACAACAAGAGGCGTGAGCAGGAGCTGCGTCAGAAACACGCCGTGGAGGTCCGCCAACAGCCCAAGAGCCTCAAAGTGAGTGAGAGCACCCAAAGCCAGGGGTCTCCCGAAGAGGGAGAGGGCCAGACAACAGAGGGGCCGGGCAGCAGCTGGGACAGTGAGGGAGGGGTGGTACAAGTAGAGGTGGAGGGCGAGATACAAAAAGAGAGGGAAGTGGTAGAGAGAGAGATGTATGATGGTCAGGATGAGCTTGATGGAGCGGTACTGGAATTCAAAGATGAGGAGGTAGAGGGCGTCTCTGTGGTTGAAGGGAAAGATGAGGTAGATGACGAGAATAAACCAAAGGGAAATGATGACAGAGAGGATGAGAAGGAGGAGTGGAAAATTGGCGAAGAAGGGCCAGAGGTGAGGGAAGTAGAAGGAGTGCAGTGGGAGTACGAGGATGATCACAGTAAAACTGAACATGTAGACACCGATGAAGAGGAAGAAGAGGGCAGGGGCGTGGCCGATGGTTGCCCATCAGAGTTCATCTCATCCCTGTCCCCGGAAAAGAGACGGCTCCGTGAGCGAGACATCGATGAGCTGTCTGAGTTTTACTTCCCTGTTTCTCCAGAGGAGCTGGAGCCCATACCCACCTCTCCCCCTCCTTCCTCTCCTTCC
>NC_060163.1:12883860-12919387 GCF_021292245.1 Micropterus dolomieu
ACATGTACTTTCATGTGGTCAAGTGCTACCCGATCACAGTCAGATCACCCAAAATACATTTTAATGCCAGGTGTAAACAGCCTCTATGTTCCCCGATTCGGAATATGCAAAGTCATTCACCTGCGGTGAAAATATAACGCGTCGTTCATTAAGAGATCAAACACTCATCTCTTTTCTATCAAAGAAATTGTTTCAAAATTAGAGGTCTTCAATTTATATTTGTTGAGGTCTTAAAAGGACTTAAGAAGCATTAAATTTGACTTTTAAAATGATGCAAGAACCCTGTTTATACTAACCATACTTCAAATGTACACCCTTAACATTTGAACTTCAAAGAGATGCTAACTTCATGCTCTGTAACTCAGGTACAAGCGAATGCGACGGCAGCACCAGAAGCAGCTGATGGGCCTGGAGAACAAGCTGAAGGCAGAGATGGACGAGCACCAGCTGAGACTGGACAAAGAGCTGGAGAATCAGAGGAACAGCTTCTCCATGGAGGGAGAAAAACTCTCCAAAAAGCACCAGGTCATCCTGGAGAAGGAGGTGAGCTGGTGGAGGACGAATGAGGTGAGAGGGGAACGGAGGGATAGATGAATAAGACATGGGGAAAACTAGACAAGTCACACACGACTTGAACATTTGTGAGGGATGAATGGGAAGAGAATCATGAAGACGGGTAAAAACAGAACTGCCATAGAAAGTTATGGGGGGAGATCTGTGATGTGAGACAGAGACCTGCTTTACAGTGAATATTGATTTATAGTGAATATTCCAGTGTTTTTATTAATTTTCCTTTTTTTATATTTTATGCTTCTTGCAATGATCATGTTAATGAGACTGTGGGTTGTTGTTTTCAGACAAAGGCAGTCCTGACTGAGGAGAAGAAGTTCCAGCAGCACATACTGGCCCAGCAAAAGAAGGAGTTGACCAGTCTGCTGGAGTCCCAGAAACGGCAGTATCGCCAACGCAAGGAGCAGCTCAAAGAGGTGCTTCTAGGTTTTATCACAGTGTGTCACCAGTCAGCTGACTACCATTAAAATGCATACATTTTCCACTGTTAATCAGCTCTGCCATATAACTGATAATACTGACGCCACCACCCTCCAACTTAATATCAACCCTGCATCATACTACACAAACAGCATTGCTCTTTCAGATTGAAACCATGCCTATTCATCTAATATTACTGTACTTATTGCCACTCAAGGAACTGAATGAGAACCAGTCAACACCAAAGCGGGAGAAACAAGAGTGGCTGGTGCACCAGAAGGAGTGTCTGCAGCAGCTGCAGGCCGAGGAAGAGGCAGGCCTGCTGCGGCGGCAGAGGCAGTATTATGAGCTACAGTGTCGCCAGTACAAGAGGAAGATGCTGCTGGCACGCCACAACCTGGAGCAGGATCTGCTCCGAGAGGTACCATTTTTATATTTGATGGGCGTGTCAGTGTTGGATCAACAATTCAATTCTCACAAAACACACAAAAAAACAGCAGTCCAGTAGGATTCACTTCCCAAAGACAAACTTAGTCTCAGTAAATTACATTATCAGGTAGCAAAATCTGAAAAAAAAAATCATCTTCATTGTTAATTAAATAAATTATATGATATTTCTGCTATTGGGCTTTCCCAACATAGCAAGTTGTCAAACAATGCATGTTCTTATTTGACCTTTGAATTAGGGCTGGGCAATAAAGCAATAATGATAATTATCGCAATATGATTTTCAGTGTTTGTCCTATTCTGGCCATAAAGAAGAAGAATTAACCTTCTGATTTCTTCCATTTACACTCAGGAGCAAAAATCTGCCTTTAAACTTGAAAGAAATAACGATTTGACATTTATCGTAATAATTTATCGAATGACATGAAATGTTTTTATCATGACAACATTTTTGGCTATATCGCCCAGCCCTACTTTAGTTTTCAATGTTTCCCAATGATGAGAAATATACTTTTGCATACTTATTTTAGGAGATTAAAAATATCTTTAATTATAATATAGTCCAGTACAACACTACTAACTGCCTTTAAAAATAGGGTTGAATGAACAATATATCATAACAATATATATTGAAATATATAAGAAGTATATGAGAAATGCATAATAAAATATTCTTCTACAGCAGGCTGCCCAAGCATGTTCTTCATCTGCTTTACTTCTGTAGGAACTGAACAAGAAGCAGACTCTGAAGGACTTGGAGTGCGCCATGCTCCTGCGTCACCACGAGTCCACTCAGGAGCTGGAGTTCCGCCAGCTGGGTTTGGTGCAGCATACGCGGGCCGAGCTGATCCGCACACAGCACCAGACGGAGCTCACCAACCAGATGGAGTACAACAAGAGGCGTGAGCAGGAGCTGCGTCAGAAACACGCCGTGGAGGTCCGCCAACAGCCCAAGAGCCTCAAAGTGAGTGAGAGCACCCAAAGCCAGGGGTCTCCCGAAGAGGGAGAGGGCCAGACAACAGAGGGGCCGGGCAGCAGCTGGGACAGTGAGGGAGGGGTGGTACAAGTAGAGGTGGAGGGCGAGATACAAAAAGAGAGGGAAGTGGTAGAGAGAGAGATGTATGATGGTCAGGATGAGCTTGATGGAGCGGTACTGGAATTCAAAGATGAGGAGGTAGAGGGCGTCTCTGTGGTTGAAGGGAAAGATGAGGTAGATGACGAGAATAAACCAAAGGGAAATGATGACAGAGAGGATGAGAAGGAGGAGTGGAAAATTGGCGAAGAAGGGCCAGAGGTGAGGGAAGTAGAAGGAGTGCAGTGGGAGTACGAGGATGATCACAGTAAAACTGAACATGTAGACACCGATGAAGAGGAAGAAGAGGGCAGGGGCGTGGCCGATGGTTGCCCATCAGAGTTCATCTCATCCCTGTCCCCGGAAAAGAGACGGCTCCGTGAGCGAGACATCGATGAGCTGTCTGAGTTTTACTTCCCTGTTTCTCCAGAGGAGCTGGAGCCCATACCCACCTCTCCCCCTCCTTCCTCTCCTTCCACCGCCCAAACGTCTTTGCCTTCGCTCTTCTCTCACGCCATCTGCCTCCTCCTCTCCCTCTCTGTCGCTGCTCAGCCCTCCAACCTCACTTTGCTGCTGCTCTCCATCTTCCTCCTCTCCCTCCGTCGCTCACCGCCTCTGCCCTCGGTGGCCTCGGTCCTCCTCTCTGCGGAGCTTGCCTTCTTGGCACTCTTCTTCTCCTACCTCTTCCTTCGTTCCTGCTGCTCTCTGTCTCTCTCCACCTACCTGTCGCTCAGCCTCTGGGCCAGCGGCCTCTTCAGTTTAGGACTCTCCCTGAGTTTGGGGATTTATTACATCCCCATGATCTTGATCTCCGCCTCCTTCCTCAGCTCTCCCTCCCTCTTCCTCTCTCTCTACTTGGTGGTCGTGCTGATTGTGAGGCCGGCCCGCGACTTCCTCCAGTACGCACCTCGTAAAGTCAACCGCCTCTGCATGCGCGTCCTTTTCCGACTGCCTCGACCCCTGTTTGCCATGTGCCAGTCAGTCCTGGGTGGTATGGCTGAGCGTAACCTCTATGAGATGTTTCCCAAAGCAGGGCGCAACTGGGGTGTGCGCCAGTCCAAAATCCCAGTCCCCCTGAAGAGCTTACCCTTAGAGTATCAGGCTCGCTGCAGTAACACCTCTCCCTTGTCCAAGGGCCTTCTCTGGGTGAGGCGTTTCAGTAGACGGCCCCTCGGGGTCTTGGCAGACCTGGCTAACTCCATAGTGCTAAAACTAGCCAGACAGCTCCTTAAAAAGCTGCCGATCAGCGTCCGTGTCAAACTCCTAAATCTGGGCCTCTTGAAGAAGGAAATCCCAAGCAGGCTGCCCCAACTGCTGCCCAGGGAAGTCAGAGAGAGGAGACTGAGGGAGAGGAGGAGGAGAGAGAGGGAGAGACAGAGGAGGGAAGAGAGGGAGAGGATGTTTCGTGAGGAGGTGAGGTGGGAGTGTGGGTTGAGACGGACTGCATCTGGAAGGTTTGTCAGGGGAAAAATTCGACCATGGAGATAGCAAGAGTTAGACAAATTAAAGTAAAGAGTGGGATGTGTGCTGATGTGTGTGAGCGTGATCATGCTCTATGTTCCATTATTTGTGTGTTGTTTTGATTTGGGCCCACATGTCTCTCTTTGTTACATAATTCCCCAAACTGAGCTTTGGTCGCATGTCCTAAAGATGAGACATATTCTACCCTGCACACGTGCACATACATATGTGTGCACTGGCTGAAAGTGATTTTGGCTGTTGAAGCTTATCCACACATGTGTACATGTCTGCACATGTTGAATCAGTGGGCTCTGCAAACAGAAACCTGCAGCCAAACCCACTGTTGCTGTACCAAACCAGTGAAGTTTTAACATTTCATTATTGTGCTTTTTGTAAAAGTTCTTCAAAGTTTCTTGAATTTTATAATTTTGCTCTTAATTTGTAAGACAAATATTTTTATGGTTATTTTTTAAGACCGTTTTTGTGCAATCCTTTTGTTTTTCTTTTATACTGGTCTTATTTCATTGGGTGCACTGTTATCTCAGTGCTTAGAACAAATATTACAGTGTTGCATAGGTTCCTGGCTATAATTTCACTCCCCAAAGCTGAATACTGTGAAAAAGAAAAAACGTATTGGAATAATTTCACTAACATCACCCCAAACACTACAGGTCGCTCTCAGTCAGTATGAAAGTGCAATAAACAGCTAAGCAGAAATATCTGGGACCACTGTAGGACAACATGAAGCGTAATTTCTATGTTTAGAAGTCAAAGTGGAATATAGTTTGCAGAAGTTTGAGGCCATTTAGCTGGAACATTAAGCCTATCCAATACATTGTTTCATCCGAAGCTGGTGAAATTATTATCGTTCAGATTGTAGTTAGATGTACTGTTTTTTATTGCTCTTTATGCAATAATTTTGTTATGTTTTACCATGTAAACATTTAGATATCTTTCCCCTTAATCATCACATAAATTTAAACCAGTTGAGTGCCTTGTTACAACGGTTTGCACAAATGTTAACTCTGTTGTGAAGTGACATATCCTACATTTATAGTGGAAACATAGGAATGCAGGATATACTTTTGGAGTAGTAAAATTAGAAAATAATAAAAACTTATTTAATATTTCAGTGTAGCTTAATTTATATGAAGCCATATAGACAATCTTTTGAGACACGCAATCATAAAAGAAGTCCAAAGATTGATGCAACTACTGAATGTGAAAGTAGAGATTGAGCAGTTCATGATCGTGTGGAGAGAAGGTGTCCAGTTAAAGCATTTGTTTCATTTTGCACTGTCCCAAGGACAAAAAAACAAACAAACGGGAGAACAGATCACTTCAGTTTAGGGCTACAACTAAAGATTATTCCCATTAATGATCTGATGATCTACAGATTTTTATTATTATTATTTTTTTTTTTTGATTAAATGTCTAAAAAATAGTAACAATTGCCCATCATGTCCCAGAGCCTGAGGTGATGTCCTGAAATATCTTACTTTGTTCAACCAAAAGTCCAAAACCCAAAGATGTTCAGTTTAGACTGATATATGACAGAGTAAGCAGCAAATCCTCTGATATGAGAAGCTGGAACCGGAGAATGTTGGGCTTTTTTATCACTATTTTTTCTTGGGGGGGAAAATGGCTTTAAATGATTAATAGATAATCACAATAGTTGCTGATCATTTTTCTGTCGACCAACAAATCGATCAATCATTTCAGCTGTACTTTAGTCGGACCAAAAACAAATTTTACTGTTACTTTCGCAAATTTGAGGACTTAAAAACCACATTGCTCTAATGTGTACATTTTTTAAGTGAATTAAGTTAAATTAAGCAAATTTCAGTGAAAATTTGCGATTGTGACATTCATAGATTTGAGAGTAAAACTGTGCATATTTGCAAGGGAAGTCTGGTTAAGATTAATAAAATGCATTAGTGCTTATAAATGCTAATTATGTAGGATGATATGCCCTGTGTGTCACAGAAGGACGACATTGGAGTCATTACATGGAGGAATATTACTGAGTAGGAAAACTCAGTATTAACTGTATTTTGACACAGGGGGAACAAAAAAGTTGGGCACTTTGTTTAGGTGCCCTGCATTTGGAATGTCTCGCTAAAAAAAAGACATTTCACAGCAAACCTTGTGTTTTATTTGAATGTAACTTATTTGCCATTGATTTACTTTTGTGTTCCAGTATCAGTTATTTCCTGTTCCTCTGTGTATGTTTACATGTTTGTATTCTGTTTGTTGTGACACCGTCTGAGAGATATATCACCTTGAGTTTTTTTAAATATTTAATTTATGCAGTATTTATAAGACTAGTACTGCATTGTGTTTGGCAGCCATTTTGTTGTCCTTTTATTCTCACTTTAGCTGCATGAGTGTTGGCGTACTGTACGGCCATGTGCCAGCAAGCATAGAAAAATATTTTGTCATACTTCCAGATTTTTCTTTACCCAAAAAATAAATTCTTTTGTGTGGAAATCATTGTCTTGTTTGTTTTTATGATTTTTGTTTCCATTATTACCATGCCTTCATTTGTTTACTTTCCCCTGGTTTATCAGTCTCTCTCTCTCTCTCTCTCTCTCTCTCTCTCTCTCTCTCTCTCTCTCTCTCTCTCTCTCTCTCTCTCTCTCTCTCTCTCTCTCTCTCTCTCTGTCTGATAAATTAGATGGTACAGAAAGATCCCTTTACCATTTTGTTTATCATCAATCCTCCTGCATCGTCACACATTTTTATCTGTGTTATCTGCTGTGCCCTTCCCTTTGTCCAAAATCCCCCAAAATAATGCCAGCAGGTTCTGCCAGGACTACTTCAAATCAACATATATAATATGGATGTTAACTAATGGCTATATAGTCATTCAAAGGCCTTACTGTGTTATTTGAATCCACGTCCTATATGCCAAATCACAAGTTTACATTTCAGTGCATGAAAGTAATTGTAAATGAAATTTAAACAGACAGAAAAATAACTAGGTTTTAGAAGTCAATACACATTAGTCACATTTCAGTTAAAGGCACACTTTGTAATCCAAATGTAGTCAGGTCAGTATATTCAGAGTGAAAAGTTATTTTCAGTTGAGCTAAAGTTATAAACGTTTTTAGAAATTGTAGGTTTGTTTACATCAGAAAAGTAATCAGTAATTGGCACCTGGCAAATGCACAAAAGGCTTATTTTTCATCTGCAGGTCAGCCACTTTAATAAATGTATGAAAATACCTTCAAGAGTAAAAAAAACATTCTCAACACACATAAGTAGGAATTGTGTTTAAAGCACTGGCTGAAAAGAGCATTAAAGTATATGATTCTATATTCAAAGTTACATGTTTTGTTGCATAAATCCACAGTAATCACGCACACGATTCATTGTCATCCCTTTTAAGATATAGTAGATTGTGAGTGTAGCTTTTAAAAAAAAATCCACAACTGAAAATAATAAATATGATAATAAAGCAGCAAACTATATGTGTGAAAATAAGAGTGTACACGTCCTCTTCACTTTGGCCATGATGCTATCACTGGCAAAGATTCAACATGAGACAGGTATTTATTCTTTAAAGTTGTGATAGTTAATGGTGTACATTTTTCAGATCAGCAAAATTGATAGAAATTGTTTATTTAAAAAAATATATAAAAAAGTTGTTCCTGATTTTCTGTATTTAACCATGTTCATTTATAACACCATAGGAGCACTTTAGCCCAGCTGCCTCCATCTCTCTTCTCTCTCCTCCAGTCCAAAGAGCTACAGATTAAGCGTCAGTTCCAGGACACCTGTAAGATCCAGACCCGTCAGTACAAGGCCCTGCGCAACCACCTGCTGGAGAACACACCCAAGTCGGACCACAAGGCCGTGCTCAAGCGGCTGAAGGATGAGCAGACTCGTAAGCTGGCCATCCTGGCCGAGCAGTATGACCACTCCATCAATGATATGCTGTCCACACAGGCTGTGAGTAAGGCAAGGAGACGTCGTTCACTTCACACTCGCACCACACCACCACTGCTGTGCCTGGCCTGGGGGCCCGTCCTGCCTGCCTACCTTCCTGCCTGCCAGCCAACAAGCCTCCTCCCGGTCCCTCAGTGTTAATCTACACCTAAACCCACATTTCCCAATACCAACAGCTCCTAAATATCATTTACACTGAATTTTTGGGATAAATTAACATTATCTGTCCCGTCTTGAGAGAGGACATCTAAGCAGTGATGACAGTTTTAAAAAAATTTGACATCTTATTTCAGAGGATAAATGTTACAATCCTGTACAGAAAAGAAATGTGAGTGAGGTTAGCTACAACTTAAGGACGAGGAACACTGATATTCAGCCACATAATAAAGCTACATACATTCAGTTTTATCTTTAGAAGGCGACTCCACCAATTTGGCATTTCACTCCTATAATATTACTCAGCATGGACAGTTTGAAAGAAACAAGGATACAAATCTACACAGTTAAACCAGAGAGATCCTCGTTTTTTTATTCCACATATTCTTCTTCGTCGTCTACCTTGTATATTTTATGAAGCAATGTCTCATGCATTTGTCCCTGTCAAATGAACAAGAACATAAAATAAAAAACAACCCAAATGCTCTACTAATGTGAAAACTAATTTAAAGTAAAAATATTACAGTGCTGAAGCTTGTGACGCGTTTGCTTATTTAATGACCGTAGAAAAAAATGTTAATTTGGTAGCTCTTGTATTAAAAACAGTTATTTTTACCAGAATTTCGTCAACTCCACTTCTGTGATGTGGAGTTGCGATGTGTCAAAGAGTCTTATTTACATATTAAGCTTGAAAGTTAAGTTATTAGGGGGGAGGCTGATGGTGTTTCTAGGTGTTCTATTTTATAGGTTCTAAATAAACCCTAATAAATAACTAATGATTATTTTCATTATGGATTAATATGTTGATAATGTTTTTGATTGCCCATCCCAATCAACCTAGAGCCCGAACAGTTGGACAAAAGTAAAATAAACTAAAATTATTACAAGGAAAAGCAGCAAATCCTCACATTTGAGAAGCTGGAACCATGAAAAGTTTGGATCAAAAACAACTGAAACAATTGTTAAAAAAAAAGTACCTCAAATTTGTACTTCCATTCCACCACTCCTTGGGAGAGTCTTTCTTTTTAATAGTAAAATCATTTTTGTACAGTGAGTCCCTTTATAGCTAAACTCTTAACTCATAGCTGCCCTCTAAGCGCGGGACACAAGTGCCAGGGTTTGAAATGAATGAAAGTAGGAAGAGGATGGGACTTGACAAAACGTCTCGTTCCCTTCAGTGACATAACGCCCTGTGCCACTTCAATTACCTCACATGGCAGCAGGCCACATAAGCCCAGTAAGCCAAATCCCTGCTGCCCTTGATCGTCCGCACATCTTCTCATGCTCTGGTTAAAGTCTCTTTGGGAATGTTTCCCACTCGCTGATTAAACTCTATCCTGACGTCAAGGGAGGAAAAAAAATGTTTTAAATGAAGAATGTCTTTTGAAAGAAGATTTAATCTTCCATCTGGAACCAACTATTGTGCAACATTTCGCCATTTGTTTTGCTTTTTACAATTTTTGCATTAGAACTTTTTGAAATGATATCCGAACAGTCAGTAACGCTTCACATCCTGTTCACACACCTGCAGTATTTCTGCCTGATGCATTTTAGTTTATCAGTAGAATGTGCGCTGAAGTTTGTAATTTATATTCGTTGGTTGTGATTTTAGTTCGACAGTTTCTTACATTTACACAGAACTTTATGATTCTCTTAACTTCATCCTATTGAATACAGCAAGCCCAACATTGATTAAACAAAACTCACAACTCCCGATCCTCTTCTCTGCATCTCCCTCCCTTTTCTACTTGGTTAAACTTTCTAAACCTTTCCTCTTCTACCTGTCAACACTAAAGCACAACTTGTTGCCAATGCAATCCTGCCACTTCCATTTTTCATCACACTTTTTTTTTTCTGTCTGTTAGCTGCGATTGGATGAGACCCAGGAAGCGGAGTACAAGGTGCTGCGCATGCAGCTGCAGCAGGAGTTGGAGCTGCTCAACGCCTACCAGAGCAAGATCAAGATCCACACCGACACGCAACATGAGAGAGAGGTCAAGGACCTGGAGCAGAGGGTCTCCATCCGCCGCGCACTGCTGGAGCAGAGGGTTAGAGCCTTTTGGCAAACACTTCTATGAAAGCAAAGCTCCTTAAAATGCAGCCCCTGGTGAGTTTTAGAAATTCAGTTAGGCTTGCAGAGAAGATTGCAAACTGGATATGATTTCTTTTCAAAGGAAGGTAACAGTAGACCATTGATGATGACTAGTATCATTATTTATTTGCTGTTTTGAGCCTTCTACAATTTACTTTCATTATCAACTACAGCACTTTTAAGGATGATTTTCACCACAAGGTCCTCTTAGTAGTTGTTCTGGAGCTTTCAGTAATATCACGATCTTCTGTAAGGACTTCTCATCAATGTTAGCTTAAACGTTGAGATTGAAAGTTCATTCTTGGACTTGGAAAAAGCAGCTGACAAAAAAACATTCACAAAAATTTGTTTTACATTTGCAAATGCAAAATCTTGAATCTTGTTTAGGGAAAAATTGGAAAACCTTTCAGTAATGCTACAAGCTGAAGAAAAGTGACATTGTGTTTTCATGTGTTGCTCTTTTCCTAGATTGAGGAAGAGATGCTGTCCCTGCAGAACGAGCGTTCAGAACGCATCCGCACCCTCCTAGAGCGGCAGGCCAGCGAGATCGAGTCCTTTGACTCAGAGAGCTTGCGTCTGGGCTTCAGCAACATGGCCCTGACAGGCATCCCCAGTGAGGCCTACCCCATGCAGGGCTACTCCAACGCCCCGCCCGCCGGCTCCCGCTCTGCTGGGCACTGGAGCCACGGCATGCCCCCGCAGCAACACTCCCGCCGCAGCCACAACAGCAGCAGCAGCAGTGGCATCAGCAGCGGCAGTGGAGCAGGGGACCGCAGGAGCGAGTCCTCCTCTTCCTCCCACGTCCTGGGAATGGCCCTGGGATTGGGGCGAGACGGGAGGGAGGTGCACCACTCGTCCCGTTCCTCCGCGTCCTCTTCCTCCTCTTCCTCCTCTTCTTCCTCCCACCATCAGCGGCACCACCTGCCCCAGCACTACCACCACCAGAGCACACCGCAGCTGTACCGCGAGCGAGAGCGGGACCGAGATCGAGACAGGGAGCGGGAGAAGGAGAGAGAGCGGGAGTGGGCCGGAGTGCGGGCCTCCGGCGGTGACCTGGCCCACCCACACCCCCTGCCCTTCTCCCATCACCTGCCCTCACGCTCCTCCTCCCAGTCCCTGGCCATGCTACCTCCCCCGCCGCCTGCCCCTCCCTCCATCTCCGGCCCGTCCTCCTCTTCCTCTTCCTCCTCCTCCTCGCAGGGGGGGATCTACAGCGGCGGCGGGCTGGGTGTACGCGGTGCCCCCAGCCTGATGGCCCTGAGGAACAGCCCCCAGCCCCTGAGGAGGACGGCATCCGGTGGGGGACCTGGAGGAGCCGGGGGCAGCGACGGCGTCCTGAGCCGAAGCACCTCAGTCACTTCACACATCTCTAACGGCTCCCACCTCTCCTACTCTTAGACGGCAGGAGGAAAAGAGCGGGCAGGGTGGTAGCACAAAGGGTGGGAGCGATTTAGGAAGGTAGCTATCACAGGTTGCACCTCAATACTCTCAGCTTGCCACCTTTCCTTGTATCCTTTCTCGGACTGATCTCAACTCTCAGCTTAAATGCAGAGGATTTAGGGACATCACCCTTTCCTCTTAACGCACAGAAAGGCAAAGAGAGGACAATCTGACATTATTGAGCTGCTCCCTGCTTCTTTAGACTCAGGGTGGGTAGAGAGGGTTTCTCCCATTCTCACAGATATAAAAGAGGGAGGGAGGAATGTAACCACCTATAATACCACTGGATTAAGGTGATATTAGATTTTTTTTTAAAGAGGAGGTTTGTGTTTAGTGTTTTTATCTTTTGTTACCGCCTGTACAAAAGTGAGACAGGAAGAGTGAAAGGAGGGATATTTTGCCTTTTTTTCCCTCCCAGAGCTGCAGAGAGAGATGGGGGACGGCAGCCATGTCTTCTTCTATGATGTTCTATGCTGGAATGGAGAAAGAGAGAGGACAGGGGGAGGAAGAAAGGAAAATGATGTGGGATTTTTGCATTGTGTACGTACTTGTATGTAGTCTGTAGTGTCCAGATATATCTAGCAAGCACTTGTAACGTCCGCTTCAGAAAGGAAAAAAGGGGGAGAATCACAAAAGATGGGTTACTTTAGTCTCCGGCCTGCTGGGGATTGGAAAAAACTTTTAAATAATTTACAAATGTTGATGTTTTGTTTATTTTTTTTGTACTAAGTGTATTTAAAAAAACACAAAAACAAGTTGCTTGGAACGTCACCAATGCCTTTAAGGGGTTCTTAAAGGGATGTCGCGCTATCAACATTTTTATTTGATGACTGCAAGATGATTTAAAAACTGAATATGAATACACAGAATGTTTGTAAAGGCCAAGAGACTTAAGTTTTAAAAATGCAGCTGGGATGAGGAGAAAGATTTGTGTGGACATGTACAAATACAAAAAGAAAAGGGGGAAATACAGGCTTTCTGGCATCCATGACATATTGAGTATCTAAACAACATAGGTGTCTATGGGAGTCACTCCAATGCATGAGATAGATGTACAAAAAAAAATTTGTAAAACATGACCAAACACATTTGAAATGTACCGTACCTGTCCAAGTTTCACTGGCATTCAAGATCACGTGTCCCACATTTTTTGATCTTTACTGTAAATATTTATGGGTATATTGGAAAAAAAACAACAAAAAACAAGTCATTGGTTTTATAGAGTAACAAAGATAATAATAGTAATTTTGATATATTCAAATGAGTATTGAATTCAAGAGTTAGAGCGACAACTCCAACTGCATTTTCTATAGGTGTCAATATTACCATAACTAATCCTGATGTAATTGTTGTTGTAATCATGTTCACATTTTTCTTGCGAAAAGAAAAGAGCCCACTTTTGACTGTAAAAAAACATAGATGATTTTAAAAAAAACTGTTGCATTATCCGGTATGGTGTGTGTTCAAGGTATTAATGATTATTAATAATGAATTATTAATAATTGTTAATGATTCATGTGTGTGTTGAGCGGTAAAGTATGGTTATATTGCCACATTGTTTTAGACAAAAACAAACAACACTCCTATAACAGTTAAGCCCCCCACTGTTCACGTGAACTCTGACCTCCTCCTCTGGACTCTGGGAAGAAAAAAAAAAAGATTTTTTCAATTGGGCACTGGAATGTAAATGCATTTTTTTTATTTATTTGTTTTCAGTTTAGGAATAAGTTTCACAGAGCCTCTCACAGGAACCATGGGGGGGAACAAAGAGATGAAGAGAGACGCGCACAATCCTAGTTGATGATCGTACTGCTGAAGACAAGCTGGAAGTGTGAAAGGATGGGTGTCGACTGAGCTGCTGTGAACGTGGCCATCCTCTTGTGCCGTCACAGCAGCCGTGACCGCAGAAGCCCGTCCTCACAGATAAAGACACCAGTCAGTGTTTCGTGAGCACGGTGCACATGATGCTTCAGGAGGTTCTTCCTCCCGTCATTTACTTGAAGGAGATCAGAAATAACTGGACTTTTTTTTGTTGTTGTTATTTTTTAATTTTTAAATTGAAAGAAAATGAAAAAAGATAATCACCCTGCTGTTTGTATGACTCGGAAACACCAGCTCAAGACAAATCCCTGTATAACCTACTACTTTATGCTTGGTTGGAATCTCAGTGCATGCATAAACTCCTTATATAAACTAAGACTGGCGGGTTCTGGGCGGCCCTCGTGTCGGAGAAATCAGTGTGGTAGTGTTGTTTTTTTTTTTAGACGGGTTGTTGTCAGTGTCAGAGGTTATGGCGAGAGCAGGGAATCCCTGTGTTGTGCCTGGATGAAAGATGAAGACGAAGAAGCAACGCAGGCTCATCTGTGTTTTGCAGAGTTTTCAGGGGTGGGGGTGTGGTGGGGTGGGGTTAAAATCCTTATTAAATATTCAAAACAAGCTAATTCCAAGCTTGAGGAGGAGAAGGAAGAAGGGTCTTAACACATGTATTGGAAAAGAAATGGGGTGCTTTAAAAAGTAATTTAAAAAAAGATAATAAATTGATATTAACACATTAATTCGTCTTGATTTGATGTACTTTACTCAGATGACATACATTATTTTTAGAACTGAACCAATTAGTTAATCGATTGGTTGATCATCAGAAAATGAATCGCCAACTAATATGACAATCGATTAATCATTTAAGTTGTTTTCAATCAATTAAAATGTCAAGAAATATCTGTTCCAGTTTCTTAAATGTGGACGTGCTGGTTATCTTTGTCTTCTGATATTAAGACACGGTTTTTTGACCGTTCAGACAAAACAAGACGTTTAATATGTCAACTTTGGACATTTTTCATGAGCCAAGTGATTCATAGAGAAAATAATCTGCAGATTTATTGATAACAAAAATAACTGTTAGTTGCAGCCTTAGATTATTTTAATTATTGATCAATATTCCCAATTATTTTCTTGGTTAATCGATTAAACATTTGGTCCATAAAATTTCAGGAAATAGTGTCTGTGTGGGGGTGGAGATTCCCAAAGTGCATGTTGACATATTAAAATGTCTTATTTTTGACTAACGGGTCAAAACTGGATAATCATGTTACAATCATAGAAAAATAAACTAATAATCACAATTAGTCAAATTTAAGTAACTAATTATCATTTCGTTTATGTTGACTAATCGAGTAATCATTTCAGCTCAAGGTTACCATTATAGATTCTCACTACTTACTTTTCCCTAAACATTTATGCAATGCTGACTCGCATCTATGGTGTGTGTGTGTGTGTGTATCCTGAGCTGCTTTTCGTCCTGTGTGTGTGACTCTGACATCATTGTTGTAGGCCGACTGGGAGGATCTGTGCGCACCTCCCTTTAAGGTGCGTCTGTCATCTGTGCTGTTAATGGAAAGTCATTCCGGCTGTTTTCTGCGGTGCAGGAGATCTGTTCCAGCTGGCCCGAGGAAGGCGGGGGAAACACCGTAGGACCATTTTGCGTCGGCCGAAAAAACTCCAGGAAGGAAGGGGCGAGGACAGGCTCCGCCGAGGGAGACGGAAATGAGAGGGGGGTGTCCAAAGAGGAAACCCTATCCCTTTAAGAGCAAGTGGGACATAGCGGTGCGAGAAAAGGAGAGGAGGGGGAGAAGAAAGAGGAATTAAAAAAGAAAAGGAAGAAAGAGACAGGGAGGGAGGAGGGAGTGCGGGCGATAAAAAAAGAAAGATGACATCCTCGCAGCTGAACGGCCGAGGTGGAGCGATAGGCTGCGGCCCGGCGAGAGCGCCGCTCGCCGGGGTCAGGGCTTGAATCCAACAACGAGGCTTCGACAAACACCCGATTGGCCTATTGGGGGAAATCGGAAAAATAGATTCATAAATTAAAAACAAAGCATGACCTGCTGTGCTGCCAGATACGTGTGTTGTAACCCATATTTGTTCTCTTGCGTAAAAATTCATCTATTTCACGTAGAGTGGTTTATGTTGATTGCTTAACATGTAATAGTCTGAAATCCGAATTTTTTGGGGGGGGTGCTTTTTTTTGGAAGCAGTTTTGTTGTGTGATATTGCGTTTCAGTGAGTTTTAGTGTTTGATGAATTAAAGTTAGAAGCCAAAGTGAAAGAGAAAACAGGCCGTTATTGGACCTGGCCTGCTCCACCACTGCCTGTGTGCTGCAGCCTGCGTTAGTCAACAGCTGCGTGCATTTTAATTGACAGCATTAGGCTACCTCAATGAGAAAAACATATTTTTGCAGACGACTTTATTCACGTTTTTCACGCGAATCCAGAAGCCCGTCGTTTCCGCTGCAGCACAGGCGACTGTTTGCGCCTCGATCACCGGTGGGCCGATCAAAGCCATGCAAAGGCTGCTCTCCTCGATCACAATCAGGAGCTGACTTTATAATCTCCCTCGCTGTGGCGCAAAATGGACGCTGCTTGGAGCAATTTTCTCTTCCAGGTAGGCTTGTTGAGCAGGCATGACTGGCCTCTTTTTCATTTTCTCACACGGGCCACTCAGTGTGTGTGTTTGTGTGTGCGTGTGCCCAGCAGTCCTACAGCCCTCTCATCTTGTATTACAACGTAGCACTGTCAAGATAATGCTCTGACTTGTGTTTACCTTTGGTGATGGCCTTTCTACTTGCTTCTCCAGAATGCTCCCACCCAAAACCAAGTGGAGGGGAGCCTCCAATCAGAGCTCATGCCCGTGCACACGAGCTCTCCCCAAACCCCACCCACAGAGCACATAGCACAGCCTCCTTCTACTGTGGACACCGCTGCTCTTAGTGAGGATCCCCTGCCTGGTGAGGCACACATCGCTGCACTCTGCACCTGTAGAGCTGTTCAGTTCAAATTACATAACAGTTAACTTTTTTTGGTGATTTGTAGGCAAAAAGACAGGACACATGGAATAACGATTTGGTTTATTATAAGCATACATAATAGTGTAGAAATGTAAATAGTACCAAAATATTTCACTTTGAAAACCGTCTGATTTTACCTGTTCTGAATTTCCCTTTTAGACATTTTCAGTAGTGCCCAATATTTAAAATCTACATTTTTGCTTGAATTCTATAAAATCAATTTGGATCAAAAAATTTAGGTTGAATCAAAATGATCCTGTTACTCAAATTGTTTCTCACTAGTTATTTGTTTGATAAAGGTTGTATGATAACATTTAGTGAGCCCTAATAACGATGCTGTAATCACTTTTACTTCGCCACACATTTAAAAATACAATTTTTGAAATAAATTGAAGACACAAGATGACATTTAAGTAACTTTCAACTAAACTGAGGCTGCTCCTTGTGATTAGAGCTGAAACAATCAGTAGATTAATTATTTTATAATATGATTTTAATTTTTTTTATTAATTAACATTAACTGTTGATTGATTGATTAAGAAATTGTGTTGCAGCCCTTCATATGTTTATTTTTGATTATTCTAATCATTAACCAGTTAGCTACTTAATCTATAAAATGTAAAAAAAAGTTGTGGAAAGTGCCCATCACAACGTCCCACAGTCCTAGACATCTTCAAATTGCTTGGTTTGTCCAACCAACAGTCTAAAACCCAAAAGATAATCAGTTAGTGGTGAAAGCGGCATTTTTTTGAAAAGCTGAATCCAATGGATGTTTTGCATTTTTGCTTGGTAAATAACAGTTGATCGATCAACCAATCAGTTGTTTTGCTGATTGTTTCAGCAGAACCGCTTAGATAGATTTTCACCTGCAAACTACCAAAACAGGGTTGACTGGGAAGTACATGTCTGACAGAGGTTCACTTCACTTTCCTTATTGTTGCGTAGCTCAGTCAACGTTTACTGACTCATAATCAGTCATTAACAGTCATATTACTGTTGACCTAATCTGCCTGAAATGTTGTTATAAATGCGTATTTGAAAATACTAAATCAGCTTCTTTGAAATTCAAATTTTCTCTCTTTCCATGTTTTCTCCCACCTGCCTGTGGTCCAGTGAAGCCAGTGTCTCGGCCGGCCCGCATGCCCCACATCTGTGCCATCTGCAACAAGCAGTTCAAGAACAACTACAACCTGCGGCGGCACCAGTCGGTCCACACTGGGGTACGCATGAAGGACAGGGCCAGAGAGCAGGCGGAGGGGGCAAAGGAGGCCGGTCAGGTGGCGGTGGTGGCGGTGGCGGCCCCGTCGGCGATGGCGGTGGGGGCCGGAGGGAGGGTGGAGAGGCCCACTGTTCCCCTCTCCCTGCTACACCTCTCCGCACCTACCCCTCTCGCCCCTCCCGGCGTGCTGGCGGGGGTCCAGCAGCCTCACCTGGGTAGTCAGGATGGTGAAGGGGTTGCCATGCCAAACGTAATGGCTAGTGTTAACCCCCATGTTCCGCCTCCTGCTGCTGTCGTCATGGCCACAGGGGCGACAGTACAGGTGGGTCAGGGCCTTGTGGAGATGGCTGTCGTCAACCCCAAACCTTCAAGCATGTTGTTTCTTAAGCTCCCTGGCCAACGGGACGGTTAAGCCACTTTCTTTTGCTGTTTGGGACTTGCAGGCAGTTACTGTGTCTCACATGCTTCGAATTAGACTGAAACTCTCCTGTGTGTTAAATTTGACAAAATGTCAATCAATTCAGGGACCAGTAAAAAAGTTTGGCACTGGTCCACCGTTTGAGAAACACCGTGCTAGAAGCCCCCCACGCTCCCCTGCATGTTCTCTGTAACACAAACAGTGTGAAAGCAGATAAAGACTTAAAATTCAGTGAGAAGTTAATCTAACCCGCCAATCAACTGTCAGAAATGTTTTGCACAAGTGATGACATACAACTTTGGTACAAATCAAGCAAAAATATATGTATGCATTGCATGGTTTCAAAAATAGATATAAAAATGTTAAAATAGTGACTGAATATATTTTTTGAGTATATAACTGTAACTCTGCACAGAAAATGCGTACCGTATAAACTCTGTAGTGTGTTTATGTGCTTGTCTGTTTCGCCTCAGCGGCCCGCAAATCCCAACCCGAATCCGGTGAGGAAGAACCACGCCTGCGAGACCTGTGGAAAAGCTTTCCGGGACGTTTACCATCTTAACCGCCACCGCCTGTCTCACTCAGATGAGAAGCCGTTCTCCTGCCCCATCTGCCAGCAGCGCTTCAAGAGGAAGGACCGCATGAGCCACCATGTGCGCTCCCACCAGGGTGGTGTGGAAAAACCCTACGTCTGCCCCCACTGTGGCAAGGCTTTCTCCAGGTGACACAACAGTTTAAGTCTAATAACATCTCTCTCAGGATTGAGTTAGTTGAATAGTAAAACACCTCTTAGCTTTTAGCCGAGGGCGGAGTCAGCTAGCCTACTGAAAAATTCACCTACCAGCACCTCTAAAGCTCACTTATTATCATATTCTATCTCATATATTTAATCTGTACAAAAATGAAATTGTAAAAATTCCAATTTGCCTTTTAACACATTTATTATGTACATGACTATTTCTAGACTGGGACCAGAAGCTAAACAAACTAACCCTAACCCTAGCTCTGTATCCATGATTAAAGACCACATAGGGTCCTTTAATTTGAGTGTGAACACACAAAGCTGTAACAGTCCTAATATGCTGACTCTCTTTTCGTTCCCAAGGCCCGACCATCTCAACAGTCACGTCAGACAGGTGCACTCCTCAGAGCGACCCTTCAAATGCCCGGTACGTCATGTTTGCCCTCACTGAGCAGCTGTACACAGCATCTCTTTTGAATCCATCGATGTGAACAACGAGCAATGTTTACATGCAGAGTGTTCCAGATGAGTCAAGGTTGAGGTCTTTTACATTTCTGCATGTTTATCTGTTGTCAACTGCCTCATACAGATATCATGACATGAGTAAATGAACACTGAGAGTATTGGGAACTGATCTGGATCAAGTACATGCCTTTTTGAAACACAGAATACACAGCAGGGATCTTGTTGTAATTGCACTGTAATTGTTGTGTTTACATGCAGCAGCACAAAGCCTGATATTATTGGAATAGCTTTTTGTGCACACATTTTAAGGGTTTTCAAATGGTGAAAGGTAACCGTTAAAAGAGCACAACATGTGCAAAGGATTTTACTTTTATACATTTGTCTCAAATCACATATCGATTCTGTCTTTTTTCAGACCTGCGAGTCCAGCTTTGCCACAAAGGATCGTTTGCGTGCGCATATGATTCGCCATGAGGAGAAAGTCCCCTGCCACATCTGTGGAAAGCTCCTGTCTGCTGCTTACATCACAGATCACATGAGGGTGCACAACCAGTCACAGCACCACGCCTGCCATCTCTGCAACCGCAGTAAGCACAGATGCTTTGATTCATTTACATTAAAGCGGATATCATCAATATTTTAACATTAGTAATTGTTAGCGTGACTACATGTAATGTGAATAGGGCTTCTCATAGGCTACATTCAAACTACTACGTTTCTGTTTTAAAACGCAGCACTCTTGCTAAGTTAACACCTGCCATCCACACTAAAATGGCAAATCTGAACACCTACGGAGAAGCCTGAAAAACGCTGCAGACCCTGTTTTCATTTTAAAACTCTGTTAGTGCGGACACGCGAAAACGGAGGACTTTGAAAACGATGATGTGGACAATCACATTTGGCTTCCTGGTTCAGTCTTATAAGTCATGGCATATCCTTGATTCATCAGGCTCCTGTCTCTCTCTGTCTTTCCTAGCAGCTTTTTTATCGTTAAATCCTCTGCAACTTTGGAGTAGCAACCTGCTTCCAGTGGCAGCTGTTCTTATTGAAAAAGTTCTGATAAACCCACTGCCCGCTAACTGTCCAGCATCAAACAGACACACACAGTTAGCGACCAGATGGTGAACATAGAGGAGCATTTAGCAGCTAAAGAGTCAGGTATTTCCCTCAGGAGTTGGTCAAGACCATAACAGAGCTAAAAGGAGAGTGAATATTTGACTGTAACATTTATAATTATCAACTCCAAATGAATGCTAATGTTGCTCCATTTCTGCTGGATGTTGAAATAGGCAACTGTCTGCTAATAAGCCATAACAACTTCAAAAAATAATTTGCGGGTTTACATGCGAGTTATTTTGGCTTAGTGCTGAATGAACTTTGCTCTAACATCTATACTTCTCGTAATATGTAATTTTCACTCTTTCCTACCGTCTCTTCATCAGGCTTCACCACACTGACATACCTTCGTGTCCATGCCCAGAAGCACCATGGCCAGGAGTGGAAGGACAGTCCGGGGGGCTTTGGCGGTTCAGGCTCTGGTGGCATACTCGTCTGCCACTTGTGCGGTGTCCACTGCAAGACACCCACCCAGCTCCAGGGCCACATGGGCACCCATGGCAACAGCCAGGGTGCTCCGAGCCCCATCACCTCCAGTGTGGGTGCCAGCAGCTCTGTCTCCCTTAGTAACATGGTGACAGCACCTACTGTGTATGTCACTGGTAACACGGTGGTGGACCTGCTTGTCACAGACTGCTCTAGCATTGCAGCACCACAGTCCCACAGTTAGCAGTAGAGCGCACAGCAATAATAACCTCAGTCCCTTAACAGAGGGCAAGGTTAGAGAAGGTTAAAGTTAAGTGTAGATGCTGATCCAGTTTCAGTTTTGTAATGTCCCCACTTATAGGTAAGGTTGGGATTAAGGGTGGAGAGAGATTAACACCAGTCAGCGTTCAAGGGCTGCGTCAGAGAAAAGTAGAAAAAGCTGTATTAGATCAGTGAAGTCATGGAAAGAGGGACATTTGTGGCTGCAGCAGGTTCATTAACACTAACGACAAACATGGATGTGTTGTCCAAATATTCCTGAATGCTCTCGCACATTTAAGACTCCAATGAAACTGTGGTATTGTGAGCATCTACTGTATTACTCTTCCCTCTCTGCCCTCTCTCTCTCTCTATCCCTCAACCCTGGCATTGGCTGCTCTCTGCAAGTGCACCAAGTACTGTATATCTCACACCAGCTCTGATCTTACCTCCATTTTGCAGCTCACTTACTAAGAATCCAAATGGCTTGCGTTAAGAAGTCGAAGGGAGAGAAAAAACGTAACGAAGAAACACATTAGATGGGGAAGTTGTGTGTTTGGGTGTGCATAAGTCAGGGCTCCTGTAGCACGTAAGGTTGTTTGTTCACAAATCTAAAATTTTGCAAAGCCGAATATGCCAGTTTATTAGGTCTCTAGAGGGCTGTTTATAGATGAGGACAGAATGCCATACGTGTTGTGGTCCGTATGGATTTGTGGGATGTACTTTTTCATTTGTTTCCTAAAGGTACAGAGATAAGAGTAGAGTTGTGTTCAGGAGTGTCAAGCACCTTAAATTGTTACTGTTTGATTCAGTGAGGATCAAAAATGGGTTTGAGATTTCTTGGATGTTCTTGCTCTGAGTCTTCCTCTTTGAGTCTGGCCATTTAAAAAAAGAAAAAAAGAAGAACAAGAAACATTAACTGCTAATCAACACTTCAGCTTCTGACATGGCAATTCTTGCACCCAGAAACTACCTTTTTTAGCATGAAAATAAGCTAGCTCAGCCATGCTTATTGTTAGGGAGCTGTCAGGACAAAAGAGAATTTTTGCAGTTCCACGAAGTTAGTTGGCTATAAACAATAATATTTATAAAAGTGTTGATTTTATTCAGAGGATTTTAACATTGTTGGCCATTCATTTGATTGTAACTGTCATTGCCATAGTCCTTATGTTTTCTCTATGTACCAGTCCAATGAGTGAAACTTATGCATTAGATTTAGTCATTTAACTCTGTATAGCACATAATGTTCTGAACGCAAGTCATTATCGTTCTACATTAATCATGTGAAGAATGGTCACTTGTTCGTTGGATATGTTTGGTTGCTTTGAGTTATATTGTGAGTGATGTGGTGTCGAGGAAGGGCTTACAAAGTCATAAGTCATGCAAAATAAGTACAATGGGAGTTTGACAACACCACGCGGTATGCTGTAAACAAATCCTGGTTTTGTACTGGAGTGCTTTTTCAGTTTTGTGTTCATATGTTACCTTGAATTGTAGAGTTGTTTGTTTCTTCCTTTTCTTTTTTTCTTTGGAGATGTGTTCTTCCTGTTGAGAAAAGTAGTGGTTTATTAAAAAGTTAATTTTAGGTTTTTTTTTCTCCATTACACTAAGAAAAAAATAATACCTCTACTCTAGGATTCTGTACAGCTCTTGTGATACATCTTAATGCCTTATCGTACTCAACTGCATTTTAATTCTTTTATGATGAAATATTTCAAATCTTAGTCATGGATTCATTAAGAATATTAATGGGATGTATTTATATTTATATTTTTATATTTCTCAACAGTATGCATGTCTAAAAGGTTGTTAGAGCAAAAAAAATCGATGATGCTTACTACAGTCATAAATATTATGTTATTTTGTAGATGAAGTAGAGATCATGTTATTATTTTGTAATTTGGACAATTTAAAGTAAAAAGAGTAAACAGGCATTTTTTTTGTGTGCTGATCTGTTCACCATTTACACCACAGCTTTTTCATTGCCACATCCACAAAGTATGATTTAATGCAGGATGTATCATGAATTGCTGTTGCTCACCATTAAGAAAGGATCAAGTCACTTTGAGTGTAGTTGATTAGTTGATGCTTAATGGATTATCAATGAACAGTAAATTTATAAGCCACCAAAGTATCCAGTTACATAGAAAAGGGCATTCCAGACCTCTCTGAAAGCGGAGCAGTACATATTCTGATACAAATATTAAGCTGTTTTCATCAAACTGGTAGTCAGACGCAAACATGTACAAGTTGCTGTGTGACACAAATCTATCCTTAAAGGGATAGTGATGGTAATCTAATACAGTTTTTGTTAAATTCAGAAAATATTTCCTCACAGTTCACTAGCTCTCTGTTTTGTGGGTGCTCTGAAAACAAATCTGGTTTTCCTACACAGCCCTGGCTCTTTAAATGGAAAATAAAGAAAGTGGTGTGGACCTTGCCACACAACATTGTTCCAGCCAATCGGCAACAGGAGCAGTGGGAGAGAGAGTTCTACACACTGGCAAATTCAAAAATGCTGGACTCCAGGCACCATGAAGGACAGATGGACGAAAAACAGCCAGAGGAAAAGGTCTGAAGAGTATAAACAGAGAAGAAAGTTATGATCAGGCAAGGGTGAAGCTGTTTCAACACTGGAGAAACCTAAGAGATTTGAAATTTAGGGGACAGAGCTTCTGATGGAGCACTGAAAAGAGGGGTGTATTTGTTTGGCAGTTATATTATCAACAATGCTTATGCAGAATCACTTACTCTCCCTTTAAACATTAAGACTGGAAAAATGTCTCGTCGATAACTGGCCAAATATGGAGAACATGACTTCACATCAACATCGTTTGAACACAGCTGCAACAGACGTTACTAGAAAGTTTCCAATCTTAAAGACTCAATAGTATCCAGAAGGTTTTGTCAGCAACCTCTCCTAATGAAAGAAGAGGCTTATTTCTCCATCCTGTACACTGTCAACACTAAAAGGTAAAAGTATTCACTAGTTTCAATGCCTGACAAAGATAGCTTGATCGAAATCTAGTTATTCAGTACATTTTGTGTTGACAGGGTGCAGAATCTGTCTTTTGTTACTTTGAGTCATTATTCCTACACACCCCAGTATGACTTGTTTCTAGATGCATCACCTTAATGGTGTTTTAAAATCATGCACAAAGAGGAAGTAATTCTCTCCATTTACAGTAGCCAAAACAGAAACATACAACACGTTTCTCTTACTGTTTCTTCACTTGACAAAGTCATTGCTTTTACTTGCTCTTACTGTACATTTTCAGAATCACCATGTAGGAAAGCTGAACACAAGTTCAGACTTGTTCAACAGAGTGTTGAAAGTAAATCTGGGAAAAATATGAAAAACACTAATTTAAGATAAAGTACTACTTTTAAGTAAAACAAGTACACATAAATATTAATTCTAACACTTGTACACAAAATAACTCACAGGACACACTTAACATTAAACAATGTTAACATCTGCTCTCTTTCGTGGAGACAAATCTTTTCAGTTATAGTATAACTTTTCATGGTCTTGTCTTTTATGACAAATGCAACAAATTTAAGTGTTTAATTCAATGTTACACTCAGGAAAAGACTGCTCCTATTCCAACTTCAGAGCTGTATGTCTCCTGACTAAAACTGTGACACTGTACTTAATTTGTCTGACTGGATTCTGGTTTGACTTCTATATGCTGCTTAAAGCTGCAGATTTTTGAATGATTCATTAAAGTTACACATTTCAGAGGATCTCTAAAGTCTTCATCAGCATTGATGGCATGAACAGACAAAGCTGGAGAATGTTTTTTAGAGTACCATATATCCTGTATCTTTTCAGTCTTACTATCATATTATTTACTTGAAAGGTTATATCTATACAAAAAATATAGTATGTGTTTGTGTGTGCATTAAGTTCTTACTACTCCCCTGCCCAAGCTTTTTGTAAACTCTTAGGTATGGACACAGCAGCATAGCAGACCAAAAGGAGATATTCTGCTGACCAATGTTCCATTTTAAGTTACAAAACAATTAAATATTGAAAAAATATGATAAAAGCTTTGTTGTCACTGTAGAGCCTGAAAATTGTTGCATTGATTGGCATGTAATATGCAAGCCTCATACCGAGAATCTGTGACTATGTGCAGCTAAGGATCGACACTTGATAAATTTATTTGTAAATGCAGATCTATTCAAAGGTGAAATTACTAATCTGTCAAAGATGAACACTAATTTAAGTCTTTAGAGGCACAAATGACAATAAATGTGTAGTCATCAATCTGTCTTCAATACAACAGATTTAAAACGATTATCTGAATAAAATACATAAACCCCGAGTCCTTTTGTTTGCATGCAAACTGTATTTTTTTAAGTGGACAGATTGGATATTGCAAACTATGAATGCAGCTGGGATAGGTGGCCTCCTTATGAGGAATCCATTCAACGTTTCCCTGCATAGAAAACAACAAAACCCAGCTTACAAAACGCAGTCAATGTGGTGACTGGTGCAAATTTCTCGTCATATCATGAGCTGCTGCCTGGACCTGTAGGAACTAGCTGGCGCAGCAGTTCACAGCGTTGAGTCAACGTTACATCTACGAGGCAGCGGCATCTCCGGTCTGCTGCTGCGAGCGAGACAGACGAGATGACATAGCGACTGGACCAGCTAACGTTACCGTGACACCTGGATCAGATCGTGTCATTGTTTTTTGTCGTCTGCTTGCCGTGTAGTAATTAGCTATTTGCTGGCTAGCTCACAGGCTAATTACCACCAATGCTTTCAGTGAGGTTTCCTCATATAGATGTGATCTAACTTGCTGCAAGCTAGCGTTAGCTCGCTGCTGCTACCCTTCAGACATTGAAGCGGCCACATAAACATGCGGATCATCGAGGCGGAGACCCCCGGGACTCTATCGTTAAACGCTTTCTGCAGGACACGAGTGTCGACTAGCCGCTGACTGGACTCTGCAGACTCTGTGTGTAAATGCTGCTTAAGATTGTATTATTGTAAACATGTGTAAACTCCAGCATGTTAGCCAGTTAAGTTAGCTGCGGTTACACTATCGGCTAGCTTAATTGCTATTGCTAACTGCTACAAACAAATAGCAAGCTAACAGAACAGTTTATCGTTAGCATAGCGTTGCCATAAATAAATGAAAAAAACATGGACAGTGGCACATTGAATTATTAGCTGGCGTTTATTGTGTGTCTTTATCTTGCTAACTACCGTTATTTGAATTTGTTCAAAACGAGACGGTTGCTAGCTATAATATAAGCCAGCGGTGACTAACTGCCACAGCTACATAACGGGAGATGCTAACGTTAGGTAACGCGCCCAGTATCATTGTTAGCATGCGATTCAACAGCACGGGCTGTTGGTCGTGCTTAACGTTGCTAGGGCGAAAGATGAAATTTGGTGTTAGCAACGTACATAATCTCTGTTCATTAAATACATATTTGCATGCACGTTGACCCATTTTTTTCTTGGTAACAAGTTGACAACAAAACAGTTGTCGTCAAAATGTTCGTTAACGTTACCTGCCGAGATATATATCTCTCTCTATCTATCTATATATAAAAATACTTAACTAGATTTTGTTTTTAATGCAAGGCGTTCTGTAGAGCAGTGTTAGTTCAGCGTCAAGTAAATCTGACTTGTGTGTTCTCGGACCTAACAATATACAAATAAGACAAAGTTTCTTAAACTTAGGTTAGCTGTAAACATTTTGGCAGGTCAGCGTCAATATCAGAATACTATAGCTAGCTTACATGGGAACCTACAGACTGTCTCCATTCGCCTACCTGCCTTGTTTCCAAGCAGGTAACACAAGCTAACGCGGTATTGCCAGGAACCATGTGCACCAGCAGCCCATACCTATGTCGATATTTTCGACGTTCAAGATTTTAAATTAGCGCAATGCGTATTTTGCTAATGGACTTCAACTTTTTAATGAGTCAGCTAGTCTGGTGTAAGCAAACAGCTAAAACGCATGGAAATTCACATGGACTAAATGGGACAGTGAATAGCGCTTACAATGGTATCAGCTGTGGATAGGGCAGCATGCGCACAAAATGGCCTTCTGTTTTCCATATTATGTTTAGACTGTCTTTGGTACCCCCTCCTCCACCTCACTTCATCTTTATGGCAAAAGTAGAATAATGTATTGACGCATATGTTGGACTTTGATAGTGGGTTTTGTTTGTTATCTCAATAAGTGCAGCCAAATGTATACACATGGGAGTTGCCACTACTGAGATCAGTATGAACTGTTTATTCACTGATCTGTGTGTTGTGTTTTTCAGAGAGGAGAAAGAGAGCAACGGATCTCAAGGACCAGATTGCCCACTGAACTTTTTGCCTCTCAGACAGATTGCCAGGGACCATGCTGACTATTCTAGCTGCTGGGTCTATGTTCTTTCCAGGCCTTTTCCTGCTGTCTAAACAATGCCTGAAGTCAATCCCAGCACTGAGGTGGAGCGAAGGAGATGCAGTCATAGTATCTGCCAGGTAAGACCTTGTAAAAACTTTTATAGACTGTAGTCTTGCATGTGAGCCTCTTATGGATACAGACATGTCATCTGGACACTTGGCGCTGACACTTCTTATACTTGTATGCTTCCAAATATTCCTTTCCTTAAGTGCTGATTTTATTGCAGTACCATCAAAGTTGGTTCAAATTTCATTCAATGTACAGTTTTTGTATGACTCTCAAGTTTGGCAGGTGGCTGCAGTTACGCAATTTTTATCAGGCGCTTTCAGCTGTATAAAAGCGTTAGGGTACTACTTTCTTACCATGTGTTAAAGAAAGGTTTTAAGCTGTGTAGTTCTTTGGCTAATGTGAAATACATAATTTGTTGTTTACATCTTTAATTCTCTACTCCCAGGTTGGTGTCATCAGTTCAGGCAGTCATGGCTTCTTCAGCTGGCTACATCATTGCTTCTTCCTGCGAGGACATCATCGAGGACCAGTAAGTCATCTTAATATATTCCATTCCATTCCATATGTCCATTTGGCCCGCCTGTCCTGTCTTTTAATGTATGTAACAAGTCAGCTGTCAGGACTTTTAATTTCCAAGGTTGTAATATGCACCATGTATAGGCGCTTTGGGATTTAGGACTTCTTATCATACATCAGCTACAGATATAAACCAAAAATGTAACTTGATATTGATGTCTTGGCACGTAAATGTCAGGTGCTGTGTAAGAGGGTATAAGCAGTGTTGAGGACAGCTATACCTGAAGTATTTATTTTATTTTATCACTTTTTAGATGGTTGGAAATTCAAGTGAGATGGGATGAGATTTTCCTGTAATGCAGTGCAAACCTTTTTATTTTTTTGAGGGTGGTAACTGTACTGTTTTTTTGTCAAATTTTGTTTCATTTACCAACTTAACAGGCAGACATTGAATTAGAACAGTTGTGTTCTTGCTGGTAACAAAGCTCTGTTTGTGTGTGATGGCAATTTGAGTTTTCATATAAACAGCTCAGGCAAACACTTGTCTTTCTGTGAATTTTATTCAAGTCTTCTGCAGAAGGACTCCCAGCAACGCACATACGCCGTATACATGTATGCTGGAATGAGTGAGGAGAGCTGAGTGAGCCTGTTATTTATCCAGCATTAGGGTCACGTTGTCCCTGAAGTCTGGCTAACACAGAGAGCAGAGAGATTTCGACTGTTATGTTGAGTCTCCCCGAGTCCAGGGTCATATGCAATATGTTTCAAATTCCCATTACAAGTGAAACATTGCTCCTGCAGTGACATCTATTCTTTCCTTCCTGTTTTAAAACTTGTCCTCTCTTCCTCTCTACTCAGGCATTGGCTGACCAGCTCCTACATCATGTTTGCTGTTCCCTACTTTGTGTATGACATCTACGCGATGTTCATGTGTTACTGGTACAAGCTACGGGTCAAAGGGCACGAGGAGGCCTCGGCTGCACCTCAGCACATGAGATCAGCACTGACCAGCTACTTGCGTCGAGAGTTCCTCATGGTGCTGCACCATGTTGTCATGGTCACCGTCTGCTTCCCCGTCTCTGTGGTAACTGTTACAAATTGCTCTTTCTGTTTTGGCTGAGATTTGAGTGAGGCGAGCGGAAAACATAGCACTAAATGATTTATGTGCAATTACCCACTCTGAAGTAGTTTTTATAATGTTGAAAGGACAATGTGGTTTTGTGGAAATTGGACCAGATTTTTTCTGTCTTTATCCAGAGTGAGACAAAACAAATGCCTTAAGTGTGCAGTCTGAAGGTATGTTGAGTGGTGCAATTAACCTGGCTCTAAAGCACCTCAAAAGCTGGGAAGTGAATACTGAGTGAACACTTAAGTATATGTTAGCCTAATAGTTGCTGTTTGTTGTTATTAGTTTGTTAATTCAAACAAAGTCTTAAAGTCTTCCATATTTTGAATTAAAATGAATCCAAATTGCCCATGTTTGGAGACATTTAACAATATATTTCACTCTTTTTGAGAGAGGTTGTTACTTGATCTCATAGACATAAGTCATAGCTAAGTTATGCAAAGGTCACTGTTCACCATGTGATCAGACATTAAAAAGCCATCCACAAGTTTGTCAGACTCTGGGGAAGAGGGACTATTAAGTTTTTAAAATGTTTTACATGTTTGCTCCAGCCAGGTAATTATTTTCAGAGGCGTATTTATTGCAAATCTACCAAAAGTCCACATGGAACAAAGCAATAATTGCATTCTAGAGAAATAATCAACCTCTTTTTCTCTCTCTAGTTTTGGCGAGAAGGAAAGGGAGATTATTTCCAGGGTATAATGTTCATGGCTGAGCTCAGCACTCCATCTGTCTGCTTAGGAAAAATACTCATCCAGGTAAGTGTCTTGGTTCCGCCTCAAAGACGATTTGATTGCGCTGTTGCATGTGCACATGTCACACTAAAGTTCTTCTGCACTCTCACTTCTCTCCCTCCCCTTTCATTCAATGGAGAATATATTTCCGATCATTCCCAGCATGCCGCTTGTTCATGCCCTCCGGCTCCTGTTGACTGTGTCTTACACGAGCAGCACTGTCAGAAACGTCATTAATTGGTAACACAGCTTGCTTGAATACACATTGTAGGAGAAGCATCCTCCCTGTATTTGTTTTAGGTTTGTGTGGATGTGTATACAATGTGTCTGAGTAAAGGTTGTCCCCTGCTTTCTGCTTTGTCCCCCATCTGAGGCTCCCACAGCTGTTCTGAATATAGCACCTAGTATTTAGACTGGATATACAGAAGATACAATATCAGCTTGTCCTTCTACCCTCTATCACTCAACACCCGCCCCTTGTGTCCCTGACAACAGTGCATGTGGCCGTATGATAAACAGCAGGCTAAAAGCTTGTGGCCTCTCTAATACCTGTAGAATAAAGAAACAATGAATAGCAAAAAAAAGGATAGTGTTTGTTGATCGGGATGTCATGTGCTTCTAGGATAAGAGATGTGAATGGGCAAGAGGAAAACCTTTTTAGGTTAGAGCGTGTAAGCTCAAGATAAGAGTTTAGTCATCTGCTGTAAACAAATGAGAATGTAAAAAACAAACAAAAAAAACCCACAACCTGTCCCGCCTCCTAGAAATCAGAGAGTATCCAACCAGCTGCATGGCACTCTGTGCTCTCTGTCGCCATTTGATCGGTCCATGCAGATATTAACAAATATAACAATGTTAGCATCAACAATGTGGCAAGTAATATTAACACTGTCAGCTTTTACCAAACTGTACTGCTTGCTTTTCTTCCCCCCCCTCTCTCTCGACCTCTCCCTCTGTTTTTTTCCCCTGCTCTCAGTACAAACAGCAACACACTCTCCTGCACAAAGTGAATGGGGCTCTTATGCTGATCACTTTTTTCATCTGTCGAGTCCTCCTCTTCCCTTACCTCTACTACGCCTATGGAAGGTATGTCTGTCTTTCCATCTCTGTTTTCTCATTTTTCTGCTGTCTCGCTTATCCTGGGTCAGTAACTTGCACTGCCACGTGGTCTCTTATCAAATGGGGAATGGAAATAACACTCGGAACATGTGTTTACAATCCTTTTATGTTTCTCCCCCATTTGGATCCAGGTACGCGTCCATTCCTTTCCACATGGTTCCCCTTTCAGTGCCCTGGCACTGTAACCTCGGTGCTGCTCTGCTCATGGCCCCCCAGCTCTATTGGTTTTCCCTAATTTGTCGGGGCGCCCTGCGACTATTCATGGGCTCCTCCCGCTCTCAGAGACCACGTGCGAGCACAGCCGCAGCCAAGGAGAGGCAGACGGATGGCATCGCACTGCCCCAGCCTTCCAATGGCTACAGCGCACGCTCCACAGAGCCCGAGCTGGCCACTCACTGAGAAGAGTGGAGCGGGGGTGGGAAGCGAAGGAAGGCGAATGTACAAATGAGTATGTAAAGGAAAGAAAGCAATGAGGGAAAAGCAAGACTTGTAACAAGTATTAATAGGAAGAAAGCTACAGAGGATGGCCTCAAATAGTGCTGAAGTGTTTGTGGCCAACAATCAAACTCTTAAGCGCTGAATGATTTGGTTGTTGGCCTTTGAGTACTTCAGCTTCTCAGTTTGAAGGATAACAAATGGAGTGTTAGTGCACTCAGTATTTAAAGATGTCATCAGGCTACTGTGACAGATAGGAACATGCACTGACCTGAGAGGAATTTGCCTGGATGTATAGTATGCATAGGTGGCTACTTCCCTCATGTAGATCAAATTCAGTCCTCTCTGCCTCACGGTATAGGAAGAGCAGGAAAATAGGAATGTATTATATTGTATGTTAGTACATTTGCTGTAGATGGAAGGCCTAATTCAGTTTAGTAATGGAGAGAAGAGACCTTCAAAAACAAAAAAAAACAAACTCCCGTCTAAGCAGTATTTTGACTTGTTAGTGTTTATTATCTGTATCCTCTATGTAGTCACTGTCACTCTTAACAAAATGTAATCACCCTGCAGACTGACTCACCATTTAGAAGGGAGATAATCTCATAAGACTGTATTCTGCTGCCTTATCCCTTTTCCCCCATTCTTTCCAGTATTTTTTCCATTTTTATTTTATCTTTAACCCTTAGAAGAGGAGAAGGAAAAGGCTTCCTCAGCAAGATAAAAGTGACGGGTGTACATAGCACATGTAAAATTGTCCTCATTTCCATGTCAGTATTAGGTCAATGTTGATTTTTATTTTTTTTTCTCATTTCCTCATCTGATGTTTAGACATTTTTAAACAATGACTTCTTCAGCATTACATCAAAACATTTCACGGTTTTACAGCTTTGTGTACACGAACTACCCCCACTCGTTATGGCAGTGCTTCTCGTTTTAGTGTAGATGTGTCATTCCATTTACTGGTATCACAAAGTGTTTTTTTTTGTTTTGTTTTGTTTTTTTGCATACAGGCAAGTGATGCACAGTAGCAGTCACTTTAAAATGAATATGTGGTTGTGTGTTTTTTTTTTTTTTTTTTTTTGTTTGGTGCTGATGTAAACCTCAAAATATCCATTTGATTGGCTGAAATATTTCACTAAGGGAGCCAAAAGATTTCAGTATTTATAGCTTTGTTGTTGGGGGACTTCTGGTTTTGCAGTTTGAAGGGAAACAAAAGTGAAAAATAATCTTGGAGGGAAGCATTCCCTTGTGGTTGACGTGCAGCACATTTGTCCATTGCAACTTACCTTGATGCTCATGTATTTTTTTTTTTAACCATTATTAAGTCTATGAATTGTTTTAAGATGTTTTAAATTGTATGATTTGCTTCAAACATTATGTTGTTTATTGGAGCCACTTGTTCCGTGAACCTTTTATGAACAAACTGGTTAGTTTTATCATTTTGTCAGTTTAAAGCAGCTTCACTGTCCTGGAAATTAAATCTAGAAAGAAAAAAAAATCAGAAACCATAACGACAGGGCAGCGTGTGCCAAAACATCTGGACAACTGTGGGCATGTTGAACACAGAAAATCCATTCCCCTGCTCCCTGAACTCATAGGGTATTACTTCTTGACAATGCTAAAACATTTCAACTGATGTACTGTATATTCCACAAAATGCTCGTTATTTATTTGTAAGTATTTATTTATTTATTTATTTGTGGTTTTGAATGCATATTTATGCATACATATACTATATGCTTCTGAGCCTTATGTGAAGGCTGTATTGTTACTCAAACTTAGCTAAAATATACTTATCTGTCCTGAGCCTGCCTTGAGTCTTTTTTTGCTATGTTTTGTCAATGTAGAAAATTATAATCAAATTCTATTTTTAAGTTTAAATTTTGACATCACTTCTCCGCCCTAAGGAAAAGTGAGCCACAAGAGGTTGCCAGTATCCATGGATTTATGTAATGACTGAAAAGGTTCACAAACTGTCTAATTTTAAGCACTGGGAAATGGACTGATCTCTGCCTAGATGATAATCTTGCAAGAATACAAAAAGGCTTTTAATTTGCTGTTTTATGAAGGAAATTCCACACATGAAATAATTTTTAGAAATGGACTCGGATCAGCAGGGACAATTCACCCATAAAATACCATAACTTGTTTCCTTCATAAAGTTTTAAACATATGCCACTGTCATCATATGCCGTTATAACCGACGCTTACTGCACACAGTCAGAAAAGTTACCATTTGTAGGGTTAAAATGTTTATTGCCAATATACAAAACACACATAGAAAACATACAAAACTTGTTACATTAAAAAAATTCAAGTTTTGAGAAAGCCTTAAAGTTCCAGGCCTCCTTTGCCCCTGGGAGAGTCCTCATCTCTTAATACTTCAGTATCTCCTCTGTCTCGGGGAGAAGATGGTGTTGGGGTTGCTGTCTCGCTCTCTCTCCTTCTCCCGCTCCTTCTGGCTGTTTGGAGACAGGGCCTCCTCCAGCTTCTTTTCGCTCTTGAAGAGATCTCGACCCGTACGCAGGATGTGCTGCTCAATTTTGCGGTGCCGCTTCATGTCCGACAGTACTTTGTCCAGCCGAGCTTCCCTTTTCACAGACGAGCGGGCTGAAGATCCTGAGAGAGAGGGAAAAACGTCAGTTGGACTTCCTCAAAACAATCACTTTTACTTCGCTTTCAGAACTGCATTAAACCAGTCACTGAAAATTTAAGTGAAGATGAAACACCATTCTTTAATTTAGCTTATGTAAGTAAAAATGTAGTTATTGCCTGTCACACCTGGTGTTCTGCGTCTGTTGATGAAGGCATTTTTCGGAGTGGCTTGCATCTGCTCTTCATCAAAGTCAAACTCAGTTGGACTTGGAGGCCTGTAAGAAAAAAAAAAAAAATAAAGTAGGCCTCAAACACAAATTAAAATCCTTTACCCATAATTATGAGAAACAGTAATACTGACTTGCGATTTCTCTCCTCCCTCTCCCTTTCCCTCGCCGCTTCTTCCTCGTCGTCTCTGTCAGGTGAGGGGGTTCGTTCAGGTGTTGGGGGCCTCCTAGGAAGGGGCATAAAGTTCAATTCCAGCATCTCCCCTTTAGCGAGGAGCTCATAGAGTCTTTTGATCTCAGCAGGAGGGGGCATCCAGTTTTTGGAGTCCTCCATTTCCTCGTCACTGTATGCAAGCTCCCATTCACCATCCACTACTGCAGCCTGCTTTCCCTCTTCACCACCCACCCCAGCATCTGACTGAGGGTCATCCTTGTGGGCCTCTCCTTCCACTGCATCTGTGTCTCCATCTGAAAAGGCAGGAAACACGCATATAGTCAGTTTAACAAAAGCTCTTGAGTGAAAGGACAATTGTGCATTATACTGACTTATAGCACTTCAGTATTACATTAAATGTAGATGACTGTTTAGTACTAGGTACAGTGCCTTGCGAAAGTATTCGGCCCCCTTGAACTTTTCGCCACATTGCAGGCTTCAAACAAAAATATAAAACTAATTTTTTGTGAAGAACCAACAAGTGGGACACAATCATGAAGTGGAATGAAATTTATTGGATATTTCAAACTTTAACAAATAAAACTGAAAAATTGGGCGTGCAAAATTATTCAGCCCCCTTAAGTTAATACTTTGTAGCACCACCTTTTGCTGCGATTACAGCTGTAAGTCGCTTGGGGTACGTCTCTATCAGTTTTGCACATCGAGAGACTGAAATTTTTGCCCATTCCTCCTTGCAAAACAGCTCGAGCTCAGTGAGGTTGGATGGAGAGCGTTTGTGAACAGCAGTTTTCAGTTCTTTCCACAGATTCTCGATTGGATTCAGGTCTGGACTTTGACTTGGCCATTCTAACACCTGGATATGTTTATTTGTGAACCATTCCAGTGTAGATTTTGCTTTATGTTTTGGATCATTGTCTTGTTGGAAGACAAATCTCCGTCCCAGTCTCAGGTCTTTTGCAGACTCCATCAGGTTTTCTTCCAGAATGGTCCTGTATTTGGCTCCATCCATCTTCCCATCAATTTTAACCATCTTCCCTGTCCCTGCTGAAGAAAAGCAGGCCCAAACCAT